>NC_086109.1:59456423-59771959 GCF_963921235.1 Mobula hypostoma
GGAGTAAACCCCGAGGAAAAGTCCGGAGTCGGAGTCCCAAAGGTGGCTGACTGCTGTACCCAGCACTGGCACAGCAACTCCTGTGATGCTGCTGACACCGAACTGTATCAATTTTCGTCATTCCTTTAGACCTGTCATCAGCATGGAGGGGGGGGGGTCCCACTGCATGGGCAACAGACAGATCTTCCTATCAACTCTGCCCTGGCGAGGCTACTCCAGCTTCACTTTATAGTGTCGGGCAAACACGGGAAGCAGCAGTTACCGGTTATAAGTCATAATACTTGATTGGCGTAGAGCATGATGCCAGGGGTTGCTCTTTGGTGGGAGAGACCATCGCGTTTCACTGGACAGCTACCGTCCACCTCAAGCTGGGCAGCCCCCAGTCAAAAAGGTGCTGTCCCGCCACAGTCAGTCTTCCTCATTGGGTGCATGAGGATAATGGATTATTCCACAAAGAGTTGACTGTAACTACTGCACCAGACAAGAAAGAAAACAAATCAAGTAAGACAACACCCTTCAAGTTGGGATGTTGGAATGTCCGCACAATGATGACAGGACTTGACCAAAACCTCAAGGATATCGAAGATGCACAAAAAACAGCGGTCATTAACAATGAGCTCCTAAGGCTCAAGGTAGATATAGCTACCCTACAAGAAACATGTTTGGCGGATTCAGGAGCACTGAAGGAAAGGGACTACACATTTTTCTGGCAGGGAAAGAACCAAGACAAGCCCCGTGAGCATGGAGTGGATTTTGTCATTAGGAACTCCTTGTTGCAACTGGAGGAGCCACCAGAAAATGGATCAGAATGACTTATGACTCTCCGCCTACACACCAGTCATGGCCCAGTATCTTTCGTCAGTGTGAATGCCCCTACCTTGAACTCCATCTCTGAGACAAAAGACATGTTCTACGACAAATTAGAAGCTGCTGTGAAGAATATTCCCCGCGATGAGCACCTCGTTCTCCTTGGTGACTTCAATGCCAGAGTGGGAGCCGATAACGATTCCTGGCCATCTTGTTTTGGGCACTTTGGAATTGGCAAAATAAATGACAATGGACAACATCTCCTGGAGTTCTGCTCCTATCACAACCTGTGTGTAACTAACTCCTACTTTCAGACAAAGTCACAGTACAAGGTCTCATGGCGACATCCACGGTCTAAACACTGGCACCAACTAGACATGATCATCACCAGGCGCTCTTTCATCAACTCTGTACTAATCACCCACTCACACCACAGTGCAGACTGCGATACGGATCATGCTTTTGGAAGCTGCAAGATCAAACTACGTCCGAAGAAAATCCACCACTCCAAACAAACTGGGAAACCTCGCATCAACACAACAGAGATGAAACAGTCAGAAAAGGTTGATCAGTTTGCCAAGTCAGTACAGGGTGCTATGACTACCTCCTCACAAGGAGATACTGCAACAGAACAATGGTCATACCTTCACGACACCATCCACGAATCAGCACTCTCTACCTTTGGAAGAAAGGCCACAAACAGCAGTGACTGGTTTCAGGCAAAGTCCAATATCATGATTCTTGTCATTGAAGCCAAGCGTGCAGCTCTCTCAGAGTACAAGCGCTCACCAACCGACCAAACACTCCAGGCACTTCGAGCTGCTAGAAGCAAAGTGCAACAGACTGAAAGGCAGTGTGCAAGTGATTACTGGCTCCAGCTCAGTGAAGACACTCAGACAGTAGCTGTGACAGGCAACATCAGATCAATGTATGATGGTATCAAGAAGGCTCTTGGCCCATCGCAGAGCAAGACAGCACCCCGAGGTCAGTCAGTGGTGAAATAATCACCGATAAAAGCAAGCAGATGGAACGCTGGGTAGAACACTACTCTGAGCTCTACTCGAGGGAAAATGTTGTTGTTAGCTCAGCCATTAATGCCATCGATTGTCCACTAATCATGGATGAACTCGACTCCGAGCCAACCATTGAGGACCTCAGCAAGGCAACTGACAGTCTGGCCCCAAGGAAAGCTCCTGGCCATGATGGGATTCCTCCAGACCTGATCAAACACTGCAAGAGCTCACTCCTCCAACCTTTACATGAGGTTCTCCGTCAGGCTGGAAGGAAGGAGCCGTACCACAGGATATGCACGAGTCCAAAATCATCACTTTGTACAAGAACAAGGGTGATAGGAGCGACTGCAACAACTACAGAGGCATCTCCCTCCTGAGTGTTGTCAGCAAAGTCTTTGCTCACGTAGCTCTGGCACGTCTACAAACTCTGGCAGAACCGGTCTACCCTGAGTCCCAATTTGGTTTTCGCACAACGAGGTCAACTGTCGACATGATTTTCTCACTCCGTCAACTCCAGGAGAAGTGCAGGGAACAACAAAAACCCCTCTACGTCGCTTTCATCGACTTGACCAAGGCATTCAACCTTGTCAGCAGGGATGGGCTCTTCCAGATTCTCCTCAAGATCGGCTGTCCCCCCGAAACTCCAAAGTATAATCAAGTCATTCCATGACAACATGAAGGATACTGTTCAGTACGATGGCAGCTCATCAGAACCCTTCGCTATTCATAGTGGAGGCAAACAAGGATGCGTGTTGGCCTCAACATTATTTGGTGCATTCTTCTCTCTGCTATTGGAGCACGCGTTTGGGATGTCAACAGAAAGCATCTACATGCACACCAGGTCTGATTGGCGGCTGTTCAACCCCGCGCACCTGAGAGCAAGAACAAAGGTGCGAAAGATCTTATCACGTGAGATGCTCTTTGCCGATGATGCTGCTATAACCTCGCACACCAAAGAGCAACTACAAACTCTCATGGCCCGCTTCTCTAAGGCATGCAAGGACTTCGGGCTTACCATCAGCCTAAAGAAAACAAATGTCCTTGCCCAGAACGTAGTGGAGACACCAGTCATTACCATCCACAATTAAGATTTAGAAGTGATCCACGGGTTCACATACTTGGGGTCGACCATTAGCGACACTCTCTCCATCGATGCTGAAGTCAATAGGCGTATCGGCAAAGCAGCATCGATCCTTGTTCGACTCTCCTCATGGGTCTGGAAGAATCCGAAACTCGCTACAAAGACCAAGACTGCTGTGTACAATGCATGCATTATCAGCAACCTCCTGTATGGTAGCAAGACTTGGACCATCTACTCCAAGCAGGAGAGGAAACTCAATAGTTCTCACCCGCGCAGACTTTGCCGCATCCTCAGCATCACCTGGAGAGACAAAGTCCCAAACTCTGAGGTTCTTTCCTGCGCTGGACTTCCCACAATGTTCACACTTGTAAGACAACACAGACTGCACTGGCTGGGCCACGTCTATGACGGATGGTAGACTGCCAAAGGACATCCTCTACAGAGATCTAGCAATGGGCAAGAGGAACATTGGTAGACTCCAGCTTCGCTTCAAGGACCTCTGCAAGCGCGACATGAAAGCTTTAAAAATCAACACAGAGTGCTGGGAGGATACAGCAGATGACCGCAACAAATGGCGAGGTACTCTTCAGCAACACCCAGAAGAAGGCGAAAGAATGATCCTGAGTCAGTTTGAGGAGCAGAGAGCTAAATGGAGAGCAGAGCGGACAACAATTCCACGACACCCTACACATGCAGCAACTGTGGCAGAGCATGCCGTTCCAGGATCGGCTTCAATAGCCACAGTCAACGCTGCTCAAAAAACCAGTGACTACCAGAGGCGCACTACCCATGGTCGACCACGACCGACGGAGGCCACACACACACCTAATTACACTAATTTCTTCTGCCTGCACATGGTCCATACCAATCAATTCTCCGCGTAACCATGTGCCTATCTAAGAGCCCAGTAAATGCTTTTGCTGTATCTGCCTACATCACCACCCTGGCAGCACATTCTAGGCAAACACTCTTTTTAAAAAAAAATTTGAACTTTATCCCTCTCACCTTCAGAGTGTGCCCTCTAGTATTAGACATTTTAAGACCACAAGATATTGGAGCAGAAGCAAGCCATTCGACCCATCGAGTCTGCTCTGCCATTGAATCATGGGCTGATCCAATTCTTCCAGGCATCCCCACTCCCCTGCTTTCACCCCATACCATTTGATGCCCTGGCTAATCAAGAATCTATCTATCTCTATCTTAAATGCACCCAATGACTTGGCCTCCACAGCCGCTCATGGCAACAAATTCCACAGATTTACCACCCTCTGAGTAAAGTAATTACTCTGTGTCTCTGTTCTAAATGGACGTCCTTCAATCCTGAAGTCATGCCCTCTTGTCCTAGACTCCCCTACCTTGGGAAATAACTTTGCCATATCTGATCTGTTCAGGCCTTTTAACATTCGGAATGTTTCTAGGAGATCCCCTCCTCATTTTCCTGAACTCCAGGGAATACAGCCCAAGAGCAACCAGACATTCCTCATTCTTGGAATCATTCTTGTGAATCTTCTCTGAACCCTCTCCAATGTCAGTATATCCTTTCTAAAATAAGGAGCCCAAAACTGCACACAATATTCCAAGTGTCGTCTCACAAGTGCCTTATAGAGCCTCACATCCCTGCTCTTATATTCTATACCTCTAGAAATGAATGCCAACATTGCATTCGCCTTCTTCACCACCGACTCAGCCTGGAAGTTAACCTTTAGGGTATCCTGTGCAAGGACTCCCAAGCCCTTTTGCATCTCTGCATTTTGAATTCTCTCCCCAACTAAATAATAACCTGCCCTTTTATTTCAAAGTGCACGACTGTACATTTTCCAACATTGTATTTTACCTGCCATTTCTTTGCCCATTCCCCTAAACTATCTAAAGGCCAATTTATACTTCAGCGTCAAATCTACGCCATAAGTACGGCACAGCTGCGTACCCTACGCCATAGCCTGACGCGCACCTCCCCAAAAATGTAACTACGCATTGCGGCAACACAGACCACAACAACTGTGATTGGTACGCTTGGTAGCATCGCATTTCCTCCTACGCTGCAATAGCTTCCCATTGGGCGATTGAAGGGCAGGGAAGGAACTCTGGCTGCAATGCTTTCCATAAAGCTTTACAGACCTCCGAAATTATGGAGGACCCTGTGCTTGACGCCAGTTTGTAGCTAGCTGCTACAGCCTGCTGACTTCCACCTGAAGCTAAATCTCGAATGGTGGTTGCCAGTCTCTGAGCATACTGTGCGCACACTGATGCGAAATAAATGGTTGGAGACAATGAACCAAATCGTCAAATCTATCTGCCGACATGAAATGCAATTCCTCATCCATGTCTCTCAGTGGCCGGACAAGCACAGAAAACTCACCCTCCTTCAGTTTCAGTCGCCATTGTTTGAAGTTTGAGTTTCTTCGTGTTGACTTTCAACACGAAGAAACTCAACACAGTGGCACAGAAACCCCACCGCCAACTAGCTTTTTGGTGGTGAATTGCAGAGCGACGCAGACACACCAACATGCTCACAACGGCATAGGCCACTTGCATAGGCTACTACGCAGAAGTATAAATCAGCCTTAAGTCACTCTGCAGGCTCTCTGTTTCCTCAACACTACCCGCTCCTCCACTTATCTTTGTATCATCGGCAAATTTAGCCATAAATCCATTAATCCCATAGTACAAATTATTGACATACATAATAAAAAGCAGCAGTTCCAACACTGACCCCTGTGGAACTCTACTGGTAACCGGCAGCCAGCCAGAATAAGATCTCTTTATTTCCACTCTCTGTTTTCTGTTGACCGGCCAATGCTCCAACCAGGCTAGTAACTCCCTAATAATTCCATGGGCTCTTATCTTGCTAAGCAGCCTCATATGCAGCACCTTGTCAGAGGCCTTCTGAAAATCCAAGTACACCATGTCTACTACATCTCCTTAGTCTATCTTGCTTGTAATTTCCTCAAAAAATTGCAGTCAGGCAGGATTTTCCTTTCAGGAAACCATGTTGGATTTGGCCTATCTTGTCATGTGCCACCAGGTACCCCATAATCTCATCCCTAACAATCGATTCCAACAACTTCCCAACCACTTATGTCAGGCTAACAGCTCTACAGTTTCTTTTCTGCTGCCTCCCACTCTTCTTAAATAGCAGAGTAACATTTGCAATCTTCCAGTCATCTAGTACAATGCCAGAATCTATCGTTTCTTGAAAGATCATTGTTAATGCCTCTGCAATCTCTCCAGCTACTTCCTTCAGAACCCGACACTGGAAAAAAAGATATCTGCTATCTATGTCTCTCATAATTTTATATGCTTCTATCAGGTCTCTCAGCACGTTGCTCCAGAGAAAACAACCCTTGTTTGTCTCCTTATACTCCTCCAAGTACGGTGGCCATGTTGCGAGCTCCATTCCAACTTTACAGTACACTGTTAATTTCTGCGATTTCCTTCGCATTTCTTGATCAAGAAGCTGATAGTTACATTAGATACGATAGACTGGCTCTTCTGAACATCAGGAAGATAGCATTTACCCACTATTGCTGCCTTTTCTACACTGGGAACCCCTGCTTACGCGATCCATGGGAGGCTCCCTTATTACACCGCCACTATCTCAGAAGCAGCGCCAGAGGCGAAGGAGAAGGGCAGGCATCCTGGTGAGGTTGAGATGGCATGCTAATTGGCCACTGGGTTTTCTCTGTTCTACGCAGACAGGTCAAAAAACCTCTCTGGGTAGAGTAAAGGGGGTGGGGTATGCTTCAGGGTCAATAACGCTTGGTGCGACCTCTGGAAAGTGCATGTCCTCAAATCCTTTTGTTCCCTGGATCTGGAGTACCTTGTGCTGCCATATAGACCTTTCTGGCTGTCCAGGGAGTTCATGGCTGTTATTATCACAGCTGTGTATATTCCGCTGCAGGCCGATACTGACCTGGCCCTCCAGGGACTGTATGAGACCATCAGCACCCTGGAGACTGCATATCCAGAGGCTGCCATTAACGTCACCGGTGACTTTAATAGATTGTCACTGTCTCAAGTCTCTCCGAAGTTTTGTCAGCACAGCCAGGTGAACACACGGGGAGACAGCATACTCTCCCTTCTGGAACACTTACAGAGCGCTCCTACGTCCACTGTTTAGGAAGTCAGATCGCTGCTCCATCTTGCTGCTGCCGATATACAGCCAGAATCTGAAAGAAGAGGCAGCCATCGTTAAAACCGTCCACTGTTGGTCCGACCAATCGGTCTGCAGACTACAGGACTACTTTGATGACATCAACTGGAATGGCTTTCATGATGAGGATGTCTATGAGTTCATGGAAGGGTCACGAGCTTCATCCAGAAGTGCATCAAGGATGTTATCCCCAGAAATCGGTCAGGGTCTATCCAAACCAGAAATCCTGGATCAATAGTTCCATGCGAATAGCACTTAAGGCGCGACTCAGAGCTTACATTGCCAGCAATCAGCAGGAGCTTAAAAAATGTAGCTACCGTCTGCACAAGTCATACAAGGCAGCAAAATGACAATACAGGGACAAGATCCAGACACAACACTCCACCAGCAACACACGCAGCTTATGGCAAGGACTGCACACCATCTCAGACTTCAAAGTTAAGTGCAGTGGGGCTACCAACATCGCTGCCTCCCTCCCAGATAAGCTAAATCTTTTTTATGCTCAGTTAAATGTCGCCAACACTGAGCCTCCGAGGAGAGCCGTTGACGCGACCTGCACTCTGGTCACCTCTGAGGCTGAGGTACGCAGGTGTTTCCAACAAGTGGACAGCCGCAAGGCTGTGGGACTAGACGGCATCCCAGGGCGGGTACTCAGGATGTGTGTGGCACAACTGTCAGATATATTTACAGACATTTTTCATCTCTCCCTCTCCTAGTGTAGAGTGCCCTCCTCTTTCAAAACATCCATCATTGTCCCTGTACCTGAAAAGACCAAGGTAACATGTCTGAATGACTGGCGTCCTGTCGCACTCACCTCAATAATAAGCAAATGCTTTGAGAGGCTGGTCAAGCACTAAATCTGCAGCATGCTGCCACCCACACTGGACCCCTACAATTCACCTACTGACACAACTGATCGACAGATGAAGCAACAGCCACAGCTCTACACGCCATCCTTACACATCTGGAAAAGAAGGATACTTATGTGAGAAACAGGCCGGGCAGCATCTGTAGGAAGAGGTGCAGTCGACGTTTCAGGCCGAGACCCTTCGTCAGGACTTCGAGACACTTCGTCCTGACGAAGGGTCTCGGCCTGAAACGTCGACTGCACCTCTTCCTACAGATGCTGCCTGGCCTGCTGCGTTCACCAGCAACTTTGATGTGTGTTGCTTGAATTTCCAGCATCTGCAGAATTCCTGTTGTTTACTTATGTGAGAAAGCTGTTCTTGGACTACAGTTCAGCATTCAATGCCATAATTCCCTCCAGGCTTGACAAGAAGCTCAGAGACCTTGGCCTTCACCCTGCCTTGTGCAGCTGGATCCTGGACTTCCTGTCAGATCGCTGGCAGGTGGTAAGAGTGGGCTCTTTCACCTCTGACCCTCAACACAGGTGCCCCCACAGGGCTATGTCCTAAGCCCCCTCCTTTATCTCTGTATACGCATGACTGTGTCGCCACCCACAGCTCCAATCTGCTAATTAAATTTGATGATGAAACCACATTGACTGACCTAATCTCAAATAACGATGAGGCAGCCTACAGAGAAGAAGTTATCACCCTGACAGTGGTGTCAAAAAAACCTCTCCCTCAATGTCACAAAAACAAAGGAGCTGATTGTGGACTACAGGATGAATGGAGACAGGCTAACCCCTATTGACATCAATGGATCTGGGGTTGAGAGGGCGAACAACTTTAAGTTCTTCAGCATACACATCACCAAAGATTTCACGTGGTCTGTACATACCAGCTGTATGGTGAAAAAAACACAGTAGTGCCTCTTTCACCTCAGACAGTTGAAGAAATTTGGTATGGGTCCCCAAATCCTAAGGACTTTGTATAGGGATACAATTGAGAGCCTCCTGACTGGCTGCATCACTGCTTGGTATGGGAACTGTACTTTCCTCAATCGCAGGACTCTGCAGAGAGTGATGCAGACACCCCGCACATCTGTGGATGTGAACTTCCCACTATTCAGGACACTTACAGAGACAGGTGTGTAAAAAAGGCCTGAAGGATCATTGGGACCCAAGTCACCCCAACCACAAACTGTTCCAGCTGCTACCATCCAGGAAACGGTACTGCAGCACAAAAGCCAGAACCAACAGGCTCCAGGACAGCTTCTTCCACCAGGACATCAGACTGATTAACTCACACTGATACAATTGTATTTCTATATTATATTGACTGTCCTGTTGTACATGCTATTTATTACAAATTACTATAAATTGCACATTGCACATTTAGACGGAGACGTAATGTAAAGAGTTTTACTCCTCATGTAGGTGAAGGATGTAAGTAATAAAATCAATTCAATTCAATTATAGCCAATGTCCTCTAATCCAGCCAGCATTCAGGTAAACCTCTTCTGCACTCTCTCAAAAGCCTCCAGATCCTTCCTATGACAAATTGAATGCAATACTCTAGATGCCTCCTAACCAGAGTTTTATAAAGCTACAACCTAACTTCCTGAGTCTTGAACTAAACGCCTTGACAACTAAAGGCAAGCATGTCTGCACTTTCTTCTACCACCCATCAACAGCCACCGTCAGGAAGTCATGAACTTGGACACCAGTACATCAACGCTGTTAAAGGTCCTGCTATTAGTTGGCTTAATATTTGATCTCCCAAAGTGCAGTACCTCACACTTGCCCAGATTAAATTTCATCTACCATTCTCTGCCCACATCTGCAACCCACCTATATGCCCCTGTATCCTTTGGCCATTTTATACATCTACAATGTCACCAATCTTGATGTCATCTTCAAACTTACAACCCACCCATCCATTCATGTTTTCATTCAAGTAATTCATAGGTATATCACAAATAGCAGAGGTTCCACTACAGATTCCTCCATAGACTTCCAGTCAGAATAAAACTTATCAGCCCTTACGCTTTGTCTTCTATGGGAAAGCCAATTCTCAATCCAATTGGCCAAGTCACTATGGATCCCATGTATATTAATCTTGTAGATCAGCCTCCCATGAGGGACCTTGCTGAATGCCTTACTAAATTCCATGCAGGCAGCATCCTATTTTTTATTTTTATTTATTCAGCGTGGAGTAGGCCCTTCTGGCTCTTCGAGCCACAACACCCCAGCAACCCCTGATTAACCCTAACCTAATCATGGAACAATCTTACAAGGACAATTTAACCTAAATGGCATGTCTTTCGACTGCGGGAGGAAACCAGAAGACCTGGGGAAAACCCACCTATTACACGGGGAATAAAGCTTATACAGAGAGGATGCCAGAATTGTACTCCAAAATCTGAAGTACCCTGAGGTGTAGTAGCTTCACACGAATTGCTTCACTACTGCTCTACATTCATCAGTCACTTTGGCTGCCACCATGAAACACTTAATCAAGACAGTACGACATGACCTGACATGACATGATCATGCCGAAGGTGGGGAAATTTAACAATTTTAAATTCCTCGGCGTTATCATTTCAGTGATCTGTCCTGGGTCCAGCATGTAAGTGCCATTACAACGAAGTTTGAGGAGATTTGGCACGTGATCTAACACTTAGTCAAACTTCTATAGATGGATGGTGGAGAGTATACTGACTGGTATGCAAACACCAAGGCCCTTGAATAGAAAGCCTACAAAAAGTAGTGGATACAGCACTGTCCATCACAGGTAAAGCCCTCCCCACCACTGAGCATATCTATAAGGAGTGCTGTCACAGGAAAGCAGCATCCATCATCCAGGTTGCGCTCGCTCCTTGCTGCTGCAATATGGAAGGAGGGACAGGAGCCCCAGGTCCCACACCAGCAGGTTCAGGAACAGTTATTACCCTTCAACCATCAGACTCCAGAAACAGAGGGGCTAATTTCACTCACCCCAACAAGGCACTGATTCCACACATTGTGGACTAACTTTAAAGGACTCGACAATTCATGTTCTTGATATTTCATTTATTTTTCTTTTTTGTATTTGCACTATTTGATGTCTGCTTTGTTCTGTGCAATCTTTCATTGATTCTATTGAATTTCCTTGTACTTACAGTGAATGCCCACAAGTAGATGAATCACAGGGTAAAACATGGTGACAAAAATTGCACTTTGATAATAAATTTACTTTGATCTCATATAAAAGCTGAGCTGTAGTTGATAAACAGCATCCTGATATAAGCACCTTTGCGGTCCAGATGTTCCAGGGTTGAGTGAAGAGCTAATGAGATGGCATCAGCTGTGGACCTGTTGCTCTCATAGGTAAATTGGAGCAGATCTAGCAACACACTTGAAATTCCAGCACCTGAAGATTTCATCGTGTTGGAGCAGATCTAAGTCACTTCTCAGGCAGGAGTTGATAGCTTTCATGATGAACCTCTGAAAGCACTTCATTACAGGTAGGATTTAAGTGCTACTGGACAATAGTTGCTGAAGTAGGTTACCACATTCTTTTTGGGCAGCAACATGATTGAAATCTGCTTGAAGAAAGTGAGCATCTCAGACTGCCAATGTGAGAGTTAAAGATGTCAGTAAACACTGCAGCCAGTTGATTAGCACAGGTCTTCAGTACTCAGCCAGGTACACCGTCTGGACCAGATGCTTTCCCTGGGTTCACTCTCCTTAAGGAGAGTATACTCACTTCAACCTCAGAGACTAAAATCACAGCACCATTGGGATCTGTGGGAGCTCTTGAAGATGTCTCCATGTTCTATCGATCACAATGAAAATAAAAGGCATTAAGCTCACCAGGGAGTGAAACCTTGCTGTCACATGTTGCTTGGTTTTGCTTTGTAGGAGGTGATAGTATTTATGCCCTGCCACAGCTGTCAGACATCCTTCTGTAATTCAAATTTGGTCCCGAATTGCCACTTCGCATGTGAGATAGCTTCTGGAGATCATACCTGAACTTTTTGTACTTTGGTCATCAGACCTGATGATCAAAACTGATCAAGCCATCAGAAGATTGCAGATCTCTTGGTTCATCCAAGGCTCTGATTGGGAAAGACTCTAAATGATTTTATGGGGACACACCTTGATAAGTGTCTTTACAAGGTCCATGACAGCCATGGTGTACTCATTCAGACCCTCTGATGAGTCCTTGAACATGGTCCAGTCCACCAACTCGAAGCAATATCGTAACTACTCCCATGACCACCACTTTGTTGTCTTATCTCTGGTGCCTTGGTCTTTAGCCTCTGCCTGTATGCAGGTAGGAGGAAGACAGGCAGATGATCAGATTTCTTAAAATCAGGATGGGATGGGAAGGATTATTGATAGTAGTATAGAAGTGATTGAGTGTGTTGGAACCCCTGATACTACAGGCAAAGTGCTGATGGTAACTGGGCAGAGATTTCTTCAAGCTAGCCTGACTGAAGTACCCAGCAAGGATGTGAAAGGTATCAAGGTAGGTTGTTTTTTGTTTGCTACTCTTGGCACTCAATACATCAAGTGCTTGTTTGACGTTTGCCTTTGGTGATATCTGAACTGCGGTCAGGATCACGGCAGATCTATGTCCTCTAATTTTAGGCTTCTCTGATGCAGGGAAAGTTTCCTAATATCTATTGTATACGGCCTACCATAATTTAGTTTACCATTAAGTTACTCTCCAAGGAAAACAACATGTAATGCAGGTCCACAATCCCTTATCCGAAATCCTTGGGGCCAGTTGCATTTCGGAATTCAGAATTTTTCGGATTTCAAACCCAGCCCACCCCCCCCCACCGCCATACCAAAAAACACATATGCTCAAGTCCCTTATTTAACCTGTCTCAGTGCGGTGGACTTTAGGACCCGGCGGCACACCAAACCTATGCACATCCTCCCGTATACTTTAAATCATCTCTAGATCACTTATAATACCTAATACAATGTAAATGCTATGTAATAGTTGTTATACTGTATTGTGTAGGGAATAATGACAAGAAAAAATTTTATTTCCAACAAAAACATTCAATAAAACATAAAAATATACAGCTTCAAACGAACCGAATCAAACACATGGTAAATGACTTATTGGAATAAATGCAGAATGTCACTGTCACTATAAAACTTCAGTAACTTGTCTTTCTGTTTATTTAAATCAAATACAGTGGTAGTTCTGACACTATTTTCTTCAGTAAGTCGCCGCAAAGACACACCACGATCTAGCTTCTGCAATAACTCCACTTTCTGCATTATTGATAATGATAGATGCTTCCTTCTCTTTTTCTCATTGTTACCCATAGGGGTATCTGCAGCTCTTTTTGACACTTTCACAGTGAAATTAAACACGAAGTCAACAGTGAACACAAAATATCAGCAAACAGCAAATGCACGTGTAACCAGTACGAGCGCTGAGCCACAACTGACGTCTGGCAGCCTCTGCTAGTGCTGCCACGTCACACCTGAGTGACGCCAGCTGTTGGCGGAAAAAACTTCAGTTTTCGGAGCTTTTTGGATTTCAGAATTTCAGATAAAGGAATGTGCACTTGTATCTGCATTCTCTCCAGGACAATCACATCCTTCCTCTAGTGTGGCGACCAGAAATGCACACAGTATCCCAGCTGTGGTCTAACCAATGCTTTGCAAAGTTGTGCCTTAACCTCTTTACTCATTTTCCATTACTCAGCAAACTAAGGAAAGTATCCTAAATATCTTCTTAACCACTTTATCTAATTGTGCTGCCACCTTCAGGGTCCTTGAACTTATACACAAAAGTCCTTCTGTCCCGCAATACTTCCATGGGACATGTATGAAACTCATCTATAGGAAGAGGCGCAGTCGACGTTTCAGGCCGAGACCCTTCGTCCTGACGAAGGGTCTCGGCCTGAAACGTCGACTGCGCCTCTTCCTATAGATGCTGCTTGGCCTGCTGCGTTCACCAGCAACTTTGATGTATGTTGCTTGAATTTCCAGCATCTGCAGAATTCCTGTTGTTTGCATGTATGAAACTCACTCATTTTCCACAGCAGGAATTAACAGTGCAAATTACCATCTGCAATTGATTTGTTTTTCATTCAGTAATGGAGATAAGCTCTTGAACTTTAAAGCCAACTCCAGTTTAGTAGTTACCAGGGTGGCACATTAGCACAGCTAGTAGAGCAGTTTGTGTAACAGTGGCAGAGACCTAGGTTCAATACTGACTGCAGGTGCAGAAAGGAGAGAAAGTGTGAATTTGCCACAGTTCTTATTGGTTTTGTCAATAAGCACTGACTTGAAAGTAAGTCTGCAGCATTTACAGCAGATAATGCACATATAATTTTGTTAGTCTACCAAAATAAGGTAGAGAAAATGTGCAAAGTGAAATGAAAGAATTCATAAATATAGAAGTCACTGGCCTGAACAGCAATGAAAACAATTCTGGCAGATATCGAGAGTATACTGAGCAAGATCTTTGGATCTGTTATTCATAGAGAAAGACTGAAAAGCTTTGAACATACACTGAACACTAACAACAAAATATACTGGCATATACTGTGGTAACCTGAGATAGCTGTTAATGGTACCAGTTTTAAACAGCCATTAAAATCAGGTTACTTGTCAACCAAAAAATGCACTACAATTCTCTGCAAAATATTTCAGATACCAAATATTAAACTGTAGCAAGTAGTTATTCAAGAAATGATAGGTAGGAATTCAGGGAGTAATGATGAACTGAGGGACACTGGTGTACCAACCTAAAGGTTCCAGGTATACAAAGTGATAAAAAAAGGCATATAGGATGCCTGCCTTCATTAGCTAGAGCATAGACTGTAAGAACACTGAAGTTATAGTACAAATGTATAAAATATTGATTAGACCACAGCTGAAGTACTGTACAGATTTCTGGTTGTCACACTAGAGGAAGATTATGATTGTACTGGAGAGGTGAAGAGGAGATTAACTAGGATTTTTCCTGTGATGGACTTTTTCCAGTTATGAGGAAAGGCTGACAAACAGGGTTTGTTTTCTTTAGAGTGAATCAGGCTGATGGGGTACATGGTAGCAATATACAAAATTAATAGAGGCATCAATAAGGTAGATTGTAGGATTGAAAGTTTTCCGTACAACAGAGGTACCTAAAACTAGGGGGCTTAGGTTTAGGGTAAGGGGTAAAAGATTTAGAGAGGATCTGAGGAAGAACCTTTTCACCCAAAGGGTGGTTGGAATCTGGAACACACTGCCATTGTGCGCGGTCGAGGCAGTGCATTCCAGATTTCAACTGTTCTCTGCGTGAAAAATTCTTCCACAGATCCCAACTAGACTTTATATCTTTTACCTATTCTCACAAAATTTAAGAAGTACCCAGATAATCTGAATCACCAAGGCAGAAAGGATAACGATCAAGCAACAGTAAATGACAACAGTATTTAACAGGTGGCATAGATGCCTGCTCCATCATGGGCACCAGCCTCCATAGTATCCAGCACTTCTTCAAGGAGAAATACCTCAAAAAAAGGCAGCATTCATCATTAAGGACCCTTATCACGCAGGACATGCCCTTTTCTCATTGCTACCATCAGCAAGGAAGTACAGAAGCCTGAAGGCACACACTCAACGACTCAAGAAGAGCTTCTTCTCCTCTGCCATCCGATCTCTGAATGGACATTGAACCCATGAACACTACCTCACTACTTTCTTATTTCTATTTTTTTGCACTATATATATATATATATACACACACATATATACACTATAATTTACAGTAAATTACAGTATTTCCTCTATTATTACGTATTGCATTGTACAGCTGCTGCTAAGTTAACAAATTTCGCAACATATGCCAGAGATATCAAACCTGATTCTGATTCTGATTATATATGACAAGTCTGTTTCTGAGCTATTCAATTGTACAACTCTATAGCTCTCTAATTCACATAACAAGGATTTGTTAAAGAACAGAAGGCAAGAGAAATTTAGTTTTTAGTTTTGTTTTCAAGTTGGCAGACGGCTACTACTGGGATGCTGCAGGGATCAAAAATGAGCTCTGCTCTGTTCAATTTACATCACATTAACTCGGAGGAAGAATATAATATACCCAAACCTACTAATGATCGGAAGCTACGTGGGAAACTGAGCTGTGGACTGCACACAAAGAATAAATATAAAAGCAGACAGGTTAAGATAACAGGCAAAAGATTGGGTATAATGGTAGAAACCCAAAAGTCTGAATTAATATTCTGATAACTCCAAGATCCAAGATCTAAAACCAACACAACTGCAGAATTTAAATGTTAGGTAGTAAGACCATAAGACATAGGAGCAGAATTAGGCCATTCGGTCCATCAAGTCTGTTCCACCATTCCATCATGGTTGATTTTTTAATTGCTTTAATAATATTAAATTAAAACAAAAACAATTATTCTTAGCAATGATGTTGTTAAAATTCATCTGGTTCATTTATGTTCTCAGAGGAAGAAGTTTCCCACACTTACCTGATGTAACCTATTTGTGACTCCAGACTGACAACCAGTGGTTAACTCTTAAACTGTCATGGGCTTGATTGGCCATCACAGTCTGCTCAGGGGCAGTAAGAGACTGGAACGAAAAGCTGACTTTGCCTGTTATGCCCACATACAGTAATACTCCAATAATCCAGCATGCTCAGGACTTAGGTACCTGATGGACAAGCACTTTCTAGAATAATGGATGTTACTTTGCAACATTTAAAACAAGGTTGGATGAGAGGGGGATGGAGATCTATGGTTTGGGTGAAGATGATGGAACTTGGCTGAAATACAGATGGGCTGAAGGAATGTTTCTGTGCTATAGTGTTCTATGATCCTATGACATCAACACACTTTTAATTCACTTTTTTAGATGTTAAGCACTAATGTGAAAAAAAATTTAGAAATCAGGCAAGCTTACAGAGAGCCCAGAAACTGGGCCCTGGTGTGTGAAAAAGCATCACATGAACCAGGACCCCAGTGACTGGGCAGAGCACATAGGAACTATTACCTGGTGAGCCACATGTTGAATCAGTGGGATATCCAAATTATTCAACATAAGATTACTGCAGTTTTACACAAATTAATTTCTAAAATAGGAATACAATGTGCATTTTAGTAGAACTAGGATAAAAGCAGATCATTTTATTAAAAGAGTGAAAAAATTAGACACAAATTGCAGCAATGTAGAAGATAATTAGCATATTGGAGCTAATATTCATGGGGCAGAAAAGTAAAGAATTCTTACTGATAGTTTCCAAAACTTTAGAAGGGCAACCTTTGGATGACTTTGTACAGTTTAGTTCCTATACCAGAAAAAAGATGTATTTTCCTTTCTGATAGTGCAACATACAGTTATGATTATGTTCCTGGGAGTTGGCCTGTGAAGATAGATTGAGGAAAACATGGCCTATAATCATGGGAGTTTTGAAGAATGAGAGAAATCTCACCGAGGTGCACTAAGGTTCCAAGAGTCAGGGTCAATGTTGAGCAGCTGTTTCTCCTTTGTGGAATGTTTGCAATTACGGAGCATAGTTGCACAGGACTAAGGACTGGTTATTTGGACCAAAAGCAAGTATTTATTACAAGGAGGGATGTGAACCTTTTGGCCTCAGAGTACTGAATGATCACTCATATATTCAAGGCTAAAATCAGAAGATTTTTGAACCAAAGGATATTACAGCCTAGTAGGACAATGTGGAGTTATGGCCGAGGATCAGCCATGGTCTCAGTGAATGGTGGAAGAGTTCTGAGGGGCAGAATGGCCTCCTCATGCTTCTATGTATTACGTTATTGTGTATTTAATCAAAATGTTTTTTGTGAGCCAAAAACCGGAAGGATCCCATATGAAAGTCTCATAAAGCTCTAGGTAATCTTTCTCCTCATCACTTTCTCTCACACCTGTCTTCTGCTTCCCGTAACCATTTATACCCATTACTTATACATAACTACATCTTACTGTTGATCCATTGAAAGCTAATTTACAAAGACATTCTATTTCCAAACCACTCCTTAATATTCCTATTTCATGAAGCAAAATAATGTAAGGCAGCATTCTGGTGCAGATTTCACAGTGAAATAACACTCTCTCCCTCTCGTCCTAGCTTTGAATCCTTTTTTCAAAAATTTTTTTATTTTATTTATTTATTTTGTTTTGCTTAGCATAACAAAACTTTCGATTTCCAGATACACTTACATTTACATTTCTTCCCCTCACAGATATCAGCTATCAAAACACTTCCATCAAAATATAGACATCACTACAACATTTGAATCCTCCTTTAACAAAAAATTATCAAAAGTATTCATGGGATGCAGCTTGTGCTGCAAAAGAGAAAATGTCTATAGTATGGGCCCCATTCTTGACTTCTCTGGTCTCCCCCATGAAAACCACAGCACATGTGTTATTAAAAGAGAAAGTGAGGCACAGCAACCCTGCTAAAAGGGACTAAGGATTGAACAAACTGGCCTTTCCTCATCTAGTTCATCTCTAGATATCAAGGGAAAGTGTACAAACATGCCCAAAAACCTTCATGCATCAGCATACCACATCACAAGTAATGACTAGTGCAGAATTTATAACCTCTTGAAAATATAAAGTTAAATAAAATTTAAACCATTCAACCCACTGAAGTACCAATTTGTAATATAAAGAAAAAGTTTAAAGCCACTTGTAATTTCAAGACATTAGTTCTATCTGTTCAATTTGTACCTAATAAATTAACTCACCTTTTACCAATTAAAATGATCTAGACATAACTAACCTCACATGCCATTTCATTACTATTATTAAAAGTTCTTTACAAGACTAATTGAAGAAACATAGAAAACCTACAGCATACAATGCTGTGCCAAACATGTACTTAGAAATTACCTAAGGTTACCTATAGCCCTCTATTTTTCTAAGCTCCATGTACCTATCCAGGAGTCTCTTAAAAGACCGCATCGTATCCGCCTCCACCACCATCGCCGGCAGCCCATTCCACGCACTCACCCCTTTCTGCATAAAAAACTTACCCCTGACATCTCCTCTGTACCTACTTCCAAGCACCTTAAAACTGTGCCCTCTCATGTTAGTCATTTCAGCCCTGGGAAAAAGCCTCTGACGGTCTACATGATCAATGCCTCTCATCAGCTTATCCACTTCTATCTGGTCACCTTTGTCCTCCGCAGCTCCAAAGAGAAAAGGCCGACTTCACTCAACCTATTCTCATTGGTATGGAAGTTGTCCTGTCCAAGACCGGAAGAAGCTGCAGAAGATCGTGAACACAGCAAAGCACATCACAGAAACCAATCTTCCGTCCTTGGACTCACTTTACACCGCACGCTGTCAGAGCAGTGCTGCCAGGATAATCAAGGACACAACCCACCCAGCCGACACACTTTTTGTCCCTCTTCCCTCAGGGAGAAGGCTCAGGAGCTTGAAGACTCGTACGGCCAGATTTAGGAACAGCTTCTTTCCAACTGTGGTAAGGCTGCTGAACGGATCTTGACCCAGCTCTGGGCTGTACCCTCCAGATATCCAGACCTGCATCTCGTTTTTTTTTTGCACTACTTTACTTTCCAGTTTTCTATTTTCTATTTATGACTTATAATTTAATTTTTTAATATTTACTATCGATTTGTAATCCAGGGAGCATGAAGCGCAGAATCAAATATCGCTATGATGATTGTACGTTCTAGTATCAATTGTTTGGCGACAATAAAGTATAACGTATGTATAAGGCATGCTCCCCAATCCAGGCAATATCCTTGTAAATCTCCTCTGCGCCCTTTCTACAGTTTCCACATCCTTCCTGTAGTGAGGTGACTGGAACTGAGCACAGTACTCCAAGTGGGGCCTGACCAAGCTCCTATATAGCTCTCGACTCTTAAACTCAATCCCACGGTTGATGAAGGCCAAGGCACCGTATGCCTTCTTAACCGCAGAGGCAACCTGCGCAGCAACTTTGGGTGTCCTATGGACTCGGACCCCAAAGGTCTCTCTGATCCTCCACACTGCCAAGAGTCTTACCATTAGTACTGTATTCTTCCATCAAATCTGACCTACCAAAATAAACCACGTCTGAAGATATTTCATTGTCATGTAAAAATATTAATTCCTAATTAATAAGACAAACTTTTGCAGTTTTAACTATTACATCCATAAATCAATTATGTCAGCATGTGTTACTGAGAAATTGTCTCAGAAAACCTGATTTTCAGGCAGAAATTATGGCCCGTACCACTAATTTCCCAACAATTTTTGCTGCTCACACAACTTATGCATACAGATCTTGTCCAGCAATGTTGCTATAGTAACCTACTTAATGCAAATATCTGTAGGAAAATAAATGACCACCTCACTTGTGTTGAATACAAAAAATCCTGATCCGCATGTTATCACTGGGCGCCATCTGCTGGTGCTTTTATAAATGGACACCTGCCATCCTTGTACAGCTTTGGAGGAACTATAACTTTGCAGAAAGAATAGGTTAGTTCATTTTCCTTTTTTCATTCCACCTAGCCTGCACATTCCATTCTACTTACTACACTTCACCCTAAACCAATGTGCCTCAGAGGAACCGCTTTGTCGAGCGCCTTTGCCCAGATCACCACAAAACATGGGATTTCTCGGTAGTTTCCCATTTCAATTCGACTTCCCATTCTCAATCTATCATGTTGGTCCATGGCTTCCTCTACTGCCACAATGAAGCCTCACTCAAGTTGGAGGAGCAACACTCATATTCAGTCTGGGTAGCCTCCAGCCTGATGGCACAAACATCAATCTCTCAAACTTTCAGTAATTTCTCCCACTTCTCCCTTTTTCCATTCCCCATTCTGATACTTTTCTCACCCCTCCTGTTCTTCTCACCTGCTCATCACCTCCCTCTGAGGACCCACCTCCTTCCCTTTTTCCCATGGTCCAGTGTCCTCTCTAATCAAAGTCCTTCTTCTTCAGCACTTTACCTCTTCCACCTATCACCTCCCAGTTTCTTACTTCATCCCCCTCTCCCACCCAGCTTCCCCATCACCTGGTTTCACTTACTACCTGCCAGCTTGTACTCCTTCCCCTCCCAAACCTCCTTTTTTTCTGGCTTCTGCCCTCTTCCTTTCCAGTCCTGATGAATCCCAAAATTTCGACTGTTTATTCATTTCCATAGATGCTGCCTGACTAGCTGAACTCCTCCAGTATTTCCAGCATCTGAAGAATTTCTTGTGTTTATCAATTTTACTCTAAAATGGTGTGGAAACCCAGTTACATGTGGTTTTATTCTATATTAATTGATGACAGGCAAAACGACATTACCTCAATCTGCCCCATTCTCAATAGAGGGGACAGGTTATATCAAAGGAACTTTAAATGCTTGATTAAGCAACAAAATAATAGCATTCAGAATTGGTGCAGCTTGCTTCATTGTCAAAGACTTTGTGAAATCAGGTATAGAGAATTAAAATGCAGACAATGGCATTCTCAGACTTAAACCCATTTATTAACTATAAATGGGAAGACAAATCAACTGTAGGAACAATATATCAGCCTTATCTATTGTCAAGCTATATTTTTTGGCTGAAAGGGGCTCTTGCCTGGAAGTAAGGCAGTTTCTATAGTAACTTATTAATTTACCAGAGATTTTTGAGCTCCAACATTCAAGTCTTTCATAATCAAACAAACTATTTACCTGTCATAGAACTTTCTGATGTAGACAGCTGTTCTCTGAGCTTCTCAACATCATCTGGATGAACTTGATCATACAAAGTGCTTCCAAACCACTCGGACTGTGGATGGTTTAAAACAGGTGTAACTGAGTCTGATACATAGATGACTCTTCCAGTCTCAGATGCAGCAACAAAAAGGAATCCATCTGCTGCCTCCAAAATAAGATGTTTCAACTCCTTCAAAAAGAAAGTTATACAAATATTAAGATGGACAGATAACAATATTTGTTGGTGTCATACTTCTAACATTTCTATAATGATCCATCATAAAAATATCAATAATTTAAGATTATTGTCACAAAGTCACAAAATTAAGTCACAAAAGTCACAAAATTAATTCTTGGGCCAACAAAGTTGGTCCTTGACGAATTCTGAAGTGGTATGAGAACTTCCTGAACCAAAAGGATAGACGGTGAAACAAAGCAGATATAAACACGAAGAACAGATATCAAGTTGATAACATGAGTGAATATAGGAAGTTTAGAGGGGAAAATAAAAACGATATGAGGGAGTCAAAGAGAGATTATGAACAGACTGGCAACAAACATAAAAGAGCACCTAAAAAATCTTCAATGCACATTAGTAGTGCCAATCAGAAACCACAAAACATGATCAACATATAAAGACAGAAGCCATGGGTGAGGTTCTGACTCAGTGTTTAAAATACAGTTTTACCAAGAAAGATGAAGCTGCTGGCATCTTAAAAAGGCATAATTGAGATGATGAAAGGGCTACAAACAATTGATAAAGTGACAATAGAATGGCAATATTCAAAGTGAATAAGTCACTTGTACAAGTAAGAGAGAAGAATGATGGAATTTAGAGAGCCCTGCCCATAATCTAATGAACATGCAGGGGTCCCCGAGAAGTATTCCAAATGTTACAAAATCATTCAAACAAAGGGTGTACTAAGTATTCACTTCTGTAAGAAAATAGGAATGCTGAGTATTTTTAAGTGGTGAGATATTTGAAGATATTAATATTCAAAAAACCTTGGATATCTTTGTACACAGACCACTAAAAGCCTTCTAAAAGCAATTAGGAATGCATACAAGAAGAGGAGCAGGTGGAAAAGGCAGAAATGTTGCAGGTAAAGTTTATTGCAGAAAGATGTGTTATACTTTGGTAGAAGGAGAGGCAGTATACCATGTTGGGGGTTGGTACAATCTTAAAAGTACATAAAAACACAGATATCTGGCATAAACTGTTGAATGTGTTATAGCAAGTTAAGAAAGTGGTGACAAAAGGATCCTGGGCGTTATAAATAGAGGGGAAAAGTACAGAAACAAGGATAGTCCATCCAGAGGAAACTCGCCCAAGTCACAGGGAGAACATACAAACACCACACAAACAGCAGCAGATATCAGGATTGAACCTGAGGCAGCATCTCCATTAGATGTATCACTGAGCTACCCAAATTACTGCTGTAATCATGTGTCCTCTGTAATATTTCACAGTTTGTTTCAGTTGGCTTCAATCAGACCACTACTCAAGAACATGGTAACCTGCCTCAAAGTCTATCATCCAGTAGCACTTATATCCACTGTGATAACGTGCTTTGAGAGGCCAGACATGTAACAAATCAACTGCCAGAGGAGTGACCTAGATCTGCTCCAATATGCCTCCTGTCACAGCAAATGCTATTTAATTAGACCTTCACTCAGTTCTGGAACACCTGGAGAGTGAAGTTGCATACATCTGAATGCTATTCCTTGAATACAGCTGTGCATTAAACACCATCATCCTCTCACAGCTAATCACTAAGCTCAAAGAACCTGGCTTCGATATCTCCCTCTATAACTGGATTCTCGATTTCCTCACTTGCAGAACCCAGTCAGTTCAGATTGGCAACAACATCTCCACAATCACCATCATCACAGGTACACCACAAGGCTATGTGCTTAATCTCCTGTCCTACTCACTTTATACTTATGACTGTGAGGCTAAGTACATGTCCAAAGAGCTGATTATCAAACTCAGGAGGAAGATCTCCACGTTCTCCACGAGCTCCACAAGCCAGTCCTCATCAGGGAATCAGAGGTGGAGAGGGTCAGCAACTTTAAATTCCCTAGCATTATCATTTCAAAGGATCTGTCTTGGATCCAGCACACAAATGCCATTACAAAGATGGCATGGCAGTGTCCCTACTTTCTTACAAGTGTGCAAAGATTCAGCATCTTATCTAAAACTCTGACAAACTTTTATAGCTATGCAGTGGAGAGTATACTGACTGGTTGTATCTCTGCCTGGTAAGGAAATGCCAATATCCTTGAACGTAAAAGCCTACAAAAAGTCATGGATACAGTCCAGTCCATCACAGGTAAAGCCCCTCCCCACCACTGAGCTCATCTACAAGGAGCACTGTCACAGGAAAACAGCATCCATCATCAAGAACCCTCTTCTCTTCTCGCTGCTCTCATCAGGAAGGAGGTACAGGAGCCTCAGGACCCATAACACCAGCTTCAGGAACAGTTATCAGGCTCTTGAACCAGAGGGGATAACTTCACTCACTCCAATACTGAATGATTCCACACTCTATGGACTCACTTTCAGGGATTCTACAGTTCATATTTTCGATATTATTTATTTATTTAGTTAGTTAGTTAATCAATCTGCATTTGCACAATTTGTTTTCTTTTGCACATTAGTTGATTGTCCATCTTTGTCTTGTGCAGTTTTTTCACTGTTTCTATTGTGTTTCTTTACATTTACATTAAATGCCTGCAAGAAAATGTTGACGTGTGCATGTGTGTACTTGGATAATAAATTTATTTTAAACTTTAAAAGAGTATTGTTTTAACTAGACAGGCAATGCAAAACATTACAATTGCTCCGCTCTCTTTAGTTTCCTAACAACCAAACCTCCTGCCGTTTAGTTAGCCATACAGTCATGAGAAAAGTGACACCATCCTGATATAACTCCCAGGAGTGTTGTAAAGGAATGTGAATGAGCATAGTGTCACATTAATCAGAATATTGCCCCGTTTGTTTTGTCATATTCTGGATGCATGACAGCAGAGTTTTAGTGACAAATATCTGTAATTAAATGCTCCCAGAAATTATTCTCTTCTAATTTTCCCATATGCCTATGGTCTATCCAACACAGTCATTTTCCAGGATGAAAAGCAGTTTTATTTGGCAGGCCAAATTAATGATAAAGAATCAGTTAAATGTCAGAGATTTATGAAAAGCAAGATAGGATTAAAAAAATCCATCAATAAAGTAAACTGATTCTCAAGTCCAGTTACCTGCGACAACAACTGGATGACAAAACATTAGACTTGATCACTCTTTCTGAACTTCCAGAGAACAGCTAGGTGTAGCACAATTTTTCCTGGAACATTTCTGCTAAGGTACAGGGAAGATTTGTACATGCCTTGCAGCTACAAACTATGCAGGTTTTTTGTTCAACGCCCTCCATACTAAATTCTGTTCTCCTGTTAGTATCTTGGCAGCTCTCCCAATGCTATGCTCAAAGGGATAATGTGACAGATTATCTTATTCACCAGAGAAACCTAATTCTAGATTAACATAAAGTTTATACCATAGTACAGCAATGGACCAACATTCCAGTTGAAGAAGTTACTCAATCTAATCCAATCTACTTTCAAGCCCCTAACCTGAATCCCGTTGATCACAATTCTTCAAATACATATTCAACTGGTTTTAAAATGTGATGAATAGTTCATCTCTACCTCCCTTTAAGGAAATGAGATTCATATCTGTGCCATCTTCTGGGTGAAAACCATTACTTTTCATCTCCCCTTTAATCCTTCCAACATCCACTATAAATCCACAAACTTCGTTTTTTTTTGACTCATCTGCTATTTACTCTCAGGGGTCTTTATAATTTTGTACATCTCCAATAAGTCTCACCTTAGCTTCTCCTTTTCCAAAGAAAACAACTCAGTTTATCCAATCATTTCTTAGAGCTAAAAATCTTCAAATCATTACCCCCAGTTGGCAAGATTCTCATAAATTTTCTCTGACCCCCCCAACTCAATACTTATTTCCTACATGGTGACTAGGATTGTACATTGACTCATCTTAATCTTTCTGCAGTATTTGAAATTCTAATCACATTGCCTTCTCCACTTTTCATCCTTCTAGTTTCTCTAAGAGATCAATAATACATCACAGATCAGAAACAGGATGGGGAATATTCTGTTGATATAAAGGCATCACACAATTTGAAAAATATGATCAACTTGGCTGCTGACGTTGATTAAAAATGAGTATGTGTAAAAAAAAAGTTATACACTTTCTTCAGGAGTCGCAGGCCAACAATAAATAGAATTTCTAATTATAACACTAACCTGTTCTGTTAGAAATGAAGGTTTATAGGCACCATCAGTCGAAGTATTTCCTGTTCCCCTTAAAGACTTCATATGAGACACAGCCATGCGAAGAATTGTCAGTTTATCAGGTTTGCGTGCTAAAGCACTGCATGTTGGTACCATGTCAGATAATTCTGTGATGTAAGCAGTCATCTTGTTTCGACGTCTTCTCTCAATTTCACTGTGATTCTCTCTGTAGATTTTAACAATATTAATAGTATTGTTAAACTATAAAAGAAAATGAAAAGCACAAAACAGCAGTTGCCTTTAAATTATTTCCTGCAGACCAATCATAGTTTAGAATTTCCTATCAAATCTTATGGAAAGACTATGTTAAAAGTGCTACAAGTTACAAAAGGTTAAATGACAGAAACATCAGGTCCTCAAAATACAGATTAGTACTCAAGATAAGATGCCTCTCTATCAGTCAAATTTGTGCTGACTTAATGCTAGTTGAGAAACTCAGTTCACTGAAGTTGAATGGAGATTGTTGCTGGAGTGATCTGGTGTGAATTTGTTCTCTTGAATCAGAAGTTAAAAAGAAACATATTGTGGGTCATGTTTCACCCTGACTCGAAGAAACCAGATCTGAGTTTGACTTCGGAACAGCAAGCAGGTCAATTTTCTCATTTGCAATTTGATGCATAAATACATAAAATAAACATTTCCTTTGCATTATTGGATATTATTTTGGACTATTGCAGGAAGCATTGCATTTGTCTGATAAAAGAATCTCAAATTGTATCTTTTGTTCACTCAGGCTAAATCTGGCCGAATAAACCAGTTTTTCTTAATTTTTAATCTATTTAATCAAAAGTTTCATCAATTCCACCTATTGAAAAAAATAGAGAAACATGTTTAAGTAAATGCTGTCCTGTTGATCAATAGAACATATGGTATGGATCTTACTGGGCAATGCTGGTCGCATTGGAGCTTGGAGTATACTGTGAAATTATATCTGGGATCTCATGCCAGTTCAAACTTGGTACAGGATAAAGATCTCACCAATTTTATGCCAAGCTAGTGGAGTTCTAAATATCCTGGACCAGCAAGGTAAGGTCCAGCACATCCTAATCAGGTAAATATGTCATGGGAAGACTGTAGTGATTTTAGGAAGCACGCCAGGCCAGTAGATTCTGGGCCTTCTTTCCAGTTCCCTGTTTTCTACTATACCATTCATTCTTAAATAATGCATGTTAATTGCAGAACATAAAAGGTACAAGGTCCATCCACAACAGCATACAACTTGTATAATGAATCTGTGAGAAAATCTATGACAGCTTTGAAATTTGTAACACATCTTTTTTTTTCTCCAAATACAAAAATACTTCATAAAATTGTGTAACTACATTTCAAATTAATTCATTCTAATATTTCTTATTCATATAGTACTTACTTCATAATGCCTAATTCCCTATATAAATGAAGCATGTAAACAACATAATTTAAAAGAGCAATTATTGATTTCCATGATTCTGCACAATAAACACCATCATTTCTTTCAAAAATATTGGTAAATATTGCAGTACAATATTTCAACAACTAAATTCAAAATATATTCTGAATGATTACATTATATTGATCTTCTAACAAAATTCAATTTAGGACATTTTTTTAAATACGTATGTTGTTTTTAATACTACCAGATCATTATTCTATGTATAACAGGATTATGATCTGTCACAGACTGTAAAGGTAACTCTTGACAGATATACTTTGAATCTCATTAGACCACATTTTACTGCAAGTATTTTATCTACATTTAGTAGTGAATTATATTTCAAAAATTTAACCAAATGGAGATATCTAATTTTTTTGCACTGATTGAAGTTGACAGGTGTAAACATAAAACCACATTCATATAGTAATACAATGTATCTCAAACAATTTTACTTCAACAAGCAGGTGGAAGCATTTTGCACACAGCGAAGCCTCACAAAAGCAATAAGGGAAATAAAAATTAATCCTGTTGTTTTGGTCATTGTTTCATGCAGGAACATTCAAGTTCACTCGTGCCAGGTGAAGCCGTCACCACATAACAGCATGCTTGACTCAACATCCAAAGCAATTCAGAACTCCATCAATACTGTGGTAGTGAAAATAAATCACACCTTCACTAGGGATTGAAACCAAAACTTTCATATACAGAGGCATGCTTCAGGATGAACTGTGAATGTTGCAACAGTCACATCTGGAATCAACTTTAAAAGTTGTCAAAATGTATCCTGGCCTATTTAGTACAAGACAGTCATCAGAGATCAGGAAATATTACCATATATCCATAAAATTGCTTTAATGGCTCACAGAATCTGATATTTTGCAACATATATGCTACACTGTAAGTAACTGACAAAAGCAGCAAAAGTACCAAGAGTTTTTACTCTTTTAAAAACACAAACTGCTGAAAGAACACAGTGGGTCAAATAACGTCAGACTGATTCTTGACATAGGGTCTCAACCTAAAATACAGAATAAGCTTTTGCTTCCACAGATGCTGCTTGACCCGCTAAGGCTCTCTAGCAGTTTGTTTTCTGCTCCAGATTCCAACATCTGCGGTCTCGATTCACCATTAAAAAATTTGATTCCAAAATATCACAAATATAGTTATAATTTGCAACACTTAACTGGCTATAACATTGCACTCTGAATAAATCTTAAACATGCAAAGGCTGCCGTATCTATTTGTCATATACAGTACTAAAACTGTCATTACTTTAGATAAGAATATTTGCTGTGTATTTCTTACTTATAAGTATTGTTGACATACAAAAAATATTTCAGAATAGCTGATAGAGTTATTTTTCTTACCTGTGCAGTTTTTCTTTTCATCGGCACTATGATATCGTCTGAGCTGGAAGCAAATTCAATTCTGCTAGAAAAAACTAGCTGGCTTTGCCTGAGGGTGGCAAAATTACACTGCCCAAGCTTGCTGATAAACCAATTTGGGCTACGCCTACCTTGCACAATTTTCTTTATCACCACGGACTCTGATGAGCATACCTATGAACAAAATGAGTCAATCAATTCCAAAGGAGCTTAAAAACAGATCCATCCATATTTTACATCTTCTAGATTAATTAATGCTACATGACAATATAGATGTGCCAGATTTTAAAATTAGTACTGAGAATTAGAAACCAATTTGCAAGAAATCACAAAAGAATAAATGTTTGAAAAAGCCACAAGAAAAAGAAAAATATCTTCTTCATAGTAATACTATTTCTATAGGCATTTATTGTCCATACCTATCCTCCCTGACCACAGCAGACAATTAAGATCAGGTAAAGACTTCCTTCCTTAAAGGACATTATAGTCAACATGGCTTTGTGTCAGGTAGGTCGTGCCTCACAAACCTGATTAAATTCTTTGAGAAAGTGACAAAATATATCAATGAAGGCAGAGAAGTGGATGTGGTGTACGTGGATTTTAGAAAGGCATTTGACAAGGTTACCCATGCAGGGTCATTCAGAAAGTCATGGGATTCAGGGAAACCTGACTGCCTGGATTCAGAATTGGCTTGCCCATAGAAGGCAAAGGGTGATAGTAGATGGACTCTATTCTGTCTGGAGGTCAGTGACCTGTGATATTCCACAGAGATCAGTTCTGGGGGCCTAGCCCTTTGTTTTATTTATAAATGACTTGAATCAAAAAAAGGGTGAAGTAATTCACTTTGTAAAATTGAACATGAGGGCAGAATACAGGGTTTAAGGCAAGATTCTTAACAGGATAGAGGATCAGGGGGACCTTGGGATTTAGAACCATAGGTCCCTCAAAGTTGCAGTGCAAGTTGAGAAGCTGGTTAAGGACAATGGTGCATTAGTCTTCATTAGTCAGGCAATTGAGTTTAAGAGCCGTAAAGTAATGTTACAGCTCTATGAAACTCTGTTTGGAGCATATTTGTCCACAACTGTACACTTGGTGTACATGTGTACAACTGAAGGACAATAAACTTGAACTTGAACACTTGAACTTGGATTGTAGTGTTCAGTATTAGTTGCCTCATTATAAGGAGGATCTGGAAGGTTTAGACAGGGTTCAGAGGAGACTTAGGACAGGATGATTCCTGGATTAGAAAATTTTCTTATGAAGATAGGTTGAGCGAGCTAGCACTTTTCTCTTTGGAGAGGAGGATGAGAGGCGAGTTGTCAGAGGTGTACAAAATGATAAGTGACATACAAAATAAGAGGCATAGAGTGGACAGCCAAACAATTTTTCACAGGACAGAAATGGCTAAAACAAGGCAGTATAACTTTAAGGCGTTGGGAGGAAAGTATAGGGAGAATGTCAGATGCAGGTTCATTAAGACAGAGAGTGGTGGTGGAAGGCAGATACATTGGGGACACTGAAGAAATTCTTAGATAAGCATATGGAAGGAAAGAAAAATGGAATGCTATTTGGGAGGAAAGAATTAAGATTTATTTTAGTGTAGGTTAAATCATCAACACATCATGGGCTGCACTGTGCCGTATTTTTCTATGTTCTATGGATAGGAAAGGCTTCAAGAAATATGTATGGGCCAAATGTACCAGCTTAAATGGGCATCTTGGGTGGCATGGATGAGTAGGGCCAAAAGGCCTGTTTATATGCTGTATTAGCCTATGACATTACTTTTGGCAATTTTACAAGAATTGAACAGTTTCATGGTTAAGGTCAATGAGACATTTTCCAGATCCTTACGTAATTATTTCAAAATTAAAATTCCTCGAGTGCAACATGCTAGGATCTGAACTCAAACCTCTGGATCAATGGTCCAGAAATCTGGCTGCTAATCCAGTAATTTAACCAATATCTATTAAACCCATAGAACTATTACATAAAACAAGGTCAAGCATCAAACTACAGTGTCATGCACCAACACACTTGTTTCAATGTACAAGATAGATAGTGATTTGAAAGCAGTTTATTCAAAATCAGTACATAAAATTGTGCAGAATTCAAAAATCCCTTATTTTAAAGGAAAGTTAATATGCAAGACAGTATAATGCTTTTAAGTTAAAGAACCATAAGGATATCAAATAAAAAATTATCACATTTGCAAATGAGAACTGTTTTTGTATTTTTTTCAAGTAACACCCACAATTTCCTCAGAGCTTCTTCTCCCACTCTTCTGCTGGAACTTTGCCAGAACAATAAACAGGTGTTCAGCCTACCTCCAGGGAACTCAGAGCAGTAAAGTGGGTGCAATTCAGAGGAAATTGTGGAAGTGTAATTATTTAGTTAATGAAGGCTTATGCTAAGGCAGTGAAAACAGAAAGTGCTGAAACACTCAGCAGGAATCTGTGGATAAAGAATCAGAATTTCAGGTTAAAGATCACTCATCAAAACTGGGAAATGATATCAGATTTCCAGCATCTGCAGTTTTTCTTAAATTTGTATCTTGTTTTTAGATTCCTATCTAATTTGTATGGATCCAGTTAATTAGGCATAACCTTTCATGATGTTTCAATAAATGAAATTCGCTTAGATTGTTGTAGTCTTCAACAAAAATTAAATTAATTGAGAAATTCAAAACTGGAGACCTAGAGCATTGACCAGGATCTGAAAAGTTTTAGTCATTAATTTAAATGAGCTTTCATTTATATTCTTGGAGAGGTAAACAATGTAAATCCTGTTGAAACCTATTCAACTTCCAATGAAATCTCTTCCAAAATTTCAAAAAGCACTGTACGCACCTTCCTAATATGAAGAACAGGTTTTCCCTGTCTAAATTATAGCAAAACTGAAGCTAATTTCAATAGATCCCGCAAATATCTAGAGTTAATTCCACTGAAATTTCCACTGCTCGTACTAAACCCAAGAGAGATGAAAAACTCTTTGAGTTGGATCATCTTCTTCACACCAAGAAAGGCTTAGTAAGGGTTGAAAGAAAGGTTTATTTAACTAATCCCTGGAATGAGAGTGTTTACTTAAGTATCTGAGTAGAAAAATCTCTGCGTTTTGGAAAAAGAAAGTTAATTTCATCAAGAAGTATGAAACTCTCGGAAGCCTTGGAAGAGTTGATGCCAAGAGATTACTCACTTGCATTAGTGTCTAAAATAAAGGAACCATGGACTTGTTATAAAGAGTAAACTATTAAGTATGAAAACAAGAAGAAATTTCCTCAAAGTTGTAAATTTTTGATATTCTCTCTGCCTAAGTGTTATTGATGCTCAGTCATATTCAAAATGGATTTTTGGACATTTAATGAACCATACAATATGGGATTGGGGAAAGTGGAGGTTGAAATAAAAGGCAGTCATTGATTTAATCAAATAATAGAGTAAATATGAAGGAGCTTCTTTCAGTTCAGGAGCTTATCCTAGATTGCCTCCCATTTCTCACATCATAAAATCCAATGTGCAAGTCACACCTGTGAATAAATTACTCTGCTGCCCATTTTTGGGGAAGTCAATTTTAAAACAACTTTCTTAAAAAATCCCTAGTATTTTTGCATAATTGTTTTTTACTTACTTGACCAAAGCCACAAGCCTTGCAGAAGTACACAGTACTCAGAAATGAAAAAATGCTGCCAGATAGTAAGGTCAATTTGCAAAACCAAATCTTAAGACTTGGCATTTAACACTGTCAAGTAGCAAGAATAGAGTGGTATGATCCAACTGCATGGGACAGGAGATGCCAGTCATGCAGGTTGGTGGTGGAAGGGGGCATTAGGGAGGGAGTTTGGTTCAGCAGAGGAGAGAGGAAAAGACAATTGGAATTAAACAAAGACAATGTGGCAAAAAGCCAGTTGAACCTGCTAGCAAAAATTTGTAAAGATATATCACACTGCTGCTCAACTCTCCATTATCCCCATTATACAGCTCTCTCCTCTAAGAAAGCCCTACAGAAACACTTATACAGCAGATTTTATAGTAATTGCTGTATGTCAGTACTGTCTTACAAAAATTTGTTGTTAAATTCCAGAAACTCCAGCTGAGATTTGTTCAACAATGCTACCTCGATGTCACTTGATATATTTTAACATATTAAAAGTATCATTTAAATGTAAATTGTTATCTATTTAGATAACTGCTTCTCTCCAATGACTCTGCTCAAGGGAAGAATCACATCACTGTCAAATAGCTTCCTGCTTTTAAAGATTTTTCTTGTGATTTTGCTCTTAATCCTCTTTTTTCCCCTCATTCATTAAGACGACAATAAAATGTGTGATGTCTGATTCATAACCTGTTGTCCATTGCCAATATGCTTATGTAGTTAGATTGGCCAAGATTATCACTGTAATGAAAGGAATGCATAATATGTGTGCATTTATTATCTTGTAGCCTAGCACATACATCGAACCAATCCTCATCTGTACGATTTCTTTTCATCTGGAATAAACAATGCATCATTTCATGGCTCTCTGAATTCGTTCTTGTTCAATTACCAAAATGTATATATTTTGATTTTTCTTGATTTCATTTGCTAAATTAATTTATGAACATGTTACTTTCACCATACTAACCATGTTAAAGAATGCTAAATGTATGGACATCCATTGTGTTAATTACACCATTTTTGTTTAAATCAGAATATTTTACTAAAATCTGTAAAAACTGAAAAAAAATCAAAAGAATTAATACCAGAAGTACTCAGCAGGCTAGGCAATATCTGTGGAAAGATAAACAGTTAATGTTTTAACTGAAGATCCTTCATCAGAACCAAGAAGGTGAGTAAACAAGTTAAGTTTTAACTAACAAAGGTAGTGGATGCAAACCAAAATTAACATATTTTCTCACTTTCCCAATTTGATGAAGGCCTTTCAATCCGAAACATTAACTCAATTTCTTTTTCCATAGATCCTGTCTCATCCGGTGAGGTTTCCAGTATTTTCGGTTTCGCTTACTGTAAAAGAGAGTCAAAACATAATACGTGCCATTTAATATCAAATGTGAGTAAAGATACATATAGTGCCCAAACACTCCACAGCACATTTTATGACATAGACTATCCAATTAACAATCAAAATACACTTACTCCCAATTAACTCACCTTGAAAATTTGCTAGGCCCTTCTCCATCTTCATCGTCAAAATCCAGTCTAAAGAAAAACATACTTGTATCAAAACAAAATGTACTTATTTAAGCACGATATACAACAAAGCCTTACAAAATATCAAATCACAAACAAGAGAAAGTCTGCAGATCCTGGAATTCCGAGCAACACACACAAATTGCTGGAGGAACTCAGCAGGCCAGGCAGCATCTAGGGAAAAAGTACAGCAACGTATCGGGATGAAACCCTTCTGCAGTTTTTTCCATAGATGTTGCCCGGCCTGCTGAGTTTCTCCAGCATTTTGTGTGTGTTGCTCAAAATATCAAATCACCAGATCATGACTAAGATAAATAGAATTTATTTTTCATGCATTACGCACTTAGCACCATCTACTATTTTTGTCTTATAATTTTACGCATGCTGGAATAAATACACGTTTTGATATTTGTAGCTAAGTCAGCAGTGACAATTATGGAGCATGAAACATGTCAGAACACCAAGAAACAAACAAACACAAATGACAGCATATTTATTAGTAGAGAACTAATTATAGCTGAGAAATCTGCACTCATTTACATCAATATCGTGCCATAAATTGGGCTCATTTCCTGATTATAAAGGACACACAAATTCAATAATTTGAGTCGAAATACACTAAGTTTTATTTCAGCTTTCTGGCTATCAGCTGACATTAAGGCGATGTAGAACAAAAAAAATCCACAGCTGCTTTTGATCCTTTTCTCCATCAAGGTGCCATGGTTTACGATCATCTGCTAGTATTTTGCAAAGAATGACAGGTACTGCATCAAAGAGCATTGTGGAAAATAAAAGTTCAAAGTGCAGGAGGAAACATATTGGCACAGATAGAAGACTGGATGGTTTATATTAAAGTGCGATTAGGCATAAATTGGTCTTTTATTGATTGCCAAGACAATAATTGGCAAGCTATAGAAATCAGTCTTAGGGATTCATTTTTTCATAAATACTTAGAAAAAAATGTTATGGATGAAGGCACCACAGTTTTGGTTGCTAAATTTGCAGATGATATGAAGGAAGATACTGGAAAGAAAGATGCAAAGACGACATGGGGAAATAGCAAAAGGAGAGGGTGGAGGCAAGGTCAGGAGCAGAAGGCGAGGACAAAGTAATTGGGCTAAGATCTGACAAATATGGAAAAGCGTGAAGTTGTCCATTGTCCATAGACAGACAATTTCAGTAGACTCCGATAATCTGGCACTCTCCGGGCTCTGGTGGGTATAAAAAAAAACAGTGAACCAAATGAATTTAAGTATGTGGGAAACAGTACTAGTAGATGTAGTGCAATCATTGAAAATGGAGCCCCAATGACTATGAACGGACGACATGAGAAGGGCTCTGGTCAGTTTAAAACAAGCTTTGGAAAAAGGACCTGGTAAGAGTAAAGGGAAAACAAGTAATGGGGTCAAGTAAATAGAAATAGAAATGGGACCTTGCAAATTTAAAAGCATAGATTTGGAAGCTGCATTCCTGCATAAAATGGTGTCAGAGCATGAAATAGTGTGCATAGTTCTGGTCACCACAATATAGAAAGATTATCATTACCCCGGAGAGGATAAAGGGGAGACTTACCAACATGTTACTTGGGGCAGAGCATTTCAGTTCCAAGGAGAATCTGGGTAGGCTGGGTTTGTTTTCCTTGTAGCAATGAAAGTAAAGAGGGCATGGGGTAAATAGTAGGAAGCTTTTCCCAGCAGCAGTGTTTAAAACTAGAGGTTTGGGGTAAATGGTAGGGAGAATTTCCATCAAAAAATGGAGGCACCTTCACAAACTCCCACAGCCCTGGGTGACCCTGTGATCTCAGTCTCTGACGATGTAAGAGCATCCTATGGAAAGCATCCAGCCCAGATGGGGTACCTGGCCAAGTACTGTGACCTGTGCTAATCAACTGGCTGGAGCAGTCTGAGGTACCATGTGCTTTAAGCAGGCTTCAATTATACCAGTGTCTAAGAAGAATGCTGTAACCTGCCTCAATGAGCATCTCCAGTAGTACTTACATCCAGTACGAAGAAGTATTTTGAGAGGTTGGTAATGACGTTTATCAACTCCTGCCTTGAGAAGTGACTTGGATCCATATCAATTTGTCTACTGTCACAACAGGTCAACAGCAGATGCCATCTCATTGGCTCTTCACTCAATCCTGGAACATCTGGAAGGATCCTCTTCATTGACTACAGTTCAGCATTTAATACTATCACCCCCTCAAAATTAATCAATAAACTTCAAGACCTTGGCCTCAATACCTACTTATGCAACTGGAACCTCAATTTCCTCACTTGCAGAATCAGCTTAGATTGGCAACAACATCTTGTTCATAATCCCCATAGCACAGGTGCACCACAAGGCTGGATGCTTGCTTTATACTTGTGATGTGGGGCTAAGCACAGCTCCAACATCATATTTAAGTTTGCTGTCAACACCACTATCGTTGGCCAAATCAAAGGTGGTGACAAATCAGCATACAGGAGATTGAGAACCTGGCTGAATGGTGCCACAACAACAACCTCTCACTCAATGTCAGCAAAACCAAAGAACTAATTATTGACTACAGGTGGAGGAAACCAGAGAACCATGAGCTAGTCCTCATTGGGGGAATCAGAGGTACAGAGGGTTAGCAACCTTAAATTCCTCAGTGTCATCATTTCAGAGGATCTGTCCTGAGTCCAGCACGTAAGTGCCATTACAAAGAAAGCACAGCAGCACCTCTACTTTCTTAGAAGTTTGCAAAGATTCAGCACGTTATTTGAAACTCTGACAAACTTCTGTAGACGTGCGATGAAGAGTACACTGACTTGTTGCAACATGGGCTGGCATGGAAACACCAATTCACTTGAATAGAAAAGCCTCCAAAAAGTAGTGAATGCAACCTATTCCATCATAGGTAAAGCCCTCCCCAACACTGAACCCATCTTCAAGCCGTGCCATGCTCTCTTCTTATTGCTGCCATCAGGAAGGAGGTACAGGAGCCTCAGGACCCACACCACCAGGTTCAGAAATAATTTTACCCCTCAACCACCAGGGTCTTGAACCAGAAGGGATAACTTCACCCACTCCATCATTGAACTCTTCCCACAACCTATGGACTCACTTTCAAAGACTCTTTATTTCATGTTCTCGTATTCACTGCTTATTTATTTATTATTATTTCATTTTTTGTATTTGCAGTTTGTTTACTTTAGCACATTGGTTGTTTGTCTACTTGTTGTGTGCAGTCCTTTATTGGTTCTATTATGTTTCTTTGTACTTACTGTGAATGCTTGCAAGAATTTGAATCACAAGGTCGTATATGTGACATGTATGTATTTCCATTATAAATTTATTTTGAACTTATAAAAATTGAGAAGCATGCTTTTCATTAACGGGTATTTGAAATATAGTATCCACAGCACCAAAAAGTGGTGGAGGTAATGGTTTAAGAATGATCTAGTTGAGCACTTGAATCTACAAGGCATTGTCAGACCAAAAAAAGCTGGGGTTCCACAAAAATAGAAAGGCAAAGGACTAGACAACGATGTTTATTCTGGACTTGTAAATGCTTTCTGAAAGAGGAAAAACAGCCAATAGTTGCCTGAGATCTAACAGCAACATATCATACCATCTGGCTGAAAGGAGAAGATATATAACTCAAAACAATCGCATTTACAATGGTGGTGGGCTTTATCATTAACATAAAACCCAATAGGCCTGTCATCCGCTCCATCAGTGAAAAAGACAGAAGCACATACAAGCACTTATGTAACAGTGTACCATAAGATTTGGCTAGCACCATATCTCTTCAATATCTATGTATGTGACATCCAACCCTTTACAGCTAAAAGGTACACCAATGCAAATGAAGTAAAATTGCCACATTTTAGAAAATTAATAGTTAACATCTTACCTTCACCAAAAGATACCTGAGCTCAACAGATAAAAAATATGAATGTTTCAGCTTTGTAATGCAATGGCATAAAAGAGGTTCAAGACCATCGTACCTCCCTTTACAGACAACCCATGCACCTGGGAGTGTATGTCAATGAATGACACCCTCAGAAAACATTGAGAAAGGCCTGACTTTTTGTGCGATATATAGAATATTTTAGGTACCAGCGGCATTTCAGTCTCCCCTTCACTTTCTTTTCCAGTGTACCTTGATCTGAAACCAGGTGAAGTCAGGGTATTTGGATGTATAATCAGCAAGCCCCATTCAACAAAACACAAGTAATCATAAGAAACACAGTGCAAGGACAAAACAAACAGCACAAGGAAAGGGTAACACAAAGATTAAATGGAGCTGTCATTTATTCACTTAAAAGGTATTGCAATCAAAATGCTATGATTCTCAAACATATAAGGTTACAGAGGACAAGTGCAAGGGATTTTGCAGATGCTGGAAATCTTGAGCAACACACACAAAATGCTAGAAATGAACAGTCGACATTTCAGGCCAAGAACCTTCATGGGGTCCTACAATGCACTACCATCTGGAACACACACAAAATTTAACTTGCAAAAATATATTTTTAGCTAAAAAGTTGCAAATAATGTCACATTATTGGGACTAATGGACACAATCAGCAGATCAGGCTGTATCTGAGGAAAGTGAAATAAGAGTTAATGCTTCAGATATAAAATGCTTCATCAGGTTTTCAACCTGAAATATTAATTCTGTTTCTCCCAACCTGCTAAGTGCTTTCCAATATTTTATACTTCAATTTCAGATTTCTAGCATTTACAATTTGGACTTTAATTTAAACCTTAAAGGCATCCATTAGTCTTGCGAGACCATGGATCTGCGCCTGGAAAGTCTTCACTCTCCAGGGCGCAGGCCAGGACAAGGTTGTATGGAAGACCAGCAGTTGCCCATGCTGCAAATCTCCCCTCTCCACGACACCGATGTTGTCCAAGGGAAGGGCAAGAGCTGATACAGCTTGGCACCAGTGTCATCGCTGAGCACTGTGTGGTTAAGTGCCTTGCTCAAGGACACAACACACTGCCTCGACTGGGGCTCAAACTCATGACCTTCAGATCGTTAGTCAAATGCCTTAACCACTTGGCCACGAGCCACGTTCATTTATCAGGATCATAAATGCTGATTGGCCTGTTAAAATTACTTGAACGAATTATTCTTGAACTATTATTTCATCAAGTTCCAACACTCATTCCTGAAAGTGACTTAATGCAGAAAAAAAAAAGAAGTGTACTTCTCATTCATAGAAACTCTTCCTGTAAAACCAGAACAGGTTCAGCTCTGAACCCATCATAATTGGATGCTCCGGAAGTCACATACTTGAGATCGCATTAGAAGTAGCCTCAGAAGATCTAATCATTTTGACTTATTGAGAATGGTGATGCATTTTGATAAGGAGAGTGAATGAAAAAGCCAAGTGGGGCCAAATACATATATATGATGACAAACATTCTCCAAATGAAACATGTAAAAGTGATTCTCGAGTTCATAGAAGATCTATCACCACTAGTCACAAACTTTAAATTCATTTTATTCAACAGTTCACATACCCTCAAATACTGCTGTGGGTAAATTCAGATAAAAAATGGGAGCAGGCAGCCATAAACCAAGTTGGTTTAGTCATTCAACAAGATCATGACTGATTATCTACCTGAACCTGAAGTCTATGCTCACACCCAACTCCTATATCCCTTTGTGAATAAATATACATTACTTTGTGCTTTGAATGTATATGGGGCACCATGGTAACGTAGTGGTTAGCACAATGCTATCACAGCTCAGGGCTTTCCAGAGCTCAGAGTTCAATTCCAACTCCATTCTGTAAGCAGTCTCTGTATGTCCTCCCTGTGGAATGCATGGGTTTTCACCGGGACCTGCAGTTTATTCCCATGTTCCAAAGATGTACCAGATACAAATGGTCATTGTAAGTTGTCCTGTGATTAGACTAGGGTTGATCAGATTTGTCAGGGGTTTCTGGGGCAGTGTGGCTCAAAGGGCCAGATGGGCCTACCCTGTGCTGTATCACTAACTAACTAACTAAGTAAATAAATAAATAACCGACCAACCAACCAAGAATTTCACAGGCCCTTGGTACTCAAGACTTCAAAGGTTTCAAAGGTACATTTAATGTCAGAGAACCGTACATAATATATATCCTGAAATGCTTTTTTTTGCAACCATCCACGAAATCAGAGAATGCCCCCAAAGAATGAATGACAGTTAAATGTTAGAACCCCAAAGTACCCCTCAGTTTCCCTCCCTCCCGCGTGTAAGCAGCAGCAAAGCAACAATACCTCCTCCTTCCATCAGCAAAAAAAAGCATCGGCACCCTCAACTGAGCACTCAAGCATGCAGCAAAGCAACAGCAAAAACAAGTACATGCAGTACCCCAAAGACTACTTGTTCACCCAGTATTCGACATACCACAGGCTCAATCTCTCCCTAATAATGGAGAAACAGGTGTCTCCATTTCATTGACTTCCAAAACATGCTTACTAAGTAACTATTTTTCCTCAGCTTAATCTTAAAGATCTTATCTTTGGTACATGCCCCCCATTTCTAGACTCTTCTACTGTGTAGAATATCCATCTTATCAATTGCTTTCAGAATCTTTTACATCACAATAAGATCACTTTATATTCTTCTAAAATCCAAGAATTTAAATTAATTGGATTTATCTCTCTTCCCTCAAGAATCAATGTGATAATCCACAGTATATAGCCTCCAAAGTCTGTTTTTAGGAAACTAAATGAATTTACATATTACAGGTATGTTATGAACAAAATCCTGCGCAGTTGCTGCAAAAACACTTTACTCTTAATTACTAACAACTGTGCAGTAAAACCTCATATACAGTACTTGGTGACTTCTTTACTCTTTGTTGTACTTGTGAGTTAAGACTCCTTAAGCACCATGACCTCCACTGGCTCAGACAAGGACAGCAGAAGTATGGAAATATCACAACGTGGGAGTTGTCCTCCAAGCCACAGCATACTGACTTGGAAATATTTGGCCATTTCTTCACTATTGCTGAGTTAAAATCATGGAACTCTTTCCCTACCAGCATTGTTGATAAACACACACTTCAAAGACAAGTTACACCTGGTGGGAATGGTGTGCCTGTTAAGCATAGGTCTATTTTTTTCAGATTGTGTTGAACCACAGAACATAAGAAATCAGAATTGGCCATTCAATGCCCTTTACACCTGCTTAGTCATTGAACAAAACAACTGATCATTTGCCATGCTACTACATTGGCATCCATCTGTCTCAAAGGACAATGGGTGATGATCATCATCACAAGCCTGGGCGGAAGGTATAGAGATCCTGATATGCCCAGTCATCAAGATCTCCCTCTCGGCCTCACCAAAGGAAAACTTATGAAGCAATATGTTTGGCACCAGCTTGGCTACAGGAGCTGCCAAAAGCATGTTCAATGACGTCCAGCCACCTTAGGGGCTCCACTCCGAATCTGCTGTCTGGGTTTACTTCTGTAGCCCTCATCTCTCCCAAGGCTGCCCACAAAGCAGTGGGGCTATTTACCCATAGCTGGAGGTCTGGTTCACGAGCATCAGGGCATGTCCACATGCCAATGGGCCTACATGCTATGTGTGCAGGGTCCAGACTTCCTTTTCATCCTCTATAGTTCAGCCTGAGTCCAAAAGGAGTTCAGTTTCCATGTGTCGCCAGTGAAGAGGCACTACATACTGCCACATACCCGTACTAACCTCACAGCATTTGGAAAATAAAAATGTATTAATGGCCACCTTGAATATAGTCACAGACCATTCATAAGAGCAAGTCCCGTGCAGATGGTAAATATGGTACAGTGGAGCAACTGTGATCTGGTGCTAGAGGGAATGAACATTTGGATGGTTGACAAGGTGCCTTTCAAGCTGACTGCTTTGTCTTCAATGGTGCTAAGTTTCTGGAAAGTTCTTGGAGTTGTACTCATCCTGATAAATGGAGAGAATGACATCATCCTGAATTATGCATTATTGATGGTAGGAAAGAATTAGGGTGTCAGAGGGTGAGACATTCATCACAACGTACCCAACCTCCAAATATTACTTAGCTGATCCAGTTAGGTTTCTGCTCAATAATAACCCTTTAGGATATTGATGGTGGAAAACTTTACAATGGCGATAGCACTGAATATTAAGGGCAGGTGATTAGAGGATCTCCTGGAAACAGTTAATGTCTGGCACTAATACAATGCAAATGTTATTTGCCATTTGTTAATCCTATGCCAAAATGTTGTCCAGGCCTAGCTGTATATAGGAATGGACTGTTTTATTTACTGAGGAGTTACAAATGAAATTAAACATTGTGTAAAGAATTAGCAAAAAAACCTTTTGCGCAAATACTTGGGCCTCGAACACTTCTCGAAAAGCTTCTAATCTACAGCAACGTCCAAGGGCTGAGATGACTGGCCTCCAAGAGGCAACATCTTCCTTTCTATAAGGTACACTCCAATCATTAACACAAGAGATTCTGCGGTTACTAGAAATCCAGAATAAAGGCTGATTTATTCTTGTGCATACTAGCTTGCGCCGTAGCCTATGCAAGTGGGCTACGCCGTTGTGGGCATTTATACTTGCGCGTTGGTGTGTCTGCGTCGCTCTGCAATTCACCGCCAAAATGCTAGTTGGCGGTGGGGTTTCTATGCCACTGTGTTGAGTTTCCTCGTGTTGAAACTCAACATGAAGAAACTCAAACTTCAAACAATGGTGACTACAAGTAAAGGAGTGTGAATTTTCTGTGCTTGTTCGGCCACTGAGAGACATGGACGAGGAAATGCATTTCAAATATTTTCCAATGTTGGCAGGTAGATTTGATGATTTGGTTCATCGTCTCTAACCATTTATTTCATATCAGTGTATACACAGTATACTCTGAGACTGGCAATCACCATTCGAGTTTTAGCTTCAGGTGGAAGTCAATAGGCTGTAGCAGCTAGCTACAAACTGGCGTCCAGCACAGGGTCCTCCATAATTTCGGAGGTCTGTAAAGTTTTATGGAAAGCATTCCAGCCAGAGTTCCTTCCCTGCCCTTCAGTCGCCCAATGGGAAGCTATTGCAGTGTAGGAGGAAATGCGATGCTACCAAGCAGACCAATCACAGTTGTTGCGGTCTGCGACGCCACGACGCATAGCTACATTTTGGGCGAGGTGCGCGTTAGGCTACGGCATAGGGTTGGCGTAGAGTACAGCGTAGGGTACGCTGCTACGCCGTACCTACGGCGTACATTTGACGCACAAGTATAAGTCAGCCTTAACACTTACAAAATGCTGGAGGAGCTCGGAAAACATTCATGGAAAGGAGTAAAGAGTTGACATTTTGGGCCAAGACCCTTCATCAGGACCCTTTCCATAAATGCTGCTTGACCTGCTGAGCTCCCCAGCGTTTATGTGCTACTCCTATCATTGCAGAGTTTATTCATGATGTCCATTGACTTAAATTTTTACCAGAGTCAATCTCCAAACGAGAAATAGTCCATCCCATCACATTTCAAATCAGAGTCAGGGACTTAAACGGGCTTGCTTGAAGAAAACCCTGGCCAATTTTTAAAAAAAAGACATATAACCTGTAGCACCAGAGGACCCAACACACTAGGCCACTGTTATACTAAAATAAGGAATGCTAACCATTCCACGCCCAGACCACATTTCGGTAAATCTGATCACTTGGCTGTTCATCTCCTACCTGAATACAGGCATAGGCTATAGAAATTAAGACAACAAAAAAGTCACGGGATGTAGAGGAACGACTACAGGATTGCTTCGAGTTGGTAGACTGAGCCGTATTCAAGGACTCATCTATGGATCTGAATGAATATACCATGGTTGTCTCGGACTTTATAACAGTTGTTAATGAGTGTGTCCTCACAAAATTATTTAGTGTCTTCCCCAACCAGAAGGCTTGGATGGACCATGAAATCCGCAATCTGCTGAGGCCCAGATCAGAGGCATTCAAATCTGGTGACCAAGAAAGTCACAAGAGGTCCAGGTACGATTTCCAGAAAGCCATCTCACAGGTGAAAGGCAATTCCAAACTAAACATGAACCAATGAAGGACACTATGCCTTCAATGCTTGCTTTGACCATCAAAACATGGAGGAACCATCACAAACTCCCACACCCCTGATGATACTGTGATTTCAGTCTCTGAAGCCAATGTGCAAGCAGCCTTCAGGAGGGTGAACCCATGAAAAACATCCGATCCAGACAGGGTACCTAGCCGAGTATTAAAGAACTGTGCTGATCAACTGCCTGGAAGATTCACTGATATCTTTAACCTCTCCCTTCAGCAGTCTGAGGTACCACCTGACTCAAGTAGACTTCAGTAATACTGGTGCCTAACACAGCCTCAATAACTATCATCCAGTAACATTTACATCCACAGTGATGAAGTGTTTTGAGAGGTTGGTGACGAAACATATCAGGTCTGAGAAGCTGTCCTGGATCCGCTTCAATTTGCCTGCCGGAGCAACAGGTCCACAGCAGATGCCATCTCATCCGCTCTTCACTCACCCCTGGAATATCTGGACAATGAAGACATCAGAATACTCTTTATCGACTGTAGCTCATCATTCAATACTATCATCCCCTGAAGACTAATCAATAAGATTCAAGATCTTGGCCTCAATACCTCCTTGTCTAATTGGATCCTTGATTTCCTCACTTGCAAACCCTAGTCAGTTCGGAATGGCAACATATCCTCTACATTCTCCATCAGCACAGGTGCATCACAAGACTGTGTGATTAGCCCTCTGCTCTACCCACTCTACACTTATGACTATGTTGCTAAGCACAGCTCCAATGCTATAATCAAATTTGTTGACATACCACTGCCCTAGGCCAAATCATCGTATAGAAGGGAGACTGGAAGTCTGGCTTAGTGGTGCCATAACAACAATGTTCAATGTCAGCAAGACCTAGGGGCTGATTATTGGCTTCAGGAGAAGGAAACCAGAGGTCCATGAGCCAGTCAGCAACTTTAAATTCCTCAGGGTTACTATTTCGGAGGTCCTGTCCTGTGCCCAGCATGTAAGTGCAATACTAAGAAAGCACAGCAGCATCTCTCCTTCCTTAGTTTGCGAAGATTCGACATGACATATAAACCTTCGACAAACTTCTATAGATGTGCAGTGGAGAGTATATTGACTAGTTGCATCACAGCCTGATATGGAAACACTAATGCCCTTGAATGGAAAACCCTACAAAAGTAGTAGATACGGCCCAGTCCATCACAGACAAAGCCCTCCCCACCATTGAACAAATCTACATGAAGCATTGTTGCCGGAAAGCAGAATCCATCATCGTGGACCCCCAGCACTGCTACCATCAGGAAGAAGGTACAGGAGTCTTGGGTTCAGGAATAGTGATTACCCCTCAGCCATCAAGCTTTTGAAGCAGAGGGTTTAACTTTACTCAACCTCACTTGCCCCATCACTGAAATGTTCCCACAACCCATGGACTCACTTTCAAGGACTCTTCGGCTCACATTTGTGAGATTTATTGCTTATTTATTTATTATTATTATTTCTTTCTTTTTGTATTTTCACAGTTCATTGTCCTTTGCACACTGATCATGCTCTGTTCTCATTGTTACCGTCAGGAAGGAGGTGCAGAAGCCTGAAGGCATACTCAATGGTTCAGAAACAGCTTCTTCCCTTCTGCCATCTGGTTTCTGACATTGAATCAATGAACACTACCTCACTATTTATTTCATTTCTATTTTAGCACTACTTAAATTTAACTATTTAATATATATGTACACTTACTGTAATTCTAGGCTTTTTCTATTATGTATTGCATTGTACTGCCACAAAGACAACAGTTTTCACGACATATGCTAGTGATATTAACTGATTCTGATTGAACACCAAAGTTGGTGCAGTGTTTAATTGATTCTATTATGGTTATTTCTCTGTTATTGATTTATTGAGTATACCAACAAGAAAATGAATCTCAGGGTTGTATATGATGATATATATGTACTTTGATAATAAATTTACTTTGAACTTTGATGGGGTCAGCATTTTGCTGAAATCCAACTTGAGCATCAATAAACAGCTTAATGGCAAATGCCCTTTGATATCAGAAACATCTTTCACTTTACTGATAATTGATAATGGACTAAGTGGGAGATGATAAGCTGTACTGGATTTGCTTTTTATCAACAGGACATACTTGGCTACCTTTCCACTTTGTCGGGCAGATATTGGAACTGCATCAATCCAGAAAGTGGAGGGTGCCTTGTAAATTCCAAAGTTTTCAGGTGTCAACTACATAGGGGAAATGGACAAAGAACATAAAACAGCACAGCACAGTACAAACCCTTCAGTCCATGATCACGACCTTTTAACCTACCCTAAGATCAATTTAACTCTCTGCTCCCATACAGACCTCCTTGTGATCGCAAATTCCTTTTAAACGTTGTTAATGTGGAATGCTGCAAGTCTGATTCACTGATTTATTAATGGACAACAGGGGCAGATGGCAGGGGAGCTGTGTGGACTTGGTCACAGCAAGGACTGGGCCTCAAGCTGCGGTGTCACCTGTTATACAGCCGCCAGGAGAGAGGCATCAGAACCGGTGCATTCCACAAGGGGGTGGTGTGACATGGCGTCCAGGCTGGAGTTGGTGCTGCCCCCAGTGTTCACTTGGCAGAAGAAAAGTTTTATTGCGTCGATTATAGATTTCTGCGGCATTAATCAACTCAGGGTCTGGCCTACTTTTTTGCGTGGCTATATTTTACTGATATCTTACATGTGCTTGTTATCTTGGGCAGGCTATGTGTGTGTTGTGCAGTGTGTAACTGTTGGCACCATGTTTTGCACCTTAGCCCCAATGTAAAACTGTCTCATTTGGCTTTATTCAGGGGCATTCATGTATGGTTGAATAACAATGAAACTTGAATTAAATTGAACTTTGTTTCATCCATGCGCCTAAGAATCTCTTAAATGTTCATAATATATCTACCTCCACCACCATCCCTGGCAGGGTGTTCCACACACCTACACACAGTATTAAAAAACTTACCTCTGACATCTCCCTTACATTTTCCTCCATCACTTTAAAGTTATGCCTCCTTGCATTAGCCATTTACATCCAGGAAAAATTCTCAAGGCTGTCCAATCGATCAATGCCTCTTATTATCTTGTACATCTCTATCAAGTCACCTCTCATCCTCCTTCGCTCCAAACAGAAAAACCCTAGCTACCTCAGCTAGCCTCATGAGACATGCTCTCCAATCCAGGCAGCATCCTGGTAAACCTCCTCTGTACCCTCTCTAAAGTTTCCACTTCCTTCCAACAGTGAGGCGACCATTCCCATTCCAATACATCAATCCATAGCTCCCACTACTACCATGATGAGGCCACACTCAAGTTGGAGAAGCAACACCTTATATTCCATCTGGGTAGCCTCCAACCTGATGGTACGAACAGCGATTTCTAGAACTTACAGTAATTGCACCCCCCATGATCCCTTTCTTCCATGGTCTTCTACCCTCTCCTATCAGATTCCCCTTTCTCCAGCCCTTTATTTCTTTAACCTATCAGCTTCCCAGCTCTTTACCTCACCCCTCCCCCCTTCCTGGTTACACCTATCATCTACTACCTTGTACTTCTTCCTCACTCTCTCCCCACCTTCTTGCTCTAACTTGTCATCTATTTTTCCAGTCCTGATGAAGGATTTTGATCCGAAACATCAACTGTTTACTCTTTTCCATAGATGCTGCCTGGCCTGTTGAGGTCTCCAGCATTTTATGTGTGTTGCTTGGATTTCCACCATCTTCAGATTTTCTCATCTTTTTACAATGCTCCATGTGTGGTCAACCAGTCTGATAAAGCTGCAACACTACCTCACACAATTGAACTCAGTCCCTTGACTAATGATGGCCAACCAACAAGTTACTTTCTTAACCACCCTATCAACTTGTGTGATGACTTTGGATATGGATCCTAGGATTCCTCTGTTCCTCCAAACTGCTAAGAATCCTGCCATTAACTCTGCATTCTGCCTTCAGATTCAATCTTCCAAAGTGTATCACTTCACACCTTTCTGAATTGAACTCCACCTTCCACTTCTCAGCCCAGCTCTGCATCCCATCATTGTCTCACTGTAACATATGATAACTTTCTACATTATCCATTGTGACGGGGTCCTGAATTACCCCTATGAACTGTGCTTTTAAAAGAGAGAGAGAATGTTGTGGAACACAGACAGCTTGTTAAAAAGAGAGAGAGAAAGAGAGACAGAGGCGAAGACTACTTGGAGATGGTGTTATGGTTTCTCTGCAGCATGTTTACACTTTGCAAGGACACTGGCAGCTTCCAAGTTCTTACAGGGAGAGAAGGGAAGAGCTGCTTGATGGACAGCTAGTGTACAGCACAGTGAGATAAATAGAAGGTCAGCTGTTAGACCTACAGACACATGGTTTTGGACATTGAATGAGCTTTGTTGTGCCCACAGAAAAGGTGGGTTTTGGAGGATTGATCAGTGGCTCTCGCAGTGTGAAAAGGGTGTGACTGGTGGGGAGTTATTCGTGTGTCCAACCCTTGCCTGGGTTGATAATTCCACCACAGAAGAATGGTCCCCTTTGTCGTGGTCACAGTTGGTGACTTTGAAAGGATTTCGGAGGACAACGGGAAGATCAACGGCATTAGCTCACCTGAAGACTCAAATCTCTCCCTCTCTCTCTCCATCACTACTCAACTCAATACCGCGAACTGAACTTTACTCATCATTGTAAGACTACCTATTTACCCCTAGACTTGAAGAAGCTTGGTTTTCATATATTTCCACACTTACTTATATATAATCATTGCTAACCTGTTCGATATATCTGCATTTATATTACTGTATTGCATAGCCACTAATAAATACCATTAGTTAATAGCAATACTGGACTCCAAAGTGTTTTCCATTTCTGCTGGTTCTTTAACCCATCACAGGGTACGTGACAAATAACACCAATCTTCTTGCAATCTGCAAACATCCTAACCCACCCTTCCACTTCCTCATCCAAGTTACTTATAAATATCACAAAGAGCAAAATTCCCAGAACAGATCCCTGTTGGTCAGGACCTCCAAGCAGAATGTGTGCCATCTATTACCACCCTCCGCTTTCTGTAAGCAAGCCAATTCTAAAACCACAGAGTCAAGTTTCACTGGATCCCATGCCTCCTGAATAAGCCTACCAAGGAGAACCTTGTCAAAGATCTACTACAACCATATGCATCATTTTCACTGTTCAACCTTTGTCACTATATCTTGAAGTTGAACAAAGTGAACAAATGGTGACACGAAAAAGGATCGAGTGCTTTCCCGGCCAGAAGGGACACACAATGGAAACCCACATCATGGAGCACAGGAGGTGTATCCGTATGGGTTACCCAGAGAAATTGGCGGTAGTAGAACATTGCATTTGCAATGGCCTTAGGATTGACTTCAACAGCACAAAACTACTGTGCCACACCAATGGCTTTTGGGACTGCCTGGTAAAGGAAGCCATTGAAATAAAGCTAAAGGAAAAGAAATTTAACAAAGACTAAGGACTCGCTCTAAGTAAGAACTGGAAATCGATTATAAACAAGTTGGGACAGAGGAAACCTGACTGGACCAATCAGGAGGGATAGACAACGGGGGTGTAAATACCACTGGACTAGACAAGCCCAGGCATCATCCCTGATGAAGATGGCATTTTGTAATCAAAACATCGGTTACAATTGATACTTGTGCCTGGCTGGAAGCCTGAGAAGAGTTTAAATGGTGACACATTGAAAAAGATTCTTTTAAAAATGCTGTCATGATAGTCCCAAATTGCAGTCTTCATCAGTTCAGCACCATCTTGGTCCGAGACAGCTATTTTTAAGAGTTTTTTGTTAGGTTCATAGGGATGGTTTTCGGGAGTTAAGGGTCAGGTTAGGGTTTAGGGGCAAGAATGTGGGGTATTAGAGGACAGGCTGGAGCCTAAGCCTCCAATCTGCATTCAAAGGCCAGTGGCTTGGGTGTGTGAGTAGTTGGATGTGGGGCTGGCTGACCAACAAGCACATTTAGGGTCCCGTCATTGGTGAGATCGGAGTTTGAGGCCTAATTTAACACAGTCCTATCTGCAGCTACTTTGGTGTTCAAGGCCTGGAGATCGGGCTCCCATTCATCATCATGACAACTTTCTTGGATGAATACCAAAGACCAAAGCCTGGAGGTCTATCGGAAGTCCAGACTGAAGCTCAAAAGTCAATCAGAAGTTGAGGCCCAATGGCTAGAGCCCGAGTCCACTAGGGAGGTTGGGGCCCAGTGTCTGCCAATCCATGAGTCTGCTGGAGGCTAGAGCCCAAAGACAGCCTGTACTGGGGCTAGAGGACTGTGCATGTCTGTGGTGGATGGGAGGGGTGAATGAGGCTTATTTCACTGCTGTTACTTGTTATGTTCTGTATTGCTCTGCTAAGCATTGTGGGCATGTTATGTTGGTGCTAGAATGTGTTTCAACACTTGCAGATTGCCCCCAGCTCATCCAAGGGTCTGTTGATACATTTCATTGTATATTTCAAAGTGCATGTAATAAATACATCTGAATCTGAATCCAATATGTTGTGAACTCTCTCTAGTTGTCTGATAACACAAGATAAAATGGATTCACACATAAAGAAGCACAGGATGAAAGTTAGTAAACAATGTGTTGTTTGACCCAAGTTTTGCATATACTGAAAACCACACAATTACGGTTGTCATTTGCCATAGAATATACAACCTGAGCCATTCTTGTAGTCTCAGGGTTCATATTTGTTATCTTTTACACTTGTGATCAATGGTGATCATCAGGATGCTGCTAATGAAATACTTCATAAGGATATTGACATTTAGTTTCATGGGACAATGGCTTGACTCTTCTTGTAGATGGGAAAAAATGGCTCAAATTTAATTGCTACCAGTCGAAGTATTAACCTTGTTCAGGCGCAGTTACATATATGCAATGCTTCATTTTTTAAGAGATTCCAAATGGACTGGAATTCCATGTCATTAACAGTGATAGTATAGTGCTGTAGTTTGCTGCCCCACAGTCCCCCGATCTGGGTTCAATCCCAAATATCAGTACGGTCTGTTTGTAGTCTCCACATTCTCCCAGGATTTCCTTCAGGTGCTCATGTTTCCTCTCACATCTGAAATATTTACAAGCTGGAAGGTTAATAACTACTGTAAATAGCCTGCAAGTGAGCAGAGGAATCAGGGGAGAGTCCACACAAATGTGGTAGAATTAAATGGGATTAGTGTAAATGGATGGTTGAAGATCAATGTGGACAGTAGGCAAAAGGATAGGCTCGTGCTCTACGATAAATACATTTCTGACTTTCAGATGGAGTCACTTCAAAAAATAAAAATACTTGGCCCCATGATATTGTCCCAAGGAATTCCAGCAGCAATACTCTGGGAATCAAATGGCTGACCACTATTATTTTCCTTTGGATAAGGCAGTATTCTTTCTGATTCTTATTAACTTCAATTTAACTCAAATGAATTTAGTTTTAATCAGGTTTTCCTCTTAATACCACATTTAATCAAGTAACATCTGTTATCAAAGATGTTCAGTAATTTTGAAGGGTCAATAACATTGCACTATCATGTCGGAGGATTTCTCCTGGGTCTAGCACAGAAGTGTCATTACAAAGAAGGCATGGCAGCATCTCTGCCTTTTTGGAAGTTTGCAAAAATTTAGTATATCATCTAAAACTCTGACAAACTTTGAAATATACATGGTGGAGAGTATACTAACTAGTTGCATCACAGCCTGGTATGGAAACATCAATGCCCTTAAACAGAAAAGCCTTCAAAAAGAAGTGGATACAGCCCAGTCCATCAAAGGGAAAGCCCTCTCCATCACATCTACAAGGAGCACTGCCACAAGAAAGCATCCATCATCAAGGCCACCCACCATCCAGATAATGCTGTCTTCTTGTTGCTGCCATCAGGAAGGAGATACAGGAGCTTTAGGTCCCACATCATCAAGTTCAGGAACAGCAGTGATACTCTGGGAACCCCTCAACCATCAGGTTCCTGAACAAGAGTAGATAATTACACTCACCCCAACAGTGAATTGATTCCACAGCCTATGGACTCACTTTCAAGGAATCCACATTTCATGTTTCCAATATTTGTTAATTATTTATCTCTTTTTATTATTATTTTGTTTTTCATTTTGTATTTGCACAATTTGTTGTCTTTTGCATTGGTTACTTGTCTGTGTGCAGCTTTTAATTGATTCTATTGCATTTCTTTACAGTGAAAGCCTGCAAGAAAATGACTCTCAGGGTAGTATATAGTGACATACAAGTACAATAATAATAAATTTACTTTTAAATCACTCTCCCATATAGAATTCAGCTCTCCTGTTCAAATATGACCAAAATTTAAATGATATTTGGTACTGAATGGTTCTGGCAGAACTAAAATTGAGAAATGTTAAGTATGTCATGTATGTCAGTGGACCCCAGCATCCAGGCCGCAGACCGATACACAGCCGCAAAGAATGCAGTGGTGCAGCGGTAGTCAGAATGCACCCACCACATCTTTAAGAAAAAAGCCGAAATAAACAAGCTAATTAATTAGATGCTGCCCGGATCAGAGGCGGATCTAGCCCAACATTTACGTGCCTGTGTGGAATTAACTTCTCTATTTTCTAGTGCAGTAGACATAACTAAGGTCAACTTGGCCAGCTTCATGAGGGCCACTACCAGATGTAACCTGACACCAAAGAAGCCACATTTGCTAAATTAAGGTCCAAAAGTAGTTGCTGCCAGACTATACCCAAAAACGTCTCTGCTTTTGGAAATATAGTGACCTGAAATAAATGCTGAAGCACGCTGTTGGGAAGAGTAGGACAGCTGTAAGTGCATCTGATAGTTGGGGCTAAAAAAGAATGTGTACCTTTCCTCAACACAAATACCCCTCTCCCTAAACAAAATGAAAATCTGTCCTTAGCATTCAACAGGTTGTTGAAGAGAACCAGATTATTTGAAATTCTACATATACATGGAGAAATAGTCATCATCTTCAAAACAAAAATTGGCCATAATGAAGTATATGCATCCAAACTGTCAACCCACAGTTATAAAATGGGTACCATAGGTTTTCAGATTTCCAGAATTTGCTGCTTTGCCGCTAAAGCAACTTGAATACAAATTTTCACTGAAACAAAATAATTGGGCATCACTGAGTAATGTCTGCATTGCCAAACAATGGGCCAGCATATCCCATATTATTTGGGCTAAGCCCTTGTAAACTAAGGGAAGGCACCAAATTGGAGAACAACATTTTCCCAGCAGCAGGGAATGGTAAAGGCTCAAAAAAACCATTGCTATGTCATACACGTTCACAAATGGATTTTAACACGGATCACTGGGGGAAAAATCTGTCAAGTAACTGAGTAGAAAAGTGATCAGTTCTGTTATGGATAACTTACAATCAATTTTGAAATGAAGGATATTCTCCAAACTGCACAGTAATCTGCACAAAACTGTGCGATCGAGAATCTCCGGAGAGGAAGGCCCCAAATCCTCGACTTTGCCTATTGCTGGGGCCGGGGTCGAAGCGCTCGGCAGAGATGGTGCTCAGTGCTCGGTGTCAGAGGGCTGGTCGGAGGCTCAAAGTTTTCGGATGGACTCAAGAGTCGGCTGTGGTCGGGTGCTTCCAGGGTGCTGCATCGGCAAGTTTGCGACGCAGGAAGCTCATGGCAGGGAGAGTTTTTCTTCCTTCTACCATCTGCGTGAGATGATGGGACTTTCAAGAGACCTTGAGACTTTTTTCAACCGTGCCCATGGTCTGCTTTTTATCAAATTACTGTATTGCTTTGCACTGTTGTAACTATATGTTATAATTATGTGGTTTTTGTTCATTTTTCAGTCTTGGTTTGTCTTGTGTTTCTGTGATATCATTCTGGAGGAACATTATATCATTTCTTAATGCATGCATTACTAAATGACAGTAAAAGAGGACTACGTGTCCTCATAATCTAATCTAATTAATAACAGGATAGATATGGCGGTCTCCACATACAAGCACTACAGATAACATTGAAGTATTCATAGCCACCTTCAGCCAGAATTTCTGAATAGCTCATCATTTCAACTTCCTCCTGGGATTCCCATTATCACAGAAGCCAGTTACCATGCAATTGCATTCACTCCAGACTAAATGTCGAAATGGCTATGGGATAATATAACCAGCTATCGGATTTTAAATCTGTATTATAGAACTACTCTCTACCCTAGGTATTAAAAAAGTCATCTACCCAATAATACGGAAAATTGTCCAGTTATGTCCTACTTACAGAAAAAAAACAGGACTAATATAATCTAGCTCAATCTACTTTCAGTCATCAAAGATTTAGCTGTCATAAATGCTGTCAAGTAGTACATGTTAACGCCAACACAGCCCTGGCCAGGTTACATTTGCCTGGGTGATAAGGCTCCAGACTTCATCACAGATTTAGTCCAAACATGGACAAAAGAGCTGAATTTTAGATGGGAGGTGAGAGTGGCTGTCCTTGATATAAAGTCACCATTTGACAATGTGGCATCAGGGAGCCCTGGGAAAACTGAAATCAATGAACATCTCAGTGAATTTGATCATTGTTTGAGATTGTGAGGGCAAAGCCCTTAAAGCAACTATCTTCAACTGCTTACCTCCATCATAGTCATACAACATGGAGACAGGCCATCTGGCTCACCAGATCCTCACAGTGGGCAACTGGAAGAACTGCTGACCCAGAGCTCTAGCAACCCAAGTTCAATCCTAATCTCTGGCATTGTCCAAGTGGTGTTTGCACATTCTCTCTATGACTACGTGGATTACTCTCACACCAGGTCACAGAGTCACAGAGTCGTAGTGCAATACAGGCCATAAAACCTAATGAGCCCAAGGTAACCACAGTGCCAACCCAGCTGGTCCCAATTTCCTACATTCAGCCACCCCTCCATGTACCCTATCCAAGTCTTTCTTAAATAATACCATTGTTCAAAGTCTGCTTATTATCAAGTATGTATACCATATAAAACGCTAAGTTTCATTTTCTTGCAGGTGGCCACAAAACAAGAAAACACAATAGAATTCATGAAAAGCACTACCTAACAAAGACTGTCAAACAACCAATGTGTAAAAAAAGAACAAATCATGCAAACTATAAAAAAATTAAACAAATAATACATAAAACATGAACTAAATTCTCCAAAAGTGAATCTACAGTCAGAATCAGAATCAGGTTTAATATCACTGGCATTTGTCATGAAATTTGTTGTTTCTGTGGCAGGACATTGCAATACATAATAAAAAAAAACCTATGAATTCCAGTTAGTACAGGTTGACCACTGATTGTTTGTAAACTTATGGGTCAGCACCTTTTTTTAAAATTTGGATGAAATTATTAGACATAGTTTACTGGGTGGCCACCAGATGGCACTGTGTATAGCACACAGCGCCATCTGTGGCAAGATTTATTTTGACAAAAGCACACAAGATTTATTTTGACAAATTTCTATTATTTACATTGCACTTGGTGGTAATCCTAATATTCTATGCTTATTTTTGCTTACTTTACTTAAATTTAACCCTAGCTATGACTTCTAAGTACAAGTACCAGGGGTGGTGTCAAAGGTAAGTATCAGTTCATATCGATCCAAGAAAAGGTATAAATGTTGAAACACTTGGACTAAGGTGTTTCTGTGCGTAAGCTATATGACTTACATGGCATTGGTTCGTCAACTGTGTATGATATAAAGCACCAAAGAGAAAAAAAATTGCAATTCTATGCAAACAATGATTCACTAAAGCAAATGAACATTAGAAAAACTACGAAAGTTGGTAAGAGCACTGAGCATGGTCGAGTGATAATTGAATGGTTTCACCAGTGGAGTGATGGAGTCAACTTGTTGGGCAGTATGATAATGAACCAAGCTAAGTTGTTCCATAAAGAACTTAAATTAGAACATGCCTTCAAACTATAGAGAAGGATGGCTTCAAAGGTTTAAGAAGCACCATAGAATTTCCACGCATAAAGTGTGTGGAGAAAAACAGTCTGCAAACCATGAAGGAGCAATCAAGTACGTGGACAAATTTGTGAAGCTCATAGCTGATGAAAATCTCAGTCCTGAGGAGGTGTATAATGCAGATGAAATTGCACTATACTGGTGATGCACACCTAAGAAAACATTAGCAACAGAAGACAAAGAAGATCCCCACAGGATTCAAACAATCTAAGGACAGAGTTACCATTTTTGGGTGCTCCAACACAGCATGTACTCACAGATGTAAACCACTGGTGACTGGAAAAAGTCAATGCCCTAGGGCTTTGAGAGGTGTTAAAATTTACCAAGTAATGTATCGTGCAAATAAAAATGGCTGGATTACCACCGATATTATGTTAGAGTAGTTTGAAAAATATTTTGTGCCAGAGCATATGGCATATCTATATGGTTACCCAAAGATTGCAAAATTCTTCTTATTTTGGATAACTGTTCAGCTCACCCCAAAGCTGAATTCCTGTGTAAGAATGATATTTTTACAGTGTGTTTACCACCAAACTGTACATCACCTAACCAATCCCAAGACCAAGGAATACTGTGCTCTCTAAAGACCAAGTATCACTCACTTTTCATGAAATATCTGTTAGATGAGGTGAATGCTAGCAATTCCATACGGATGTTTATTAAAGAATTTAACATGAAGGACATTATTTGGTTCATTGCTCAAGGGTGGGAGAAGGTAAAATCTTCAACAATAAAGAATGGCTTGCATAAATTGTGGCTTGCCTTGATGTTTGATAAAGCAACTGAAGAAAAGCTTGACGATGATTTTACAGGATTTCACATACCAAAGGAGAAAGTAGTTGTTCATGATTTCCTTACATATGCAAAACGTGCTACAGGACCAGCTTTCAAAGATACAGCAAGAAGTCTTAATGAAGAAAATCAAAGCGAATGAATGATCGTCAACGATGAAACACTTGTTGTGCACCACCTTGTGGACTCAGAGATGATAGACAGTGTTCTGAATGCTGACAAAAACACTGCAAGTGATGAAGATGGCAGCAATGATGATGGAACAGATGAAACTGAAAGATTGACTATTGACAAGTTAATTGAGTTGTTGGGTGATTTAGTCAAAGGGTTAGAGAATGTACCTTCATGACAGAACAAGAACTAATGAATTTTCATTGGATGCAAGAAAAATTACACAGGGAGAGATCAAAACACATAAAATAACTTTGCCTGGATGAAATGTTTAAAAAGCTAACCGAGAAGCAACATTCTTCGTAAGCACAGTAATTAATATATTTATATTTAATTTTTGTTTAATTAATAATCATTTTTAAACTTCTATAGTCCATTTGCCATTGTTATTGCGCGACCTCTTTTAATCAGCAAAAAAGTTCATCTGGCAAGGTTCAGGAACCGAGGGTGCCATAAAATTGGTGTCAACTTGTATATATAAAATAGTTAAATTAACGAAGTACTGCAAAAAAAAAAGTAGTGAGGTAGTGTTCATGGGTTCAATGTTAATTCAGAAATCGGATGGCAGAGGGGAAGAAGCTGTTCCTGAATCGGTGAGTGTGTGCCTTCAGGCTTCTTTACCTCCTTCCTGATGAGAAGAGGGCATGTCCTGGGTGATGGGGGTCCTTAATGATGGCTATCACCTTTTCGAGGCATCACTCTTTGCAGATGTCCTGGATGCTATGGAAGCTCGTGCCCACAATGGAGCTCAATGAGTTCACAACTTTCTGCAGCTTCCTTCCATCCTACGCCAGATGGGTGATGCAGCCAGTTGGAATACCACAAAGCCAGCTCAGCACTGAACGCGAATGCAGTCATCCAGAAGCCCAACGGCTGCAGGCCATAACTGCAGAGTCAGTTCAGCGCTGAGGTTCAACCTTACTAGGAACTATTACATCTGACTCAACCGCTTCTTCTGGAAGCTCGATCCATATACTCACCATCCTCTGCGTAAAATGTTGCCCCTCAATCCCTTTAAAATTTTCCCTTCTCACCCTAAACCAATGTCCACCAGTTTTGGACTCTCCTACCCTAAAGAAGAGACTCCTGCTATCCACCTTATCTTTGCCACTTACAATTTTAAACATTTACATAAAGTCATCCCTTATTCTCCTGTGTTCACAGGAATAAAAACCTAACCTATCCAAATTCTCCCTATAAGTTAGGCCCTCTAATCCTGGCTTATCCTCATAAATCTTTTCTGCATACTTTCAAGTTTAACCACTCTTCCTATAACAGGGTGACCAAACTGTACACAGGGTTTCTAGTGCAGCCTCGCCAATAACTGCAACATAATTTTCCAACTCCTATACTCAATACCATGACTGATGAAGGCCAGCATACTAAATGCCTTTTTCACCACTCTGTCCACGTGTGAAGTCTTTTCGTTGAACTACGTACTGGTACTCTGAAGTCCCTCTGTTCCATTACACTCTCTAGGGCCCTATCTATCATTCATTGTACAAGTCCTACACTGGTTTGACTTTACAAAACGTAATAACTCACTTTTACCTGTATTAAAATCCATTTGCCAGTCAGCATATTTCCCTAACTTATCTAGATCCCCTTGTAATCCACAATAACCTTCACTATCAACAACACTTAATTTAATATCATCTGCAAACTTACTGATTAAGCTTTGTGCATTTGCATCTAAAACATACAGCTGCAAGAAAAAGTTTGTGAACCCTTTGCAATTATCTGGTTTTCTGCATTAATTACTCATAAAATGTGGTCTGATCTACATCTCAGTCACAATAATAGACAAACACAATCTGCCTAAAACAACCAATTGCTCTTTTCATGTCTTTATTGAAAACATTGTTTAATCATTCACAGTCCAGGCCGGAAAAAGTATGTGAACCCTTGTACTTCACCTCCACTGAACATTTCCTGTAGCTGCTGATCAGACTTGCACAATGGCGAGGAAGAATTTTAGACCATTCCTCCATTAAAAGCTGTTTCAGTTTATCGATATTTCTGAGTTACCTTGCACGAACAGCCTTCTTCAGGTCAAGCCACAGCATCTCAATTGGGTTAACTGGCCATTCCAAAACATGAATTTTCCTATTTTTAAACCATTCTGTTGTTGATTTACTCTTGTCTTTCAGATCATTGTCTTGTTGGAACATCCAACTCCTATTAAGCTTCAGGTGATGGACTGCTACCCTGGCATTCTCCTGTAAAAAGTCTTGATACAATTTTGAATACATTTTTCCCTCAATGGTTCTAAGCTATTCAGGCCCTGAAGCAGCAAAACAGCCTGAAACCATGATGTTCCCCTCCACCATGCTTCACAGTTCGGATGAAGTTTTGGTGCTGGCATGCAGTGTCCTCTTCCTTCCAAATGTAATGGTGTGCATTTCATCCAGGAAGTTCAAATTTTGTATCATCTGTCCACAGAACATTGTCCCAGAAGCATTGTAGAACATCCAGATGCTATTTTGCAATTCTGAGACTTGCAGCAATGTACTTTCTTGGAGAGCAGTGGTTTCCTCTGCGGTGTCCTTCCATAAACATCCTTCTTGTTCAGTGTTCTTCTTATAGTGGACACATGAACAAGATGTAGAGATTTCTGCAGGTCTTCTGTGTTACCCTTGGATTCTTTTTCACCTCCTTCAGTATTGCACCCAGAGGTGCACGTACTTTTTTGAACTTAAGACTGATTGTTTAAATGGAGAACTCAGCATTGATGAGAAGTACAATTGTTTATGTGTTATTAGTTTAGGCAGATTGTGTTTGTCTGTTATTGTGACTGAGAATAATGAATAACAAGGAACCCAACATCGACTTCTACAGCATACTAGTCAACAATCTCTAAATCAAAAAACAAACTTCAATCACCATTCTTTGCCTTCTACCTCCGAGCCAATTTTGAACCCACTGAACGAGCTCTCCCCGGATTCCTTGAGACCTAATCTTCCAGTTTAGGTTTATCCCCCTGCCATTTGCAAACATGTGTGTGTTGGTGGGTTAACTGGCCACCGTACATTCCCACTGGATCCAGTGACGGCCAAGGGAATATGGAAGAATAAAATGGGATTAGTATAAAATGGATGCTTGAGAGTTTTCTTGCTATATGACTATGAACTCTTTTGTCTCTTTCACCTCAGACAGTTGAGGAAGTTTGGTATGGGCCCCCAAATCCTAAGGACTTTCTACAGGGGCACAATTGAGAGCATCCTGACTGGCTGCATCACTGCCTGGTATGGGAACTGTACCTCCCTTAATCACAGAACTCTGCAGAGAGTGGTGAGGACAGCCCAGTGCATCTGTAGTTGTGAACTTCCCATGATTCAGGACATTTACAAAGACAGGTGTGGAAATAAAGGCCCGAAGGATCATTGGGGATCTTAGCCACCCCAACCACAATCTATTCCAGCTGCTACCATCCTGAAAACGGTACGCAGCATAACAGCCAGGACCAACAGGCTCCGGGACAGCAACTTCCACAAGGCCATCAGACTGATGACCTCACGGTCATTTGAGTGTACTCTACATTACACTGACTGTTCTATTTATTATAATTATAAATTACAACGATTGCACATTGCACATTTAGATGGATATGTAACATAAAGATTTTTACTCCTCATGTATGTGAAGGATGTAAGAAATAAAGTCAATTCAATTCAAAACTTTAAAACTTCTTAACTATCATGAAAGTACCTCTTCCATCACTCACAGTTTCAACCAACTTGTGGATAAAAGAGTTCTTCCTCAAATCCCCACTAAACCTCTAACTCTTTAACATAAACCTATCCCTGTTGGTCAAAGATGTCTCTGCTAAGGGAAAATCTTCAATTTTATCTACACTCCACAATTTTGTACACCTCAAATAAGATCCCCCACTTGGTTTCCTCCCATGTTCCAAAGACATATGGGTTTGTAAGTTGCAGGTATGTTATGTTGGCACCAGAAACATGACAATACTTACAGGCTGCCCCAGCACATCTCTGGACCCTATTGATCATTAACACAAACGAGGCATTTCAATGTATGTTTCAAAGTACACGTGACACATAAAGCCAATCTTTATATTTTAATAAATCCTTTTTATCTCTTTGATTTGCTTACACATTTGTTCTTCCATCTCCTGCTGATTACTTAGAGGAATGTAGTTCACTTAGGCCCTTGTTTCTTTGCTAAACTCTGCCCATTTGTCCTTTTGATAAACACTTCTTCATGACTCTAGTGATAGATTAGTTGTCGAATATTGCAATGCCAATCCCTAAAGTACACACCGCAACTGTAGAGTCTACACCCTAGAAAACATTCCAGTGTTTTCTAGGGTGTCTGAATGATAGCAACAGTATCACTTTCCCGTGCATTACTTGATATCCACAGTTCATACATCTTTCTTGTCAGAATCCTTGCAATAAGATAGTTGCAGTTGAGTTTTGCATTTGTATCTTTTCAAGTTTATGTCTATTGTCCACTGTACTTAGTTTTGTTTCTTTATTTGGCAGCCTTTAGAGTGCCTCTCCGCTTCTTGTTTCTAAGTTCTACCCCACTGAACAACTCCATGCCATCCTCCTCCCATACCAAGAACACCATCTCTAAATACTATTGTATGACCATTCACTTCATTCACTCAGTGGAACCCGGTGTGGTCATTTGCTGCTGTAGCCCTCTCGCTCCGAGGTTCAACAGGTTGTGCGTTCAGAGATATTCTTCTGCACACCACTGTTGTAGCGCGTGGTTATTTGAGTTAATGTCGTCTTCCTGGCAGCTTTTTTTTAATACATTATTTTCAAAATTTTCCAAAAAAAAAATGAAATCAACAAGAACATACCAGCTCAGACATGTATAAAAATGAAATAAGCAAAAAAAAACATAGCATTAGAGGGATGCCTATTGTAGAAAGTGCTCAAAACTACTAAACATTAAATCTCAAATGAGGGCCGTGAGAAATCAGCTGGGGGGAAATTGCTCATCCACCCCGGGCCTCATCCAGGTAGGCAAGAAATGGATCCCAGATAGCTGAAAATTTTTTAATTGAATTGGTTCTCAAGAACCGAAGTTTCTCCATCTGTATGACTGAAATCATATCAGCCATCCATCTCTGAAAGGAAGGGGGAGAAGGTGATTTCCATTCCCTCAAGATAAGTCTTTAGGCAACAATCATCCCCAGCATCAGAGACTGTTGTATGGCCGCAGGGAAACAAATAGTAGATTGCGCGCAGCCAAATATAGCGAGACCAGCTTCCAAGGGGAAGGATCTTTTATAGGCCTTTGAGTATCAGTCGACGCCGTGCACAATTCTAATTTGATGAAGGCAGACGTGAGAAGCAGAGGAACATCTGGAAATTTCTGAAATGCCCAGTTCGCTGCCGCTGCTACTGTGTGATCCAGAATCTCCGGAGAGAAGGCCCCAAAATCCCCGGCTTTACCTGCTGCTGGCGACCGAGGCTGAGGTCAAAACGTTCGGTAGAGATGGTGCTCGGTACTCAGCGTCGGAGGGCTGATCAGAGCTCGAAGTTTTCGGACGACTCAGAGTCGGACTGTGGTCCGGTATGGCAGGGAGAGTTTTCTCCCTTCTCCTGTCTGCGTGAGATGTGGGACTTTCGAGAGACTTTGAACTTTTTTACTGTGCCATGGCCTGCTCTTCATCAAGTTATGGTATTGTTGCACTGTTGTAACTATATATTATAATTATGTGGTTTTTGTTAGTTTTTCAGTCTTGGTCTGTCCTGTGTTTCTGTGATATCACACCCGAGGAATATTGTATCATTTCTTAATGCATGCATTACTAAATGACAATAAAAGAGGACTGTGTGTCCTCATAATCTAATCTAATATTTTGGACCAAAATCCAGTCAGTAATGGGTAAAACCAAAAGGTGTGTGACAACGTGGCTTCTGTGCTTTGGCATCTATCACACATTGGCGAGACAGAAGGGTAAATCCTGTGCAATCTAAGTTTAGAGTAATGGAGATGGTGGATAACTTTCAACTGGATCAGTTGATGCTTGCTGTTAACAGAGCAAGCCTGTATCATAGACGAAGCTGATTTATCCCAGGCAGCTTTGGATAATTCAATGCCCAACTCCTCTCTCCAGGCGTCTCCAATCTTCACAGTAAATACTGCAGTGCAATTATCAAACAAATGTACGAACTTAGAAACGAGATGCCTGGAGTCAGGAGGGTTCTTTAAAATATCAAGAAACATATGTTTCCCTGGAAGGATTTCAAAACTACAAATCTTAGATTGAATGTAGTGTCTAATTTGTAAGTAATGAAAAAAGTGTGAATGAGGCAGCTCAAAATTCTCTTTCAGCAGACTAAATGCTGCAAACCGTCCATCTACGTACAGGTCTTCAATAGAAACTAGACCCTTCTCCCTCCAAGCATGGTAGGTTTTATCTGACCATGAGGGTAGAAAGGAGTGATTGAAACAGATTGGTGTTTGTACAGAGGTCTCTGGTAAATTCTAAGCTGATTTAGAATTCTGATGGAATTTTTCAAAACAAAACTCAAACTTTTTGAAGTCCCAGGCTTCTCTAACTTAGAGAACAGCATGGCTGGCAAGGAGGAATTGACAACAGAGTTAGACTCCATACATAGCCACAAGGGAGTCCCAGGGGCTAGGTTATCCGGAGCCCCCTATTGCCAAAACATTAAAGCCCTCACATTGACAGCCCAATAATAGTGTCTAAATACAGGTAATTCCAGCCTTCCGTCAGACTTGGGCTTTTGTAAATGAATTTTCGAAATCCTGTGATTCTTATATTTCCAGATATAAGACAATTTTATGGAGTCCGATTCTTTAAAGAAAGCTGATGTAAGAAAAATGGGGAGATTTTGACAAAGATAGAGAAACCTAGGGAGGGAAACCATTTTAATTGAATTTATACGACCAATCATGGACAGAGGGAGGGTTTTCAAACTTTCTATATTCTGTTTAAGTTTTGAAATAAACTCCGCGAAGTTTAATTTGAATATTAATTTAGAATCTTTGGAGATTGTCAAGCCAAGGTAAGTAAAGTGATATTTAACTACTTTGAACGGGACACTTTCCAAAAAACCCCGCGTGTAGTCGTTGGAGAGGGGCACAAAGTCACTTTTTGTCCAATTGATTTGAGTATCCTGATAGTCTACCAAAAGAGGTGATTAAATCTAGAACAGGGACTGACTTTTCTGAGTTTTGTAAATAGAGTATCACGTCGTCAGCATATAAACTAATAAGTGTTTCAATACCTCCTACTTTCAAACCCAGAATATTTGGGTGACTTCTTATTTTTAAGACAAAGGGCTCTACCACGATGGCAAAAAGGGCCAGTGAGAGAAGGCACCCCTGCTGGACTGAACGGTGTAGGGGAAACAGAGTTGACTTGTCACCATTAGTTATAATAGAACACATTGGGCTGGCATACATCAGTTTTACCCAAGATACAAATGACTCCCCGAACCCAAACCTGTACAGTGACTGAAACATGTTAAGACCACTCAATCTGGTCAAAAGCCTTCTGTGCATCAAGGGACAAAATTGCTGCCCCACTAGCTCTCCCATGATCAGCATATATAGTATTAAGGAGGCATCTGACATTGGAAAAAGAGAACCTACCCAGGACAAATCCTGTCTGATCAGGATGAATGATAGACGACAAATACTTATTTAGTTGGTTAGTCAGCATTTTAGTAATTACCTTTCTATCGAAATTCTGAAGTGCAATGGGCCTATAGCTGGCCGGGTCCGTTTCCTCTTTACCGTTCTTTAAAATGAGGGAAATATTAGCCTCGTACAATGTTCTAGGCAAGGCTTTATCTCTCTTAGAGCAAGATATCATTCTGAGGAGAAGTGGGGCAAGGATATCACAGAATTTCTTATAAAATTCATAGCCAAATCCATCCGGCCCAGCAGCCTTGCCGGACTGAAATGACTTAATGGCAGAAGTTATTTCTTCCAAAGTGAAGACAGCATCTAAGTCCTCCCTAGCAGCGTCACTAAGTTTCCACATTACAAAAGAATCAAAGAAGTCATACAAATCAGATAGAGGCTACGTCCACACCACGCCGGATAATTTTGAAAACGAAGCTTTTTCTCTTCGTTTTGACCTTCCGTCCACACTGAAACGGCATTTTCAGCCCCCGAAAACGGAGATTTTCAGAAACGGTCTCCAGAGTGAATAAATCTGAAAACGCCTAATATCCATTGCAGTGTGTACGGGATCACTGGAGCTTTTTAAAACCACTGTCATGACGTGCCGGAACAAATGGCGGCAGCGCAGCATTTCATTGTTTTCTTCTTATTCTTCTTCTTATTATTATTACTTTATTGTCGACAATTGATACTAGAGCATACAATTATCACAGCAATATTTGATTCTGCGCTTCGCAGAACCTAACAATTTCAGAACAGACGGCAACAAGACTGAAGCCAGAAGACTTAGAAATGTACTCACCAAATACTTGACCCACAGCTTTACTGAATAAATAAGTATTCTCACTTTGCCCTGTTTTCTGTCCTTGCTTGTATGAAGGTGGTTTACCTACTTATGCAAGTACTTCTCTGACAATAGATGTGTAACAGCCTAATGTAACATTGTATGGAAATACAAGATAACACTGATGCAGACATGTTTTATACATTTAACAAGGTACTTTATTAATGCAACAGAGTTAGTCAGTTTTTCAATGTTCGTCGTCAGTCAGGTCATCCTGTCCGAGAGCTCCCTGTCGGTTGCCTCCGTATGCCCCAGTATTTGTTTCAAGTCCTCCTGCACGAGAGCCAAGAGCAATTCCTTTTAAGTTTTTCTACTCCGTAACTGGACAAACACGTACTAAGTATACCATTTCCTCTTCGCTTGTTTTCTGTGCGTCCTGCGCGTGCCAAGTACAGGAGATTCGCCCAAATATCGGTGTTAGTGTGGACAGAGATATTTTGAAAAACGCTTAGTGTGGACGCCTGTCGTTTTTACTCGAAACCGGCGTTTTCAAAATTATCTAGCATAGTGTGGACGTACCCTTGAGTGGCATTGCATTTAGAGGTGTAGAGTTCGCTGTAAAATTCTTTAAAACAGTCATTTATCTCCTTGGGGTTAGTTAACAGGGCACCCGCCCTTGATCTAATGCAATGAATTGACCTTAGGGCCTGGGCGCCCCTGAGCTGCCGTGCCAGGAGACCCCTCAGGCTTGTTCCCCATTTTAAGAGGAGGTTATTTATTTGACTACCCAAGATACAATTGTACTCATATTTAAGCTTCATTATTTTATTATAATCTTCAGAGGATTTCAAAGCCTGGTATGTCGCTTCGAGGGTTGGGAAGAGTATTCTCAATCTCTCATAATCGCCCTTCTCTCTCCCTCTTAGCAGCAGATTCATATGAAATTATATACCCACGAATTACAACTTTTAATGTCTTCCTGGCAGCTTGAACCAGCCTGGCAGTTCTCCTCTGACCTCTCACATTAACAAGGTGTTTTCGCCCACAGAACTGCCGCTCACTGGATGTTTATTGTACCATTCTCTGTAAACTCTAAAGACTGTTGTGCATGAAAATCCCATGAGATCAGCAACTTCCCAGATATACAAACCACCAAAACTACTCCACTGTCAAAGTCATGTAGATCATATTTCTCCCCATTCTGATGTTTGGTCTGAACAACAACTGAATCTCTGCATGCTTTTATGTATTGAGTTGCTGCCACATGATTGGCTAAGGAGATATTTGCATGTACAGTTGACCTTCACTAATCCGACTACCTGTAATCCGGTTCCTTCCATAATCCAGCACTGATTTCAAATTTTCCGGGTAACTGTAATTTCAAATTTCCTGGGCCACCGCACCAATCTGCTGCACATTGTTTTTGTTGCTCTAGATCTGTTCACGTGCTAGCGCGCTCTTATAAGCAGAGACAGGCGATTCCTGCTTGTTTTTCTGCATTTATTAGTATCATTGGCTCTTTTTTAGCCCCAATTATGGGCCCAGTGAGTAAAGGAAATGCACCTTGTGCTGTGAAGTGAAAACACCGCACATTATCCATTAAAGACAAGGTTGAACTCTTGAAAAAACTGGACAGTGATGTATTGGTGAAAAGCTTGTGCGAGTGTTACAACATTGGCTCTTCCACAGTGTACGATATAAAGAAACAGAAAGAAACAGGTTCAATGTTTGAGTCTGCACCTGGTGAAGACACTGGAAATAACCTTACAGGCTTTAGAGTTTCCAAGGTAAAACAGATGATACCTGAACTGCTTTCTTTTGCTCAAGAGCTAACTAATCCTGCTGCCAAGGATCTTGCATCAAGGTTCAATGACGACAATGTTGAAAAATGGATGAATATAGATGAGGATGAGCCTACTGGTCATCATTATACTGACTCTGAAATTGTGCAGATAGTTGTGCATCCAAAGAGGGAAGATACTGGAGGAGAAAGCAGTGATGAAGATGAGGAAGTTGTAGCAGAGAGACTTTCTATTGACAGGCTAATTAAGTTGACAGGTGAATTGCTGGAAGGATTAGAGCAAAGATGTTTTATAACTCAGCAAGAACTAATGAGTGGTTATATGCTGCAGGATAAGCTAATCAGAGACAGACCAAAATATATGAAACAGCTTACCTCAGAAGATATGTTCAAAAATATTGCTAGAAAAAGTGCAACAGGGGAGCTAACACTTCAAAATCCAGTGCCATCAACTTCTGCTCACCCAGATGTGCTGCCACCAACATCAACAGTTTTTGAAGAAACTGTTGTACCAGTTTCAGTACCAGTTGCTGATGTTTCACTCATTTTTCAAGATGAAGATGTTGATGATCCTGACAACCCCACATCTGCAGACATGTAACTTCACTTGAAGGTATATTAAATGTCTCACTTTAGAAGCGGAAGTGCTCAACTTTTCTGTACAAGTTAATTACTGTATGTTTACCTGTACCCTTTATTTTATCTGTACCTGTACAGTATATTACTTTACTAAAATTTCACTTGCTACTTATTTAATATTTCTGTTTCATTATTATCTAACTTGTACTGATTTACATGATATTTTAAAGCTTTAATGAGGCGGTTAGCTATTGCTTAATGTGATTCTTCTGTAATTCGGCATTTTCACTAATCCGGCACTCCTCAGGTCCCGATGGTGCCGGATTAGTGAAGGTCAACCTGTATAAAGTGGCCACTAAGTGGACACTCTCCCAAAACTCATCACTTCACACTTGAGGCTCAAATTTCTCCCGTGGTTATTCTGCCCTATTAATACTACCCTCACTATCAACAACACAATCAATTTGTGCATCAGCTGCAAACTTTAAAACTTCAAACTTCTTCATGTACATTTCAATTGTTACTGTACAGAAATAAACAGCAAGAGTCTAAACTCTGGAAGCTAGTGACCAGTTTTGTACACAGATAACAAAGGTTCATTTATTGTCAAAGTATGTATGCAGTACACAACTCTGAGATTGTTCTTCTCCAGACAGGCATGAAATGAAGAAAAACCAAGAAAGTCAGTTCAGAGAAAAACAGCACACCCACCATAAAATCAATCCTCCGCTCTTTCTTTGCCTCCTTTACCAAATCAATTTGTATTCACTTTGCCCTAAATCTTATGAACTCTAATTTTTGGAACAGCTTCCGATGAGAAAGAGCAATAAAGGTTGAAACTCCCTTGTCCAGCACCTTTGGAAACAGCATGGAGCACAGAAGATCCAGACCACAGAAATTTCCCCCAATCATCTTCCTCTGAGTAGGAGAAATTCTTTTTAAGTATAGACTTTTCTGAGATCACATAAGGATTCTGAGAACTGTCCATAAACCTAGGCTTCAGTAAATCTGAAACACTGTTACTGAGATTGCAAAAGTTGCCTTGGTAAATTAATTGGCTACAGATTAGTGCAGATCTTAATTGGATCTCCATTGGATCTAGTTAATTATTGTACTACTGATTTAAAACATGCTTAACCATAGGAACATGGTTTTCAGCTAGCTCATGGCTGTTAAGCGTTGTTGGCTCCGCATCTCCAGGTTGAAATAAGAGCCCTCCAGACCGCTACTCACCTTTCCAAGTTAAAGGGATAGGAACATTTCTTCTACTCTACAGCCCCATCCCTATCTTCAGGCTCCTTCATCCTTTCTCCTGCACTTCCAACTAACATCTCCGACACACAATCACTGGCCCCAATATCAGTAACTCCCACCCCCCAGCGTTACCCACACCCCTCCCCAACATCGAGGGGCTGTCACCCACATCCCTCACCCTCCCCCACCCCAACGACCTGTGGGCATCACTCAGCCCCCTAAACATGCCATCACAGTCATCACCCACCCTACTACTGAACAGGTGTTACCACCCCGCTGACCCCGCCATCAAAGAAGTGACACCCAAACCATTGACCCCCCACCATCAAGACCCACCCACCACAGCAACAAAGGGGGCTGTCACCCACCATCTCTGGCAAAAAGGAGAAGGGTGGGGGGTATCACTGAGCCCCCAACTCTCCCCAACAGCATCATGGGGTGGGGTGCTGTCACCCCTCCTAAACCCCACAGCACACCCTAGCACCGCGTACCCCTCCTGGCATTATTCCCCTAACCACCTCTCCCTTCATTAAAGGGGGTGATAATCAACCCCCTTTTCCAAGCATTAAAGGTGTGCCACCCACACCCTCTCCGGCATTACGGAGAGGACCGCATCACCCACCCGGACAACACGCCCCCCCCATCCACCATCGGCGTCAAGAGGAGGGGCGTTGCCCAGGCCACAGCTCCACCCCATTCTGCTCCCTCCCCTCCCGGCCCCACCTTTGCCCCCACAAAGGCGGTATCAACGGCCTACCCCCCCCCCCGGTACCGCCCACACACTCCCCGGTACCGCCCCCTCCTCACTCGCTCCCACCCCAATGGCCGCCATCGTCCCCTCCGTGACAATAAGCGCCGAGTGTGTGAGGTGCAAACTGACGCGGCGAAGATGCGGAGGCCCTTACCCTGAGCGTCGCTTTCCTCCGCGGGCGGGCACCGCTCCTAGCACCCTCACCTGCCCGGAGCCGGGTGTCACCGGATTGCTGGCGGCCGTGAGGGCCACCGAATCGGACACATCCGAGCTCATCCCCGCGGCCATGAGGAGCGCGCCCCTCACCATCAGTGCGCAGACGCGAGCCGCCGCGCGTTCCCGGATGGCGCAGCCAACGGGGGCGCTCGAGCGCATTGCTCCCGCATCCCCTTCCCATTTCACGCTTCAATTTCCCCGTCATACCCTCACCTTCCCTTTCTACGCACTGTCCATCCTCTCCCATCCCTTTCCCTGTTCATCTTTCCTCTCCTTCCTTCCAATTCCATCCTTACCCATCACTCTGCTACCCCCATCCTCTCCCTCATTCAATCCTTCTTTTGCTCCCTTCCCCTCTCTTGTTCCCTCCATTCCTTCTCCTACCTCTCTTCCTCCTAAAACCCTCGTGAGACTAAGAGGGACATGGAGGATCAGTGACTCAAGAACAGGGTTCGGTAGATTTTCAGATTTGAATGAAATTTGAGATATTGGGTCACATCAGGAAAATAGTGGTAAAGAAAGGGATCGGCCACAATCTCATTGAATATTGGAGTCGGCATAAATGGCTGGGGGACCTTAACTCCTGATATTTTTATGTTTGACTTTGGAGAGTAGAGACTGTGAAGGATCATCTGTCAGATGATGAAAACTGCTAGCTTTTCAACTGGTGTGGACGGTGTCATGGCTTGGCATGCCTTGGGGCTGAATTTAGCTGTTTTTGATAATTCATTAAAAAAATTACTGACCTTAGGAGACTAATAGCTGAACAATGGGAAAGAAAATCCAAAAATAACCCGAGGTGCTAAAAAACTGAAATAAATACAAAAATTGTTGAAAAACTGCAGTTCAGGCAGCATCTGTGGAAGGAGAAACAGTCAATGAATTCCAGCATTTTCTGTTTTTACTACGTCATTTCCAGCACCTCCATTACACAAGCGTCTAACTGAAGCAGATCTCCTGTGTCATCAAAACTTGTTACAGAGTTACAAAGATTTAAGTTAGTCTTGAGAAGTTCTTCAACATGAGAGAAAGAGAGAGAGAGAGAGAGAGGGGCGTTAGGATGATAATTTAAGAGAACCCAGATTGGTCAGAGTAAAGAAAATAAACAGTCACTGGTGGTGCAATGAGTGGTGGTACTAAACGGACGTTGGAAGCAGAAGACCAAAAGATATGGGAGTGAAAGTAGGTCCGATCCATATTGTACAGGTCAACTGCTGTAAGGTCATATTAAGCGAGTAAACTCTGACCTTCTGAAATGTTAATTTGGTTTTTCTCTCCAACAGTGCTGATCTGAACATCTGCAGTGTTTCTTTTGTCCTTCAATGGATAACCATTTTTTGCACAGAACATAAATGGGCAAATGAAGTTCAAGAACAGCAGATAAAGGGGAGATCTGCAAAAAAAAAGTTAAATGTGCAATTGGCAATTTCAGTGAAGGAAAGTCTTAACAGAAAGCCAGAGGGATACTGCACTACAGAGGTGAAAACTAGTCACCAGTAAAATCTAGATTTGATTGATGACCATTAGTGCAACCATGGCTGCAGGAAAAGATTGGAGTCAGAGAGAAACGGCTGTGGAACACATGACCAACATGTCCTGCATCATGATCTTCCACTCTGCTGCTATATTATTAAATGGTTCCCTAGTCCAGTTGTGATCTTGCACTTTATTGTTAACCTGCACTGCATTTTCTGTGTAGTTGTTACACTTTATTCTACATTTTTATTATTTTATCTAGTTCTGCTTCAATGCACTATATAGTGAATCGAACTGTATGAACAATATTCAAGGAAAGGAGGTACATGTGCCAATAATAAAACAATTCCAAACACCAAGGACCCAACATCTGCAGCTTATCAGTGCACAGTGTCTCAGGACAGTAATGCTGGTAAGACTAAATAATGTTGCTAAATCAATTATAAGCAACTCCTGAATACACTTAAATAATGTTCTACCCTACTTTTCCTTGTTATCTGCAATTATCTTTTTTTTCTAGTTTATACTGATAAAGTGCAGAGTAAGATAAAATAAAAGTTATCAAATCACCTCTCAGCCTTCATTGGTGCTAGCAGTTTAGCACCTACCTTCTCTCATTGTGGTTCAAATCTTCCAGCTCTGGAATAGTTCCACTAAATTTTTTTGCACCTTTTTTGAGACCTTAGTAGAAGCAGAATTGTATCAGGATGATTTAATTTATTTATCTTTTTAATGATCTCGGGATTGGTTCAATGGAAAAACTTCCAAATACAACCAAGGGATTCAACTCATTAAATGTCTAATAGGGGAGCATGATGATAGTGAAGTTGAAGGAAGAGGGTGATTTGTTGCGATTAAACTTTCAAAGTAATTTCTGGTCCCTATGCCCATGCATGAAAATGAGCAAAATGATAGTTTAATCTTCGAAATTCAAAATTATTCCCTTCGAAAGATGGGTATAATTTTGGATTATTTTAGAGAGTTCTTTCTTTATTTGACTACAAGTGAAATTTGAGGAAATTCACAGAGACAATGCACCAAATGGAGTGTCAGGAAAGGTGCACAATAGTCATAGTCATACTTTATTGATCCCGGGGGAAATTGGTTTTCATTACAGTTGCGCCATAAATAATAAATAGTAATAGAAATAGTAATAGTAATAGTCATGGAAATAATAAATAGTAATAGGATAGTAATAGAAAAATAGTAATAAATAGTTAAATAGTAGTATGTAAATTGTGCCAGTAAATTATGAAATAAGTCCAGGACCAGCCTATTGGCTCAGGGTGTCTGACCCTCCAAGGGAGGAGTTGTAAAGTTTGATGGCCACAGGCAGGAATGACTTCCTATGACGCTCTGTGCTGCATCTCGGAGGAATGAGTCTCTGGCTGAATGTACTCCTGTGCCCATCCAGTACATTATGTAGTGGATGGGAGACAATGACCAAGATGGCATGCAACTTAGACAGCATCCTCTTTTCAGACACCACCGTGAGAGAGTCCAGTTCCATCCCCACAACATCACTGGCCTTACGAATGAGTTTGTTGATTCTGTTGATGTCTGCTACCCTCAGCCTGCTGCCCCAGCACACAACAACAAACATGATAGCACTGGCCACCACAGACTCGTAGAACATCCTCAGCATCATTCGGCAGATGTTAAAGGATCTCAGTCTCCTCAGGAAATAGAGAAGGCTCTGACCCCTCTTGTAGACAGCCTCAGTGTTCTTAGACCAGTCCAGTTTATTGTCAAATGCCCTTCATGAAATGACATTTTTATGCATGGTGATTTGAGACATCATTGCAGAGTATTTGAAAAGCACCTCTAATACTTGTAATATTTCACCAGGAGAGTTTACGCTTTAACTTGCAATAAATGCTTACCCTTCACCATTAATGTTATTGTTCACTAATCAAAAGGTAGCATTTGCCCTCAGACTAACAATTCATAACAAAATGCTTGATAAATTAGAAAATTGGTTTATTATTGTTACATGTACAGTGAAAAACTTGTCTAGCACACCATTCATACAGATCGGTTCATTAGAACTGTGCGTTGAGGTAGTACAAAGTAAAACAGTAACGGAGTGCAGAATCAAATGTCACAATTACGAAGTGCTGTGCAGGTAGACAAAAAGATGCAAGTTCATAACGAGGTAGATTGTGAAGTCCTGAGTCCACCATATTGTTGCTTTTCCTGAAGGAATCAAGCAATGTGTATTTTCTGGCGATGAGCAGTGCAATTTAATTAAATTCTCAATCTAGTTCTCAGATGAAAAGATGGTGCACCTTCATTTTGTCTCTATTGCTGTTCAGTGTACCTCCCAGTCAGTGTAAAGGCTTTGGGAATGTGAAGGTAGAAAAGCACAATGGCAGGGTAGGGCTGGGACAGAATTGAGTGGAGGACGCTTACACAAACCATAATTTGTAAATTGGAAAAGTTATTTTCCATTTCATCTGGGGGTCCAATATGGTCACAATGCACCAGTGCCCAGACATTGGAAGGAGTCCTGTACTCAACATCATCCTTATCCTGTTGGTCACTTTTATGTGAAGCTGTATCAAGCTGTGCATTAAAATGAACTATCAGGCACCAAATGTTACCAGATGCTGAGGTGCTACCAGTCCCCAGTGTTGCCAGGCTTGAGCCTGACCTCATGGCTACACAATGTTCCATTCATCTGGGCGTTGCAGCACCACCTGTCCTTTGTGGAAAAGTTCCTTCAGAAAACACCACCGACCACAAGTCCATCCAGCAGTCGGCAGCACAGTGGGAGAAGAACTTGATGGATATGTGGGATGGTTCATCAGGCAGACTGCCAAAGCCATTTGACAGATGCCTCAGTGCCAGAACTCACCAACAAGAAGCAAGATATTGCTTGGCTGGCAATGAGAGGGTCCACACCAACAGATCCTTTCTATTAGTTGGACTCCCACCCTCAACACATGCTGCCATTGGAATGGCTGTGATGAAGTCAAGATAATTACCACTTCTTTGTGGACCATGCATTTGCAGAGAAGGTCTGGGAAAAAAAAGATACAAAGGTATTTGTCAAAGTTCATCCTGAGTAGATGCGTAGCAGAGAACTGTTGCCAAGACAAACACTAGATGTTGCTGGAAAATCATCAGGTCAGTGCAAGGTGCATTTTGGTCTGTCCAAAACTTTCTGCTCTTCCAGTACAATGAGATGTTTCTAAGAACTGCTGCTGACAAGTTTGTGCCAAGCTGCAGGAGTACATGCTGTGAGATACCCTGAAGCTGGGTGTATCCAACACAAAGGCTGTATGGAGTAACACTGCAGACTCAGGTCCTTCTACTACTAGATATTGAGGGTCTAAGACCTGAGTGAAAGCTTCTAAAATGCATGAAGTTCGTGTCATCCATGTGAGAGGCTACACATCTGTACACCAGATGCGCTAGCACTAGCAATGTATTATGAATGTAAAGTAAATCATAGACTCTCTTTTGTATTTCCTGTATATATTTTTATGAATAAAGTATTTTTGACATAAAAAAGGCCATTTGTAATCAAAAGAAATGCTTCTGCATTGAAGTGGAGGTCAGCACCTCTAGTTACCTCTTGACTGATGTCTCCAGTTCCATTTAGTGTGAGCAGAGTCACCCAACGTCAAAAGTGCGGAAGTGGAAATTTGGCTTTCTGTTCTGTAAGTTCTGTCCACTGCTGTCATGGCTCAAAATATTGGCAGGACATTCCAACATCCCAGCTATGTATACTGGGACAGTTTACAGGGATTGATGAGATGCTGCCCAAAAGAAATGCCATGGCTCTGAGAATGAGAGCATTGAAATCTCACCACTACTATGCTGCCACTATTCTGGCCTTTTAGTCAACAGTCAGTCCAGACTGCCAGTGACAATCAGTCTCAATTAGGCCTTCTTGGTCAGAGCTGCGCGGAATCCTCCTTTAAGGACATCTACAGTCTCTGCATTGGAAGTCAGTGCCTTCCATGACATTGCTTCCAAGCACCAGGATACGCCAATTCAATCAGTACAAATGGGTTAATTTGATATTGTTAGCAATATGATTGTATTGGTAAGAAACTTAAATTGTTTCCCCTCCTCCCTGGAATAATTTCAGTACCTCTCTTCTACACTCTCTCTCTAAAGCTCTTACATTTTCAATAAGGTCAATGGTTTGAATTGGGTGGAGTACTCCATTAGTGCCACAAAGAGTGAATCTGTCTGGACTCTTGTTTTGCGTTTTATATTCTGTATTTATCACTTTTTTTTGTTGCCTTTTCCATGATTTTTTGGGCATTGGGGCAGGGGCGATGTTTTTCTTTGAATGGGTTCTGTGGTTATTTTTTGTTTCATGGCTGATAAATCTCAGGGTTATATACTGCGTACTGTCACGTACCCCGTGATGGGAATAAAGAACCAGCAGAAATGGAAAACACTTTGGAGTCCAGTATTGCTATAAACTAATAATATTTATTAGTAACTACGCAATGCAGTAATATAAATGTAGATAAATCAAACAGGTTAGCAATGATTATATATATATAAGCAAGTATATCAGTAAGTGTGGAAATATATGTATGAAAAACCAAGCTTTAAGTCTAAGGGTAAAAAGATACAGTCTTACGATGATGAGTAAGGTTCAGTTCAGTTCATGGTATTGAGTTGAGTAGTGATGGAGAGAGAGAGAGGGAGAGATTTGAGTCTTCAGGTGAGCTGACGCCGTCGATCTCCTCGTTGTCCCTCGAAATACTTTAAAAGTCACAGACTGTGACTTTAACAAAGGGGATCGGTTTTCTGTCGTGGAGCCATCACCCAGGCGAGGGTGGACACATGGACAACTCCCCACCAGTCAACCCCTTTCCTTTTTCACTGCAAGAGCGACTGATTGATCCTCCAAAACCCACTTTTTCTGCGGGCACAACAATGCTCATTCAGTGTCCAAAACATGTGCCTGAGGTCTATACCATCTGACCTCCTATTTATCTCACCGTACTGGATACCAACTGTCATTCAAATAACTCCTCCTTCCTCTCCCTGTGTAAGAAATGCAAGCAGGCAATGTCCTTGAGAAGTATCAACACGCTGCCGGAAATCATAACATCGAGTGTCCATCAAATAACACTGCCTTCAGTCACCATAGCAACTTACAAGCTGCTTGGTGCCATCTCTCTCTCCAACTCAGCAGAAATCCAAAAGTTAGCCAGTTCTTCCTCGTGCCTTAAAGTGACAGTCCAACAGTTAGTCTTCATCTCTCTCTCTCTCTTTTCAAAAGCACAGTTAATGGGGGTAAATGAGCACAGTTCATAGGGGTAATTCAGGATCCCGTCACAGTACACACCTGGAAAATAAATGTACTTTGAATCTTTTAAAGTTCTTTGTGGCTTTCTTGTTTGCAGCAACTCTTGTCTTTACTGGTAAACATTTTAAGTCCATCGTGGAACATCTTGCACTCAGTATTTCATTCTGATCCTGTTGAAAATCGAAAATTACACCAGAAAAAGAAACCGAAAGTTTTTTGACAGGATCAGACTGAAAGATTGAGAGCAAAAAGTTCTAAGATTTACAGTTTTTTTTCTGGTGCTATTTATCTTTCCCAATTATTTTTGTGCGATCGTTCATCTTTTCAGTCATACCTTCTTCTCCCCTATCACCCCAGAAAACTGGCTGAAACCTACCCCTGCAGTTGCAGTGAATCTCCTTGGGAAGAGATTGATGTGAGCTCTGTAAAGAAGCAACTTACCCAGCCTGTACAAATTCCACCGTCTCCAAAACTGGTCCGAATGCTTAAGAATTCTAAAGCATACCCTTCTGCATCATCTGTCCACGCTCACACTTATATGTGCTATCCTCTTATTTCCAGATTTACTGGTGCAGGACACAAAAAGAAATTTGGGGGCTACTACCCTTGAGGTCCCGCTTTTTAATCTCTTCCCTTATTACCTAAATGATATCTGCTGGCTGTCATCCTCTTTTCTGATAAGGATTCTCAGTCTACAGGTCACTAGACATGCCCGATAAAGGCCATGACCTCTATTTGATCAGAATGTTCTGTAACCACTTAGTAACCTCATTCCTTTACCAATATTATTTGTATTGCTACAGACCACAACTTCTGACTTTCCATCCTCCACCACCAAAATTCCCCGCTGTTGCTCAGTGACATCAGCTCTGAGGAATCATTTAGGAACATTCTCAATGAATGAAGCCTTCTGACCTCATTAGAAAATAACATCTGGATGCAAGTAATTGTCTATATCACAAATTTCACTTAGCTCCATTTGGCCACTAAGGGTCAAAGGTTTACGTATTGCAACACTTTAAAAATATATTATCGGGACTTCCTTTATAATCCAGCACATTATGTCAAGGAAACAGTAGCATACATAAAGGTTCAAAGGTTCATTTTATTATTAATGTATGCAGAATACAACTCTGAGATTTGTCTTCTCCAGATGGCCATAAAATACAGAAAACCACCGATGTAGTTGAAGGAAAGGCATCAATTCCCACCCCCCACACATGAAAAGAAAAAGAAACAATAACTCACAAACTACACCTCCCCCCATAACCCTTTCCTCACACAAAAACTAACAGATCACCCGAACTCCCAGCACACCAATCCGCAACAAGAAAGAGTGGGTGAGAATTTAAAAAGAAAACATAGAACTGAAAGAGGCCAACATGAACTACAGTCCATCCATAAATCTCAGAATTTCGATAATATCTCTGAGAGCATCAGGATCCAGTGGCTCTTGGAGAGCAGCAACACGAACCAGCAGACCCTCCGAGAGCAGCGACACAAACCAGCAGACCCTCCGAGAGCAATGACATGAACCAGCAGACCCTCCGAGAGCAGCAACACGGACCAGCAGACACTCCGAGAGCAGCAACACGAACCAGCAGCTCCTGCGAGAGCAGCGACACAAACCAGCAGACACTCCGAGAGCAGCGACACAAACCAGCAGACCTTCCGAGAGCAGGGACACGGACCAGCAGCTCCTGCGAGAGCAGCGACACAAACCAGCAGACCCTCCAAGAGCAGCGACGCAAACCAGCAGACCCTCCGAGAGCAGCGACACAAACCAGCAGCTCCTGCGAGAGCAGGAACACAAACCAGCAGACCCTTGAAGAGCAGCGACGCAAACCAGCAGACCCTCCAAGAGCAGCAACATGGACTAGGAGCTCCTGCGAGAGTAGCCACACGAACCAGCAGACCCTCCGAGAGCAGCGACACGGACCAGCAGACGTTGCAAGAGCAGCGACGCAAACCAGCAGACCTTGCAAGAGCAGTGATACGAACCAGCAGACCCTGTCAGAGCAGTGACACAAACCAGCAGCCCCTCTGAGAGCAGCGACACGGACCAGCAGACCCTCCGAGAGCAGTGATACGAACCAGCAGACCCTGCAAGAGCAGCGACACAAACCAGCAGCCCCTCCGAGAACAGGAACAAGAACCAGCAGACCTTCTGAGAGCAGCAACACAAACCAGCAGCCTTCCGAGAGCCGCGACACGGACCAGCAGCTCCTGCGAGAGCAGCGACATGAACTAGCAGACCCTCCTAGAGCAGTGATCTGGCAAGAGCAGTGACACAAACCAGCAGCCGCTCTGAGAGCAGCGACACGAACCAGCAGCCCCTTTGGGAGCAGCGACACAGACCAGCAGACCTTGCAAGAGCAGCGATGCAAACCAGCAGCCTTCCGAGAACAGCGACACGGACCAGCAGCTCCTGCGAGAGCAGCGACACAAACCAGCAGACCCACTGAGAGCAGCGACACGAACCAGCAGACATTCCGAGAGCAGCAACACGGACCAGCAGACACTCTGAGAGCACCGACACAAACCATCAGCCCCTGCGAGAGCAGCGAAACAAACCAGCAGCACCTCCGAGAGCAGCCACCTGAACCAGCAGTCTCTTTGACAGCAGTGACACGAACCAGCAGACCCTCGGAGAGCAGTGACACAAACCAGCAGACACTCCAAGATCAGCGACATGAACCAGAAGCTCCTGCAAGAGCAGCGACACGAACCAGCAGACCCTCCTAGAGCAGTGACACAAACCAGCAGCCCCACTGAGAGCAGCGACACGAACCATCAGCCCCTCTGAGAGCAGCGACACAGACCAGCAGACCTTGCAAGAGCAGCGACGCAAACGAGCAGACCCTCCGAGAGAAATGATACAATCCAGCAGACCCTCTAAAAGCAGCGACATGGACCAACAGCTCCTGCGAAAGCAGCGATATAAACCAGGAGCACCTCCGAGAGCAGCGACACAAACCAGTGGACCCTCCAAGAGCAGCAACACGGACCGGCAGACCCTGTGAGAGCAGCGACACAAACCAGCAGCCCCTCTGAGAGCAGCGACACGAACCAGCAGACCCTCCGAGAGCAGCGACACGGATCAGCAGACACTCTGAGAGCAGCGACAGGAACCAGCAGACCCTCTAAAAGCAGCGACATGGACCAACAGCTCCTGCGAAAGCAGCGATATAAACCAGGAGCCCCTCCAAGAGCAGCTACACAAACCAGTGGACCCTCCAAGAGCAGTGACCTGGCAAGAGCAGTGACACGAACCAGCAGACCCTCCGAGAGCAGCGACACGAACCAGCAGACCCTCTGAGAGCAGCGACACCAACCAGCAGACCCTCTGAGAGCAGCGACTGGAACCAGCAGACCCACTGAGAGCAGCGACTGGAACCAGCAGACCCACTGAGAGCAGCGACACGAACCAGCATACATTCCGAGAGCAGCAACACGGACCAGCAGACACTCCGAGAGCAGCAACACAAACCAGCAACCCCTCTGAGAGCAGCAACACGAACCAGTAGACCCTCCGAGAGCAGCTACACAAACCAGCAGACCCTCTGAGAGCAGCAACATGAACCAGCAGACCCTCCGAGAGCAGCGACACGGACCTGCAGACCCTCCGAGAGCAGCAACACGGACCAGCAGACCCTCCGAGAGCAGCGACACGAACCAGCAGACCCTCCAAGAGCAATGACCTGGCAAGAGCAGTGACGCGAACCAGCAGACCCTCCAAGAGCAGCAACACAAACCAGCAGCCCCTCTGAGAGCAGCGACACGAACCAGCAGACCCTCCTAGAGCAGTGACACAAACCAGCAGCCCCACTGAGAGCAGCGACATGAACCATCAGCCCCTCTGAGAGCAGCGACACAAACCAGCAGACCTTGCAAGAGCAGCGATGCAAACCAGCAGACCCTCCGAGAGAAATGATACAATCCAGCAGACCCTCTAAAAGCAGCGACATGGACCAACAGCTCCTGCGAAAGCAGCGATATAAACCAGGAGCCCCTCCGAGAGCAGCGACACAAACCAGTGGACCCTCCAAGAGCAGTGACCTGGCAAGAGCAGTGACATCAACCAGCAGACCCTCCGAGAGCAGCAACACAAACCAGCAGCCCCTCTGAGAGCAGCAACACTAACCAGCAGACCCTCCGAGAGCAGCTACACAAACCAGCAGACCCTCTGAGAGCAGCAACACGAACCAGCAGACCCTCCGAGAGCAGCAACACGGACCAGCAGGCCCTCCGAGAGCAGCAACAGGGACCAGCAGCTCCTACTAGAGCAGCGACAGGGACCAGCAGACCCTCCGAGAGCAGCGACAGGAACCAGTAGCCCCTCCAAGAGCAGCGACAGGGACCAGCAGACCCTCCGAGAGCAGCGACATGGACCAGCAGCTCCTACTAGAGCAGCGACACGGACCAGCAACTCCTGCGAGTGCAGCGACAGGGACCAGCAGACCCTCCGAGAGCAGTGACACGAACCAGCAGACACTCCGAGAGCAGCGACAGGAACCAGCAGCCCCTCCAAGAGCAGCGACATGGACCAGCAAACATTCCGAGAGCAGCGACACAAACCAGCAGACCCTCTGAGAGCAGCAACACGAACCAGCAGACCCTCCAAGAGCAGTGACCTGGCAAGAGCAGTGACACGAACCAGCAGACCCTCCGAGAGCAGCAACACAAACCAGCAGCCCCTCCGAGAGCAGCGACATAGACCAGCAGCTCCTCCGAGAGCAGCGACACAAACCAACAGACCCACTGACAGCAGCGACACGAACCAGCAGACATTCCGAGAGCAGCAATACAAACCAGCAGACCCTCCGAGAGCAGCGACACAAACCAACAGACCCTCCGAGAGCAGCAACACAAACCAGCAGCCCCTCCGAGAACAGCAACATGAACCAGCAGACCCACTGAGAGCAGCGACACGAACCAGCAGACCCTCCGAGAGCAGCGACGCAATCCAGAAGACCCTCCGAGATCAATGATACAAACCAGCAGACCCACTGAGAGCAGCAACACGGACCAGCAGCTCCTCCGAGAGCAGCGACATGAACCAGCAGACCCTCCAAGAGCAGCAACACGGACCAGCAGCCCCTGAGAGAGCAGCGACACGGACCAGCAGACCCTCCGAGAGCAGCTATACAAACCAGCAGACCCTCCGAGAGCAGCGACACGGACCAGCTGCCCTTCCAAGTGCAGCGACAGGGACCAGCAGACCCTCAGAGAGCGGCGACATGAACCAGCAGACCCTCCGAGAGCAGCGACACGAACCAGCAGACCCTCCGAGAGCAGCGACACGAAACAGCAGACCCTCCGAGAGCAGCGACACAAACCAGCAGACCCTCTGAGAGCAGCGACTGGAACCAGCAGACCCTCTGCCAGCAGCGACTGGAACCAGCAGACCCACTGAGAGCAGCGACACGAACCAGCAGACCCTCCGAGAACAGCAACATGAACCAGCAGACCCTCTGAGAGCAGCGACACAAACCAGCAGACCCTCCGAGAGCAGCAACACAGACCAGCAGCCGCTGCGAAAGCAGTGACACGAACCAGCAGACCCTCCGAGAGCAGCGACACAGACCAGCAGACCCTCTGTGAGCAGCGACAGGAACCAGCAGACCCTCCGAGAGCAGCGACAGGAACCAGCAGCTCCTCCAAGAGCAGCGACAGACCAACAGACCTTACAAGAGCAGCGACACGGACCAGCAGACCTTCTGAAGGCAGCGACACGGACCAGCAGTTCCTCCGAGAGCAGCTACAAGAACCAGCATCCCCTGCGAGAGCAGCGACAGGGACCAGCAGCTCCTCCAAGAGCAGCGACAGGGACCAGCAGACCCTCCGAGAGCAGCGAAAGGAACCAGTAGCCCCTCCAAGAGCAGCGACAGGGACCAGCAGACCCTCCGAGAGCAGCAACAGGAACCTGCAGACCCTCCGTGAGCAGCGACACGGACAGCAGACACTCCGAGAGCGGCGACAGGAACCAGCAGACCCTCCGAGAGCAGCGACACGGATCAGCTGCCCTTCCAAGAGCAGCGACAGGGACCAGCAGACCCTCAGAGAGCAGCAACATGAACCAGCAGACCCTCCGAGAGCAGCGACACAAACCAGCAGACCCTCCGAGAGCAGCGACACGGATCAGCTGCCCTTCCAAGAGCAGCGACAGGGACCAGCAGACCCTCCGAGAGCAGCGACACAAACCAACAGACCCTCCGAGAGCAGCGACGCAAACCAGCAGACCCTCCGAGAGCAGCGACACGAACCAGCAGACCCTCCGAGAGCAGCGACACGAACCAGCAAACTCTCCGAGAGCAGCGACACGAACCAGCAGACCCTCCGAGAACAGCGACACGAACCAGCAGACCCTCCGAGAGCAGCGACACAGACCAGCAGACCTTACAAGAGCAGCGACACGGACCAGCAGCCCCCCCGAGAGCAGCGACAGACCAACAGACCTTACAAGAGCAGCGACACGGACCAGCAGACCTTCTGAGAGCAGCGACACGAACCAGCAGTTCCTCCGAGAGCAGCTACAAGAACCAGCATCCCCTGCGAGAGCAGCGACAGGGACCAGAAGCTCCTCCAAGAGCAGCGACAGGGACCAGCAGACCCTCCGAGAGCAGCAACACGAACCAGCAGACCCTCCGAGAGCAGCGACACGAACCAGCAGACCCTCCGAGAGCAGCGACACGAACCAGCAGACCCTCCGAGAGCAGCGACACAGACCAGCAGACCTTACAAGAGCAGCGACACGGACCAGCAGACCTTCTGAGAGCAGCGACAGGAACCAGCAGACCCTCCGAGAGCAGCAACACGAACCAGCAGACCCTCCGAGAGCAGCAACAGGAACCAGCAACACCTCCGAGAGCTGCGATAGGGACCAGTAGCCCCTCCGAGAGCAGCGACAGGGACCAGTAGACCCTCCGAGAGCAGCGACACAGACCAGCAGACCTTGCAAGAGCAGCGACACGAACCAGCAGACCCTACGAGAGCAGCAACAGGAACCAGCAACCCCTCCGAGAGCTGCGATAGGGACCAGTAGCCCCTCCGAGAGCAGCGACAGGGACCAGTAGACCCTCCGAGAGCAGCGACACAGACCAGCAGACCCTCCAAGAGCAGCGACTGGAACCAGCAGACCCTCCGAGAGCAGCGACATGAACCAGCAGACCCTCCGAGAGCAGCAACACAAACCAGCAGACCCTCCGAGAGCAGCGACACGAACCAGCAGACCCTCCGAGAGCAGCAACACAAACCAGCAGAACCTCCGAGAGCAGCGACTGGAACCAGCAGACCCTCCAAGAGCAGCGACATGAACCAGCAGCCCCTCCAAGAGCAGCGACAGGGACCAGCAGCCCCTCCGAGAACAGCAACATGAACCAGCAGACCCTCTGAGAGCAGCGACACAAACCAGCAGCTCCTGCGAGAGCAGCGACATAGACCAGCAAACTCTCCGAGAGCAGCGACACAAACCAGCAGCCCCTCCGCGAGCAGCGACACAAACCAGCAGACCCCCCGAGAGCAGCGACACAGAGCAGCAGACCTTACAAGAGCAGCGACACGGACCAGCAGACCTTCTGAGAGCAGCGACACGAACCAGCAGTTCCTCCGAGAGCAGCTACAAGAACCAGCATCCTCTCCGAGAGCAGCGACAGGGACCAGAAGCTCCTCCAAGAGCAGCGACAGGGACCAGCAGACCCTCCGAGAGCAGCGACAGGAACCAGCAGACCCTCCGAGAGCAGCAACACGAACCAGCAGACCCTCCGAGAGCAGCAACAGGAACCAGCAACCCCTCCGAGAGCTGCGATAGGGACCAGTAGCCCCTCCGAGAGCAGCGACAGGGACCAGTAGACCCTCCGAGAGCAGCGACAAAGACCAGCAGACCTTGCAAGAGCAGCGACACGAACCAGCAGACCCTACGAGAGCAGCAACAGGAACCAGCAACCCCTCCGAGAGCTGCGATAGGGACCAGTAGCCCCTCCGAGAGCAGCAACAGGGACCAGTAGACCCTCCGAGAGCAGCGACACAGACCAGCAGACCCTCCAAGAGCAGCGACTGGAACCAGCAGACCCTCCGAGAGCAGCGACATGAACCAGCAGACCCTCCGAGAGCAGCAACACAAACCAGCAGACCCTCCGAGAGCAGCGACACGAACCAGCAGACCCTCCGAGAGCAGCAACACAAACCAGCAGACCCTCCGAGAGCAGCGACTGGAACCAGCAGACCCTCCAAGAGCAGCGACATGAACCAGCAGCCTCTCCAAGAGCAGCGACAGGGACCAGCAGCCCCTCCGAGAACAGCAACATGAACCAGCAGACCCTCTGAGAGCAGCGACACAAACCAGCAGCTCCTGCGAGAGCAGCGACATGGACCAGCAGAACCTCAGAGAGCAGCGACACTAACCAGCAGACCTCTCCAAGAGCAGTGACCTGGCAAGAGCAGTGACACGAACCAGCAGACCTTCCGAGAGCAGCAACACAAACCAGCAGACCCTCCGAGTGCAGTGACACAGACCAGCAGCTCCTGTGAGTGCAGCGACAGGGACCAGCAGACCCTCCATGAGCAGCGACATGAACCAGCAGACACTCCGAGAGCGGCGACAGGAACCAGCAGACCCTCCGAGAGCAGCGACACGGACCAGCTGCCCTTCCAAGAGCAGCGACAGGGACCAGCAGACCCTCAGAGAGCGGCGACATGAACCAGCAGACCCTCCGAGAGCAGCGACACGAATCAGCAGACCCTCCGAGAGCAGCGACACGGACCAGCAGAACCTCAGAGAGCAGCGACACGAACCAGCAGACCCTCCAAGAGCAGTGACCTGGCAAGAGCAGTGACACGAACCAGCAGACCTTCCGAGAGCAGCAACACAAACCAGCAGCCCCTCTGAGAGCAGCGACATGGACCAGCAGAACCTCAGAGAGCAGCGACACGAACCAGCAGACCCTCCAAGAGCAGTGACCTGGCAAGAGCAGTGACACGAACCAGCAGACCTTCCGAGAGCAGCAACACAAACCAGCAGCCCCTCTGAGAGCAGCGACACGAACCAGCAGCCCCCCCCCGAGAGCAGCAACACAAACCAGAAGCTCCTCCGCGAGCAGCGACATGAACCAGCAGACCCTGCGAAAGCAGCGACACGAACCAGAAGATCCTCCCAGAGCAGCGACATGAACCAGCAAACCCTCCGAGAGCAGTGACATGAACCAGCAGACCCTGCGAAAACAGCGACACGAACCAGCAGACCCTCCGAGAGCAGCGACATGAACCAGCAGACCCTCTGAGAGCAGCGACTGGAACCAGCAGACCCTCTGCCAGCAGCGACTGGAACCAGCAGACCCACTGAGAGCAGCGACACGAACCAGCAGACATTCCGAGAGCAGCAACACGTACCAGCAGACATTCCGAGAGCAACAACATGGACCAGCAGACACTCCGAGAGCAGCGACACAAACCAGCAGCCCCTGCGAGAGCAGCAACACAAACCAGCAGCCCCGGCGAGATCAGCGACACGGACCTGCAGACCCTCCGAGAACAGCAACATGAACCAGCAGACCCTCTGAGAGCAGCGACACAAACCAGCAGACCCTCTGAGAGCAGCGACACAAACCAGCAGACCCTCCGAGAGCAGCAACAGGAACCAGCAACACCTCCGAGAGCTGCGATAGGGACCAGTAGCCCCTCCGAGAGCAGCGACAGGGACCAGTAGACCCTCCGAGAGCAGCGACACAGACCAGCAGACCTTGCAAGAGCAGCGACACGAACCAGCAGACCCTACGAGAGCAGCAACAGGAACCAGCAACCCCTCCGAGAGCTGCGATAGGGACCAGTAGCCCCTCCGAGAGCAGCGACAGGGACCAGTAGACCCTCCGAGAGCAGCGACACAGACCAGCAGACCCTCCAAGAGCAGCGACTGGAACCAGCAGACCCTCCGAGAGCAGCGACATGAACCAGCAGACCCTCCGAGAGCAGCAACACAAACCAGCAGACCCTCCGAGAGCAGCGACACGAACCAGCAGACCCTCCGAGAGCAGCAACACAAACCAGCAGAACCTCCGAGAGCAGCGACTGGAACCAGCAGACCCTCCAAGAGCAGCGACATGAACCAGCAGCCCCTCCAAGAGCAGCGACAGGGACCAGCAGCCCCTCCGAGAACAGCAACATGAACCAGCAGACCCTCTGAGAGCAGCGACACAAACCAGCAGCTCCTGCGAGAGCAGCGACATGGACCAGCAAACTCTCCGAGAGCAGCGACACAAACCAGCAGCCCCTCCGCGAGCAGCGACACAAACCAGCAGACCCCCCGAGAGCAGCGACACAGAGCAGCAGACCTTACAAGAGCAGCGACACGGACCAGCAGACCTTCTGAGAGCAGCGACACGAACCAGCAGTTCCTCCGAGAGCAGCTACAAGAACCAGCATCCTCTCCGAGAGCAGCGACAGGGACCAGAAGCTCCTCCAAGAGCAGCGACAGGGACCAGCAGACCCTCCGAGAGCAGCGACAGGAACCAGCAGACCCTCCGAGAGCAGCAACACGAACCAGCAGACCCTCCGAGAGCAGCAACAGGAACCAGCAACCCCTCCGAGAGCTGCGATAGGGACCAGTAGCCCCTCCGAGAGCAGCGACAGGGACCAGTAGACCCTCCGAGAGCAGCGACAAAGACCAGCAGACCTTGCAAGAGCAGCGACACGAACCAGCAGACCCTACGAGAGCAGCAACAGGAACCAGCAACCCCTCCGAGAGCTGCGATAGGGACCAGTAGCCCCTCCGAGAGCAGCAACAGGGACCAGTAGACCCTCCGAGAGCAGCGACACAGACCAGCAGACCCTCCAAGAGCAGCGACTGGAACCAGCAGACCCTCCGAGAGCAGCGACATGAACCAGCAGACCCTCCGAGAGCAGCAACACAAACCAGCAGACCCTCCGAGAGCAGCGACACGAACCAGCAGACCCTCCGAGAGCAGCAACACAAACCAGCAGACCCTCCGAGAGCAGCGACTGGAACCAGCAGACCCTCCAAGAGCAGCGACATGAACCAGCAGCCTCTCCAAGAGCAGCGACAGGGACCAGCAGCCCCTCCGAGAACAGCAACATGAACCAGCAGACCCTCTGAGAGCAGCGACACAAACCAGCAGCTCCTGCGAGAGCAGCGACATGGACCAGCAGAACCTCAGAGAGCAGCGACACTAACCAGCAGACCTCTCCAAGAGCAGTGACCTGGCAAGAGCAGTGACACGAACCAGCAGACCTTCCGAGAGCAGCAACACAAACCAGCAGACCCTCCGAGTGCAGTGACACAGACCAGCAGCTCCTGTGAGTGCAGCGACAGGGACCAGCAGACCCTCCATGAGCAGCGACATGAACCAGCAGACACTCCGAGAGCGGCGACAGGAACCAGCAGACCCTCCGAGAGCAGCGACACGGACCAGCTGCCCTTCCAAGAGCAGCGACAGGGACCAGCAGACCCTCAGAGAGCGGCGACATGAACCAGCAGACCCTCCGAGAGCAGCGACACGAATCAGCAGACCCTCCGAGAGCAGCGACACGGACCAGCAGAACCTCAGAGAGCAGCGACACGAACCAGCAGACCCTCCAAGAGCAGTGACCTGGCAAGAGCAGTGACACGAACCAGCAGACCTTCCGAGAGCAGCAACACAAACCAGCAGCCCCTCTGAGAGCAGCGACAAGGACCAGCAGAACCTCAGAGAGCAGCGACACGAACCAGCAGACCCTCCAAGAGCAGTGACCTGGCAAGAGCAGTGACACGAACCAGCAGACCTTCCGAGAGCAGCAACACAAACCAGCAGCCCCTCTGAGAGCAGCGACACGAACCAGCAGCCCCCCCCGAGAGCAGCAACACAAACCAGAAGCTCCTCCGCGAGCAGCGACATGAACCAGCAGACCCTGCGAAAGCAGCGACACGAACCAGAAGATCCTCCCAGAGCAGCGACATGAACCAGCAAACCCTCCGAGAGCAGTGACATGAACCAGCAGACCCTGCGAAAACAGCGACACGAACCAGCAGACCCTCCGAGAGCAGCGACATGAACCAGCAGACCCTCTGAGAGCAGCGACTGGAACCAGCAGACCCTCTGCCAGCAGCGACTGGAACCAGCAGACCCACTGAGAGCAGCGACACGAACCAGCAGACATTCCGAGAGCAGCAACACGTACCAGCAGACATTCCGAGAGCAACAACATGGACCAGCAGACACTCCGAGAGCAGCGACACAAACCAGCAGCCCCTGCGAGAGCAGCAACACAAACCAGCAGCCCCGGCGAGATCAGCGACACGGACCTGCAGACCCTCCGAGAACAGCAACATGAACCAGCAGACCCTCTGAGAGCAGCGACACAAACCAGCAGACCCTCTGAGAGCAGCGACACAAACCAGCAGACCCTCCGAGAGCAGCAACAGGAACCAGCAACACCTCCGAGAGCTGCGATAGGGACCAGTAGCCCCTCCGAGAGCAGCGACAGGGACCAGTAGACCCTCCGAGAGCAGCGACAAAGACCAGCAGACCTTGCAAGAGCAGCGACACGAACCAGCAGACCCTACGAGAGCAGCAACAGGAACCAGCAACCCCTCCGAGAGCTGCGATAGGGACCAGTAGCCCCTCCGAGAGCAGCAACAGGGACCAGTAGACCCTCCGAGAGCAGCGACACAGACCAGCAGACCCTCCAAGAGCAGCGACTGGAACCAGCAGACCCTCCGAGAGCAGCGACATGAACCAGCAGACCCTCCGAGAGCAGCAACACAAACCAGCAGACCCTCCGAGAGCAGCGACACGAACCAGCAGACCCTCCGAGAGCAGCAACACTAACCAGCAGACCCTCCGAGAGCAGCGACTGGAACCAGCAGACCCTCCAAGAGCAGCGACATGAACCAGCAGCCTCTCCAAGAGCAGCGACAGGGACCAGCAGCCCCTCCGAGAACAGCAACATGAACCAGCAGACCCTCTGAGAGCAGCGACACAAACCAGCAGCTCCTGCGAGAGCAGCGACATGGACCAGCAGAACCTCAGAGAGCAGCGACACTAACCAGCAGACCTCTCCAAGAGCAGTGACCTGGCAAGAGCAGTGACACGAACCAGCAGACCTTCCGAGAGCAGCAACACAAACCAGCAGACCCTCCGAGTGCAGTGACACAGACCAGCAGCTCCTGTGAGTGCAGCGACAGGGACCAGCAGACCCTCCATGAGCAGCGACATGAACCAGCAGACACTCCGAGAGCGGCGACAGGAACCAGCAGACCCTCCGAGAGCAGCGACACGGACCAGCTGCCCTTCCAAGAGCAGCGACAGGGACCAGCAGACCCTCAGAGAGCGGCGACATGAACCAGCAGACCCTCCGAGAGCAGCGACACGAATCAGCAGACCCTCCGAGAGCAGCGACACGGACCAGCAGAACCTCAGAGAGCAGCGACACGGACCAGCAGACCCTCCGAGAGCAGCAACACAAACCAGCAGACCCTCCGAGTGCAGTGACACAGACCAGCAGCTCCTGTGAGTGCAGCGACAGGGACCAGCAGACCCTCCGTGAGCAGCGACATGAACCAGCAGACACTCCGAGAGTGGCGACAGGAACCAGCAGACCCTCCGAGAACAGCGACACGGACCAGCAGACACTCCGAGAGCGGCGACAGGAACCAGCAGACCCTCCGAGAGCAGCGACACGGACCAGCTGCCCTTCCAAGAGCAGCGACAGGGACCAGCAGACCCTCAGAGAGCGGCGACATGAACCAGCAGTACCTCTGAGAGCAGCGACTGGAACCAGTAGACCCTCTGCCAGCAGCGACTGGAACCAGCAGACCCACTGAGAGCAGCGACACGAACCAGCAGACATTCCGAGAGCAGCAACACGAACCAGCAGACATTCCGAGAGCAGCAACATGGACCAGCAGACACTCCGAGAGCAGTGACACAAACCAGCAGCCCCTGCGAGAGCAGCAACACAAACCAGCAGCCACGGCGAGATCAGTGACACGGACCTGCAGACCCTCCGAGAACAGCAACATGAACCAGCAGACCCTCTGAGAGCAGCGACACAAACCAGCAGACCCTCCGAGAGCAGCGACACAGACCAGCAGACCCTCTGTGAGCAGCGACAGGAACCAGCAGACCCTCCGAGAGCAGCGACAGGAACCAGCAGACCCTCCAAGAGCAGCGACACGAACCAGCAGCCCCCCCGAGAGCAGCGACAGACCAACAGACCTTACAAGAGCAGCGACACGGACCAGCAGACCTTCTGAAGGCAGCGACACGGACCAGCAGTTCCTCCGAGAGCAGCTACAAGAACCAGCATCCCCTGCGAGAGCAGCGACAGGGACCAGCAGCTCCTCCAAGAGCAGCGACAGGGACCAGCACACCCTCCGAGAGCAGCAACAGGAACCAGCAGACCCTCCGAGAGCAGCAACATGAAACAGCAGACCCTCCAAGAGCAGCGACACGAAACAGCAGCCCCCCCGAGAGCAGCGACAGACCAACAGACCTTACAAGAGCAGCGACACGGACCAGCAGACCTTCTGAAGGCAGCGACACGGACCAGCAGTTCCTCCGAGAGCAGCTACAAGAACCAGCATCCCCTGCGAGAGCAGCGACAGGGACCAGCAGCTCCTCCAAGAGCAGCGACAGGGACCAGCACACCCTCCGAGAGCAGCAACAGGAACCAGCAGACCCTCCGAGAGCAGCAACATGAAACAGCAGACCCTCCTAGAGCAGCGACACAGACCAGCAGAACTTGCAAGATCAGTGACACGGACCAGCAGACCTTCTGAGAGCAGCGACACGGACCAGCTGCCCCTGCGAGAGCAGCAACAGGAACCAGCAGACCCTCCGAGAGCAGCGACACGAACCAGCAGACCCTCCGAGAGCAGCGACACAGACCAGCAGACCCTCCGAGTGCACTGACACAGACCAGCAGACCCTCTGTGAGCAGCGACAGGAACCAGCAGACCCTCCGAGAGCAGTGACAAGAACCAGTAGCCCCTCCAAGAGCAGCGACAGGGACCAGCAGACCCTCCGAGAGCAGAGACATGAACCAGCAGACCCTCCGAGAGCAGCGACATGGACCAGCAGCTCTAACTAGAGCAGCGACACGGACCAGCAGCTCCTGTGAGTGCAGCGACAGGGACCAGCAGACCCTCCAAGAGCAGCGACAGGGACCAGCAGACCCTCCGAGAGCAGCGACATGAACCAACAGCTCCTGCGAGTGCAGTGACACAAACCAACAGACCCTCCGAGAGCAGCGACACGAACCAGCAGACCCTCCGAGAGCAGCAACACAACCCAGCAGACCCTCCGAAAGCAGCGACTGGAACCAGCAGACCCTCTGAGAGCAGCGACATGAACCAGCAGCCCCTCCAAGAGCAGCGACAGGGACCAGCAGCCCCTCCGAGAACAGCAACATGAACCAGCAGACCCTCCGAGAGCAGCAACACAAACCAGCAGACCCTCCGAGAGCAGCGACTGGAACCAGCAGACACTCCGAGAGCAGCGACACGAACCAGCAGACCCTCCGAGAGCAGCGACACGAACCAGCAGACCCTCCGAGAGCAGCGACACAAACCAGCAGACCCTCTGAGAGCAGCGACTGGAACCAGCAGACCCTCCGAGAGCAGCAACACAAACCAGCAGACCCTCCGAGAGCAGCGACTGGAACCAGCAGACCCTCCGAGAGCAGCGACACGAACCAGCAGACCCTCCGAGAGCAGCGACACGAACCAGCAGACCCTCCGAGAGCAGCGACACAAACCAGCAGACCCTCTGAGAGCAGCGACTGGAACCAGCAGACCCTCTGCCAGCAGCGACTGGAACCAGCAGACCCACTGAGAGCAGCGACACGAACCAGCAGACCCTCCGAGAACAGCAACATGAACCAGCAGACCCTCTGAGAGCAGCGACACAAACCAGCAGCTCCTGCGAGAGCAGCGACACGGACCAGCAGAACCTCAGAGAGCAGCGACATGAACCAGCAGACCCTCCGAGAGCAGCGACACGAACCAGCAGACCCTCCGAGAGCAGCAACACCAACCAGCAGACCCTCCGAGAGCAGCGACTGGAACCAGCAGACCCTCCGAGACCAGCGACATGAACCAGCAGACCCTCCGAGAGCAGTGACATGAACCAGCAGACCCTCCGAGAGCAGCAACACGAACCAGCAGACCCTCTGAGAGCAGCGACATGAACCAGCAGACCCTCTGAGAGCAGCAACATGGACCAGCAGACACTCCGAGAGCAGCGACACGATCCAGCAGACCCTCCGAGAGCAGCAACATGGACCAGCAGACCCTCCGAGAGCAGCGACACGAACCAGCAGACCCTCCGAGAGCAGCGACACGGACCAGCAGACCCTCCGAGAGCAGCAACACGGACCAGCAGACCCTCAGAGAGCAGCGACACGGACCAGCAGACCCTCCGAGAGCAGCAACACAAACCAGCAGACCCTCCGAGTGCAGGGACACAGACCAGCAGCTCCTGTGAGTGCAGCGACAGGGACCAGCAGACCCTCCGTGAGCAGCGACATGAACCAGCAGACACTCCGAGAGCAGCGACACGAACCAGCAGACCCTCCGAGAGCAGCGACACGAACCAGCAGACCCTCCGAGAGCAGCGACACGAACCAGCAGACCCTCTGAGAGCAGCGACTAGAACCAGCAGACGCTCTGCCAGCAGCGACTGGAACCAGCAGACCCACTGAGAGCAGCGACACGAACCAGCAGACATTCCGAGAGCAGCAACACGAACCAGCAGACATTCCGAGAGCAGCAACATGGACTAGCAGACACTCCGAGAGCAGCGACACAAACCAGCAGCCCCTGCGAGAGCAGCAACACAAACCAGCAGCCCCGGCGAGATCAGCGACACGGACCTGCAGACCCTCCGAGAGCAGCGACACGAACCAGCAGACCCTCCAAGAGCAGTGACCTGGCAAGAGCAGTGACACGAACCAGCAGACCTTCCGAGAGCAGCAACACAAACCAGCAGCCCCTCTGAGAGCATCGACACCAACCAGCAGACCCTCCGAGAGCAGCAACACAAACCAGCAGACCCTCCGAGAGCAGCGACTGGAACCAGCAGACCCTCCGAGACCAGCGACATGAACCAGCAGACCCTCCGAGAGCAGTGACATGAACCAGCAGACCCTGCGAAAGCAGCGACACGAACCAGAAGACCCTCCGAGAGCAGCAACATGGACCAGCAGACCCTCCAAGAGCAGCGACAGGGACCAGCAGACCCTCCGAGAACAGCAACATGAACCAGCAGACCCTCCGAGAGCAGCAACACAAACCAGCAGACCCTCCGAGAGCAGCGACTGGAACCAGCAGACCCTCCGAGAGCAGCGACACGAACCAGCAGACCCTCCGAGAGCAGCAACACGAACCAGCAGACCCTCCGAGAGCAGCGACACAAACCAGCAGACCCTCTGAGAGCAGCGACTGGAACCAGCAGACCCTCCGAGAGCAGCAACACAAACCAGCAGACCCTCCGAGAGCAGCGACTGGAACCAGCAGACCCTCCGAGAGCAGCGACACGAACCAGCAGACCCTCCGAGAGCAGCGACACGAACCAGCAGACCCTCCGAGAGCAGCGACACAAACCAGCAGACCCTCTGAGAGCAGCGACTGGAACCAGCAGACCCTCTGCCAGCAGCGACTGGAACCAGCAGACCCACTGAGAGCAGCGACACGAACCAGCAGACCCTCCGAGAACAGCAACATGAACCAGCAGACCCTCTGAGAGCAGCGACACAAACCAGCAGCTCCTGCGAGAGCAGCGACACGGACCAGCAGAACCTCAGAGAGCAGCGACATGAACCAGCAGACACTCCGAGAGCAGCGACACGAACCAGCAGACCCTCCGAGAGCAGCAACACAAACCAGCAGACCCTCCGAGAGCAGCGACTGGAACCAGCAGACCCTCCGAGACCAGCGACATGAACCAGCAGACCCTCCGAGAGCAGTGACATGAACCAGCAGACCCTCCGAGAGCAGCAACACGAACCAGCAGACCCTCTGAGAGCAGCGACATGAACCAGCAGACCCTCTGAGAGCAGCAACATGGACCAGCAGACACTCCGAGAGCAGCGACACGATCCAGCAGACCCTCCGAGAGCAGCAACATGGACCAGCAGACCCTCCGAGAGCAGCGACACGAACCAGCAGACCCTCCGAGAGCAGTGACACGGACCAGCAGACCCTCCAAGAGCAGCAACACGGACCAGCAGCCCCTGAGAGAGCAGCGACACGGACCAGCAGACCCTCCGAGAGCAGCAACACAAACCAGCAGACCCTCCGAGTGCAGTGACACAGACCAGCAGCTCCTGTGAGTGCAGCGACAGGGACCAGCAGACCCTCCGTGAGCAGCGACATGAACCAGCAGACACTCCGAGAGCAGCGACACGAACCAGCAGACCCTCCGAGAGCAGCGACACGAACCAGCAGACCCTCCGAGAGCAGCGACACGAACCAGCAGACCCTCTGAGAGCAGCGACTGGAACAAGCAGACCCTCTGCCAGCAGCGACTGGAACCAGCAGACCCACTGAGAGCAGCGACACGAACCAGCAGACATTCCGAGAGCAGCAACACGAACCAGCAGACATTCCGAGAGCAGCAACATGGACTAGCAGACACTCCGAGAGCAGCGACACAAACCAGCAGCCCCTGAGAGAGCAGCAACACAAACCAGCAGCCCCGGCGAGATCAGCGACACGGACCTGCAGACCCTCCGAGAGCAGCGACACGAACCAGCAGACCCTCCAAGAGCAGTGACCTGGCAAGAGCAGTGACACGAACCAGCAGACCTTCCGAGAGCAGCAACACAAACCAGCAGCCCCTCTGAGAGCATCGACACCAACCAGCAGACCCTCCGAGAGCAGCAACACAAACCAGCAGACCCTCCGAGAGCAGCGACTGGAACCAGCAGACCCTCCGAGACCAGCGACATGAACCAGCAGACCCTCCGAGAGCAGTGACATGAACCAGCAGACCTTGCGAAAGCAGCGACACGAACCAGAAGACCCTCCGAGAGCAGCAACATGGACCAGCAGACCCTCCAAGAGCAGCGACAGGGACCAGCAGACCCTCCGAGAGCAGCGACATGAACCAACAGCTCCTGCGAGTGCAGTGACACAAACCAACAGACCCTCCGAGAGCAGCGACACGAACCAGCAGACCCTCCGAGAGCAGCAACACAGACCAGCAGCCCCTCCGAGAACAGCAACATGAACCAGCAGACCCTCCGAGAGCAGCAACACAAACCAGCAGACCCTCCGAGAGCAGCGACTGGAACCAGCAGACCCTCCGAGAGCAGCGACACGAACCAGCAGACCCTCCGAGAGCAGCGACACGAACCAGCAGACCCTCCGAGAGCAGCGACACAAACCAGCAGACCCTCTGAGAGCAGCGACTGGAACCAGCAGACCCTCCGAGAGCAGCAACACAAACCAGCAGACCCTCCGAGAGCAGCGACTGGAACCAGCAGACCCTCCGAGAGCAGCGACACGAACCAGCAGACCCTCCGAGAGCAGCGACACGAACCAGCAGACCCTCCGAGAGCAGCGACACAAACCAGCAGACCCTCTGAGAGCAGCGACTGGAACCAGCAGACCCTCTGCCAGCAGCGACTGGAACCAGCAGACCCACTGAGAGCAGCGACACGAACCAGCAGACCCTCCGAGAACAGCAACATGAACCAGCAGACCCTCTGAGAGCAGCGACACGAACCAGCAGCTCCTGCGAGAGCAGCGACACGGACCAGCAGAACCTCAGAGAGCAGCGACATGAACCAGCAGACCCTCCGAGAGCAGCGACACGAACCAGCAGACCCTCCGAGAGCAGCAACACAAACCAGCAGACCCTCCGAGAGCAGCGACTGGAACCAGCAGACCCTCCGAGACCAGCGACATGAACCAGCAGACCCTCCGAGAGCAGTGACATGAACCAGCAGACCCTCCGAGAGCAGCAACACGAACCAGCAGACCCTCTGAGAGCAGTGACATGAACCAGCAGACACTCCGAGAGCAGCGACACGATCCAGCAGACCCTCCGAGAGCAGCAACATGGACCAGCAGACCCTCCGAGAGCAGCGACACGAACCAGCAGACCCTCCGAGAGCAGCGACACGGACCAGCAGACCCTCCTAGAGCAGCAACACGGACCAGCAGCCCCTGAGAGAGCAGCGACACGGACCAGCAGACCCTCCGAGAGCAGCAACACAAACCAGCAGACCCTCCGAGTGCAGTGACACAGACCAGCAGCTCCTGTGAGTGCAGCGACAGGGACCAGCAGACCCTCCGTGAGCAGCGACATGAACCAGCAGACACTCCGAGAGCAGCGACACGAACCAGCAGACCCTCCGAGAGCAGCGACACGAACCAGCAGACCCTCCGAGAGCAGCGACACGAACCAGCAGACCCTCTGAGAGCAGCGACTGGAACCAGCAGACCCTCTGCCAGCAGCGACTGGAACCAGCAGACCCACTGAGAGCAGCGACACGAACCAGCAGACATTCCGAGAGCAGCAACACGAACCAGCAGACATTCCGAGAGCAGCAACATGGACTAGCAGACACTCCGAGAGCAGCGACACAAACCAGCAGCCCCTGCGAGAGCAGCAACACAAACCAGCAGCCCCGGCGAGATCAGCGACACGGACCTGCAGACCCTCCGAGAGCAGCGACACGAACCAGCAGACCCTCCAAGAGCAGTGACCTGGCAAGAGCAGTGACACGAACCAGCAGACCTTCCGAGAGCAGCAACACAAACCAGCAGCCCCTCTGAGAGCATCGACACCAACCAGCAGACCCTCCGAGAGCAGCAACACAAACCAGCAGACCCTCCGAGAGCAGCGACTGGAACCAGCAGACCCTCCGAGACCAGCGACATGAACCAGCAGACCCTCCGAGAGCAGTGACATGAACCAGCAGACCCTGCGAAAGCAGCGACACGAACCAGAAGACCCTCCGAGAGCAGCAACATGGACCAGCAGACACTCCGAGAGCAGCGACACGATCCAGCAGACCCTCCGAGAGCAGCGACTGGAACCAGCAGACCCACTGAGAGCAGCGACATGAACCAGCAGACATTCCGAGAGCAGCAACACGGACCAGCTGACCCTCCGTGAGCAGCGACAGGAACAAGCAGACCCTCCGAGAGCAGCGACACGAACCAGCAGACCCTCCGAGAGCAGCGACACGAACCAGCAGACCCTCCGAGAGCAGCGACACAGACCAGCAGACCCTCCGAGTGCACTGACACAGACCAGCAGACCCTCTGTGAGCAGCGACAGGAACCAGCAGACCCTCCGAGAGCAGTGACAAGAACCAGTAGCCCCTCCAAGAGCAGCGACAGGGACCAGCAGACCCTCCGAGAGCAGAGACATGAACCAGCAGACCCTCCGAGAGCAGCGACATGGACCAGCAGCTCTAACTAGAGCAGCGACACGGACCAGCAGCTCCTGTGAGTGCAGCGACAGGGACCAGCAGACCCTCCAAGAGCAGCGACAGGGACCAGCAGACCCTCCGAGAGCAGCGACATGAACCAACAGCTCCTGCGAGTGCAGTGACACAAACCAACAGACCCTCCGAGAGCAGCGACACGAACCAGCAGACCCTCCGAGAGCAGCAACACAACCCAGCAGACCCTCCGAAAGCAGCGACTGGAACCAGCAGACCCTCTGAGAGCAGCGACATGAACCAGCAGCCCCTCCAAGAGCAGCGACAGGGACCAGCAGCCCCTCCGAGAACAGCAACATGAACCAGCAGACCCTCCGAGAGCAGCAACACAAACCAGCAGACCCTCCGAGAGCAGCGACTGGAACCAGCAGACACTCCGAGAGCAGCGACACGAACCAGCAGACCCTCCGAGAGCAGCGACACGAACCAGCAGACCCTCCGAGAGCAGCGACACAAACCAGCAGACCCTCTGAGAGCAGCGACTGGAACCAGCAGACCCTCCGAGAGCAGCAACACAAACCAGCAGACCCTCCGAGAGCAGCGACTGGAACCAGCAGACCCTCCGAGAGCAGCGACACGAACCAGCAGACCCTCCGAGAGCAGCGACACGAACCAGCAGACCCTCCGAGAGCAGCGACACAAACCAGCAGACCCTCTGAGAGCAGCGACTGGAACCAGCAGACCCTCTGCCAGCAGCGACTGGAACCAGCAGACCCACTGAGAGCAGCGACACGAACCAGCAGACCCTCCGAGAACAGCAACATGAACCAGCAGACCCTCTGAGAGCAGCGACACAAACCAGCAGCTCCTGCGAGAGCAGCGACACGGACCAGCAGAACCTCAGAGAGCAGCGACATGAACCAGCAGACACTCCGAGAGCAGCGACACGAACCAGCAGACCCTCCGAGAGCAGCAACACAAACCAGCAGACCCTCCGAGAGCAGCGACTGGAACCAGCAGACCCTCCGAGACCAGCGACATGAACCAGCAGACCCTCCGAGAGCAGTGACATGAACCAGCAGACCCTCCGAGAGCAGCAACACGAACCAGCAGACCCTCTGAGAGCAGCGACATGAACCAGCAGACCCTCTGAGAGCAGCAACATGGACCAGCAGACACTCCGAGAGCAGCGACACGATCCAGCAGACCCTCCGAGAGCAGCAACATGGACCAGCAGACCCTCCGAGAGCAGCGACACGAACCAGCAGACCCTCCGAGAGCAGCGACACGGACCAGCAGACCCTCCAAGAGCAGCAACACGGACCAGCAGCCCCTGAGAGAGCAGCGACACGGACCAGCAGACCCTCCGAGAGCAGCAACACAAACCAGCAGACCCTCCGAGAGCAGTGACACAGACCAGCAGCTCCTGTGAGTGCAGCGACAGGGACCAGCAGACCCTCCGTGAGCAGCGACATGAACCAGCAGACACTCCGAGAGCAGCGACACGAACCAGCAGACCCTCCGAGAGCAGCGACACGAACCAGCAGACCCTCCGAGAGCAGCGACACGAACCAGCAGACCCTCTGAGAGCAGCGACTGGAACCAGCAGACCCTCTGCCAGCAGCGACTGGAACCAGCAGACCCACTGAGAGCAGCGACACGAACCAGCAGACATTCCGAGAGCAGCAACACGAACCAGCAGACATTCCGAGAGCAGCAACATGGACAAGCAGACACTCCGAGAGCAGCGACACAAACCAGCAGCCCCTGCGAGAGCAGCAACACAAACCAGCAGCCCCGGCGAGATCAGCGACACGGACCTGCAGACCCTCCGAGAGCAGCGACACGAACCAGCAGACCCTCCAAGAGCAGTGACCTGGCAAGAGCAGTGACACGAACCAGCAGACCTTCCGAGAGCAGCAACACAAACCAGCAGCCCCTCTGAGAGCATCGACACCAACCAGCAGATCCTCCGAGAGCAGCAACACAAACCAGCAGACCCTCCGAGAGCAGCGACTGGAACCAGCAGACCCTCCGAGACCAGCGACATGAACCAGCAGACCCTCCGAGAGCAGTGACATGAACCAGCAGACCCTGCGAAAGCAGCGACACGAACCAGAAGACCCTCCGAGAGCAGCAACATGGACCAGCAGACCCTCCAAGAGCAGCGACAGGGACCAGCAGACCCTCCGAGAACAGCAACATGAACCAGCAGACCCTCCGAGAGCAGCAACACAAACCAGCAGACCCTCCGAGAGCAGCGACTGGAACCAGCAGACCCTCCGAGAGCAGCGACACGAACCAGCAGACCCTCCGAGAGCAGCGACACGAACCAGCAGACCCTCCGAGAGCAGCGACACAAACCAGCAGACCCTCTGAGAGCAGCGACTGGAACCAGCAGACCCTCCGAGAGCAGCAACACAAACCAGCAGACCCTCCGAGAGCAGCGACTGGAACCAGCAGACCCTCCGAGAGCAGCGACACGAACCAGCAGACCCTCCGAGAGCAGCGACACAAACCAGCAGACCCTCCGAGAGCAGCGACACAAACCAGCAGACCCTCTGAGAGCAGCGACTGGAACCAGCAGACCCTCTGCCAGCAGCGACTGGAACCAGCAGACCCACTGAGAGCAGCGACACGAACCAGCAGACCCTCCGAGAACAGCAACATGAACCAGCAGACCCTCTGAGAGCAGCGACACAAACCAGCAGCTCCTGCGAGAGCAGCGACACGGACCAGCAGAACCTCAGAGAGCAGCGACATGAACCAGCAGACCCTCCGAGAGCAACGACACGAACCAGCAGACCCTCCGAGAGCAGCAACACAAACCAGCAGACCCTCCGAGAGCAGCGACTGGAACCAGCAGACCCTCCGAGACCAGCGACATGAACCAGCAGACCCTCCGAGAGCAGTGACATGAACCAGCAGACCCTCCGAGAGCAGCAACACGAACCAGCAGACCCTCTGAGAGCAGCGACATGAACCAGCAGACCCTCTGAGAGCAGCAACATGGACCAGCAGACACTCCGAGAGCAGCGACACGATCCAGCAGACCCTCCGAGAGCAGCAACACGGACCAGCAGACCCTCCGAGAGCAGCGACACGAACCAGCAGACCCTCCGAGAGCAGCGACACGGACCAGCAGACCCTCCAAGAGCAGCAACACGGACCAGCAGCCCCTGAGAGAGCAGCGACACGGACCAGCAGACCCTCCGAGAGCAGCAACACCAACCAGCAGACCCTCCGAGTGCAGTGACACAGACCAGCAGCTCCTGTGAGTGCAGCGACAGGGACCAGCAGACCCTCCGTGAGCAGCGACATGAACCAGCAGACACTCCGAGAGCAGCGACACGAACCAGCAGACCCTCCGAGAGCAGCGACACGAACCAGCAGACCCTCCGAGAGCAGCGACACGAACCAGCAGACCCTCTGAGAGCAGCGACTGGAACCAGCAGAACCTCTGCCAGCAGCGACTGGAACCAGCAGACCCACTGAGAGCAGCGACACGAACCAGCAGACATTCCGAGAGCAGCAACACGAACCAGCAGACATTCCGAGAGCAGCAACATGGACTAGCAGACACTCCGAGAGCAGCGACACAAACCAGCAGCCCCTGAGAGAGCAGCAACACAAACCAGCAGCCCCGGCGAGATCAGCGACACGGACCTGCAGACCCTCCGAGAGCAGCGACACGAACCAGCAGACCCTCCAAGAGCAGTGACCTGGCAAGAGCAGTGACACGAACCAGCAGACCTTCCGAGAGCAGCAACACAAACCAGCAGCCCCTCTGAGAGCATCGACACCAACCAGCAGACCCTCCGAGAGCAGCAACACAAACCAGCAGACCCTCCGAGAGCAGCGACTGGAACCAGCAGACCCTCCGAGACCAGCGACATGAACCAGCAGACCCTCCGAGAGCAGTGACATGAACCAGCAGACCCTGCGAAAGCAGCGACACGAACCAGAAGACCCTCCGAGAGCAGCAACATGGACCAGCAGACCCTCCAAGAGCAGCGACAGGGACCAGCAGACCCTCCGAGAGCAGCGACATGAACCAACAGCTCCTGCGAGTGCAGTGACACAAACCAACAGACCCTCCGAGAGCAGCGACACGAACCAGCAGACCCTCCGAGAGCAGCAACACAACCCAGCAGACCCTCCGAAAGCAGCGACTGGAACCAGCAGACCCTCTGAGAGCAGCGACATGAACCAGCAGCCCCTCCAAGAGGAGCGACAGGGACCAGCAGCCCCTCCGAGAACAGCAACATGAACCAGCAGACCCTCCGAGAGCAGCAACACAAACCAGCAGACCCTCCGAGAGCAGCGACTGGAACCAGCAGACCCTCCGAGAGCAGCGACACGAACCAGCAGACCCTCCGAGAGCAGCGACACGAACCAGCAGACCCTCCGAGAGCAGCGACACAAACCAGCAGACCCTCTGAGAGGAGCGACTGGAACCAGCAGACCCTCCGAGAGCAGCAACACAAACCAGCAGACCCTCCGAGAGCAGCGACTGGAACCAGCAGACCCTCCGAGAGCAGCGACACGAACCAGCAGACCCTCCGAGAGCAGCGACACGAACCAGCAGACCCTCCGAGAGCAGCGACACAAACCAGCAGACCCTCTGAGAGCAGCGACTGGAACCAGCAGACCCTCTGCCAGCAGCGACTGGAACCAGCAGACCCACTGAGAGCAGCGACACGAACCAGCAGACCCTCCGAGAACAGCAACATGAACCAGCAGACCCTCTGAGAGCAGCGACACAAACCAGCAGCTCCTGCGAGAGCAGCGACACGGACCAGCAGAACCTCAGAGAGCAGCGACATGAACCAGCAGACCCTCCGAGAGCAGCGACACGAACCAGCAGACCCTCCGAGAGCAGCAACACAAACCAGCAGACCCTCCGAGAGCAGCGACTGGAACCAGCAGACCCTCCGAGACCAGCGACATGAACCAGCAGACCCTCCGAGAGCAGTGACATGAACCAGCAGACCCTCCGAGAGCAGCAACACGAACCAGCAGACCCTCTGAGAGCAGCGACATGAACCAGCAGACACTCCGAGAGCAGCGACACGATCCAGCAGACCCTCCGAGAGCAGCAACATGGACCAGCAGACCCTCCGAGAGCAGCGACACGAACCAGCAGACCCTCCGAGAGCAGCGACACGGACCAGCAGACCCTCCAAGAGCAGCAACACGGACCAGCAGCCCCTGAGAGAGCAGCGACACGGACCAGCAGACCCTCCGAGAGCAGCAACACAAACCAGCAGACCCTCCGAGTGCAGTGACACAGACCAGCAGCTCCTGTGAGTGCAGCGACAGGGACCAGCAGACCCTCCGTGAGCAGCGACATGAACCAGCAGACACTCCGAGAGCAGCGACACGAACCAGCAGACCCTCCGAGAGCAGCGACACGAACCAGCAGACCCTCCGAGAGCAGCGACACGAACCAGCAGACCCTCTGAGAGCAGCGACTGGAACCAGCAGACCCTCTGCCAGCAGCGACTGGAACCAGCAGACCCACTGAGAGCAGCGACACGAACCAGCAGACATTCCGAGAGCAGCAACACGAACCAGCAGACATTCCGAGAGCAGCAACATGGACTAGCAGACACTCCGAGAGCAGCGACACAAACCAGCAGCCCCTGCGAGAGCAGCAACACAAACCAGCAGCCCCGGAGAGATCAGCGACACGGACCTGCAGACCCTCCGAGAGCAGCGACACGAACCAGCAGACCCTCCAAGAGCAGTGACCTGGCAAGAGCAGTGACACGAACCAGCAGACCTTCCGAGAGCAGCAACACAAACCAGCAGCCCCTCTGAGAGCATCGACACCAACCAGCAGACCCTCCGAGAGCAGCAACACAAACCAGCAGACCCTCCGAGAGCAGCGACTGGAACCAGCAGACCCTCCGAGACCAGCGACATGAACCAGCAGACCCTCCGAGAGCAGTGACATGAACCAGCAGACCCTGCGAAAGCAGCGACACGAACCAGAAGACCCTCCGAGAGCAGCAACATGGACCAGCAGACACTCCGAGAGCAGCGACACGATCCAGCAGACCCTCCGAGAGCAGCGACTGGAACCAGCAGACCCACTGAGAGCAGCGACATGAACCAGCAGACATTCCGAGAGCAGCAACACGGACCAGCTGACCCTCCGTGAGCAGCGACAGGAACATGCAGACCCTCCGAGAGCAGCGACAGGAACCAGCAGACCCTCCGAGAGCAGCGACGCAATCCAGAAGACCCTCCGAGATCAATGATACAAACCAGCAGACACACTGAGAGCAGCAACACGGACCAGCAGCTCCTCCGAGAGCAGCGACATGAACCAGCAGACCCTCCGAGAGCAGCGACACGAACCAGCAGACCCTCCGAGAGCAGCGACACGAACCAGCAGAACCTCTGAGAGCAGCGACTGGAACCAGCAGACCATCTGCCAGCAGCGACTGGAACCAGCAGACCCACTGAGAGCAGCCACACGAACCAGCAGACATTCCGAGAGCAGCAACACGAACCAGCAGACATTCCGAGAGCAGCAACATGGACCAGCAGACACTCCGAGAGCAGCGATACAAACCAGCAGCCCCTGCGAGAGCAGCAACACAAACCAGAAGCCCCGGCGAGATCAGCGACACGGACCTGCAGACCCTCCGAGAACAGCAACATGAACCAGCAGACCCTCTGAGAGCAGCGACACAAACCAGCAGACCCTCCGAGAGCAGCGACACAGACCAGCAGACCTTGCAAGAGCAGCGATAAGGACCAGCAGACCCTCGGAGAGCAGCGACATGGACCAGCAGCCCCTCCGAGAGCAGCGACATAGACCAGCAGCTCCTCCGAGAGCAGCGACACAAACCAACAGACCCACTGACAGCAGCAACACGAACCAGCAGACATTCCGAGAGCAGCAATACAAACCAGCAGACCCTCCGATAGCAGCGACACAAACCAACAGACCCTCCGAGAACAGCAACACAAACCAGCAGCCCCTCCGAGAACAGCAACATGAACCAGCAGACCCACTGAGAGCAGCGACACGAACCAGCAGACCCTCCGAGAGCGGCGACGCAATCCAGAAGACCCTCCGAGATCAATGATACAAACCAGCAGACCCACTGAGAGCAGCAACACGGACCAGCAGCTCCTCCGAGAGCAGCGACATGAACCAGCAGACCCTCCAAGAGCAGCAACACGGACCAGCAGCCCCTGAGAGAGCAGCGACACGGACCAGCAGACCCTCCGAGAGCAGCTATACAAACCAGCAGACCCTCCGAGAGCAGCGACACGGACCAGCTGCCCTTCCAAGTGCAGCGACAAGGACCAGCAGACCCTCAGAGAGCGGCGACATGAACCAGCAGACCCTCCGAGAGCAGCGACACGAACCAGCAGACCCTCCGAGAGCAGCGACACGAACCAGCAGACCCTCCGAGAGCAGCGACACAAACCAGCAGACCCTCTGAGAGCAGCGACTGGAACCAGCAGACCCTCTGCCAGCAGCGACTGGAACCAGCAGACCCACTGAGAGCAGCGACACGAACCAGCAGACCCTCCGAGAACAGCAACATGAACCAGCAGACCCTCTGAGAGCAGCGACACAAACCAGCAGACCCTCCGAGAGCAGCAACACAGACCAGCAGCCGCTGCGAAAGCAGTGACACGAACCAGCAGACCCTCCGAGAGCAGCGACACAGACCAGCAGACCTTGCAAGAGCAGCGATACGGACCAGCAGACCCTCTGAGAGCAGCGACACGAACCAGCAGACCCTCCGAGAGCAGCGACACAAACCAGCAGACCCTCTGAGAGCAGCGACTGGAACCAGCAGACCCTCTGCCAGCAGCGACTGGAACCAGCAGACCCACTGAGAGCAGCGACACGAACCAGCAGACCCTCCGAGAGCAGCAACAGGAACCAGCAGCCTCTCCGAGAGCAGCAATAGGGAACAGTAGCCCCTCCAAGAGCAGCAACAGGGATCAGCAGACCCTCTGGTGAGCAGCGCCACAAACCAGCAGCCTCTCCGAGAGCAGCGATACAAACCAGCAGCCCCTGCAAGATCAGCGACAGGGACCAGCAGACCCTCTGTGAGCAGCGACAGGAACCAGCAGACCCTCCGAGAGCAGCGACAGGAACCAGCAGCTCCTCCAAGAGCAGCGACAGACCAACAGACCTTACAAGAGCAGCGACACGGACCAGCAGACCTTCTGAAGGCAGCGACACGGACCAGCAGTTCCTCCGAGAGCAGCTACAAGAACCAGCATCCCCTGCGAGAGCAGCGACAGGGACCAGCAGCTCCTCCAAGAGCAGCGACAGGGACCAGCAGACCCTCCGAGAGCAGCGAAAGGAACCAGTAGCCCCTCCAAGAGCAGCGACAGAGACCAGCAGACATTCCGAGAGCAGCAACAGGAACCTGCAGACCCTCCGTGAGCAGCGACACGGACCAGCAGACACTCCGAGAGCGGCGACAGGAACCAGCAGACCCTCCGAGAATAGCGACACGGATCAGCTGCCCTTCCAGGAGCAGCGACAGGGACCAGCAGACCCTCAGAGAGCAGCGACATGAACCAGCAGACCCTCCGAGAGCAGCGACACAAACCAGCAGACCCTCCGAGAGCAGCGACACGGATCAGCTGCCCTTCCAAGAGCAGCGACACAAACCAGCAGACCCTCTGTGAGCAGCGACACGGACCAGCAGACCCTCCGAGAGCAGCAACACAAACCAGCAGACCCTCCGAGAGCAGCGACACGAACCAGCAGACCCTCCGAGTGCAGCGACACGAACCAGCAGACCCTCCAAGAGCAGCAACACGAACCAGCAGACCCTCCGAGAGCAGCGACACGAACCAGCAGACCCTCCGAGAGCAGCGACACGAACCAGCAGACCCTCCGAGAGCAGCGACACGAACCAGCAGACCCACTGAGAGCAGCGACACAGACCAGCAGACCTTACAAGAGCAGCGACACGGACCAGCAGACCTTCTGAGAGCAGCGACACGAACCAGCAGTTCCTCCGAGAACAGCTACAAGAACCAGCATCCTCTCCGAGAGCAGCGACAGGGACCAGAAGCTCCTCCAAGAGCAGCGACAGGGACCAGCAGACCCTCCGAGAGCAGCGACAGGAACCAGCAGACCCTCCGAGAGCAGCAACACGAACCAGCAGACCCTCCGAGAGCAGCAACAGGAACCAGCAACACCTCCGAGAGCTGCGATAGGGACCAGTAGCCCCTCCGAGAGCAGCGACAGGGACCAGTAGACCCTCCGAGATCAGCGACACAGACCAGCAGACCTTGCAAGAGCAGCGACACGAACCAGCAGACCCTACGAGAGCAGCAACAGGAACCAGCAACCCCTCCGAGAGCTGCGATAGGGACCAGTAGCCCCTCCGAGAGCAGCGACAGGGACCAGTAGACCCTCCGAGAGCAGCGACACAGACCAGCAGACCCTCCAAGAGCAGCGACTGGAACCAGCAGACCCTCCGAGAGCAGCGACATGAACCAGCAGACCCTCCGAGAGCAGCAACACAAACCAGCAGACCCTCCGAGAGCAGCGACACGAACCAGCAGACCCTCCGAGAGCAGCAACACAAACCAGCAGACCCTCCGAGAGCAGCGACTGGAACCAGCAGACCCTCCAAGAGCAGCGACATGAACCAGCAGCCCCTCCAAGAGCAGCGACAGGGACCAGCAGCCCCTCCGAGAACAGCAACATGAACCAGCAGACCCTCTGAGAGCAGCGACACAAACCAGCAGCTCCTGCGAGAGCAGCGACATGGACCAGCAGACCCTCAGAGAGCAGCGACACTAACCAGCAGACCTCTCCAAGAGCAGTGACCTGGCAAGAGCAGTGACACGAACCAGCAGACCTTCCGAGAGCAGCAACACAAACCAGCAGCCCCTCCGAGAGCAGCGACACGAACCAGCAGACCCTCCGAGAGCAGCAACACAAACCAGCAGACCCTCCGAGAGCAGCGACTGGAACCAGCAGACCCTCCAAGAGCAGCAACACGGACCAGCAGCCCCTGAGAGAGCAGCGACACGGACCAGCAGACCCTCCGAGAGCAGCAACACGAACCAGCAGACCCTCCGAGTGCAGTGACACAGACCAGCAGCTCCTGTGAGTGCAGCGACAGGGACCAGCAGACCCTCCATGAGCAGCGACATGAACCAGCAGACACTCCGAGAGCGGCGACAGGAACCAGCAGACCCTCCGAGAGCAGCGACACGGACCAGCTGCCCTTCCAAGAGCAGCGACAGGGACCAGCAGACCCTCAGAGAGCGGCGACATGAACCAGCAGACCCTCCGAGAGCAGCGACACGAACCAGCAGACCCTCCGAGAGCAGCGACACGGACCAGCAGACCCTCCAAGAGCAGCGACTGGAACCAGCAGACCCTCCGAGAGCAGCGACATGAACCAGCAGACCCTCCGAGAGCAGCAACACAAACCAGCAGACCCTCCGAGAGCAGCGACACGAACCAGCAGACCCTCCGAGAGCAGCAACACAAACCAGCAGACCCTCCGAGAGCAGCGACTGGAACCAGCAGACCCTCCAAGAGCAGCGACATGAACCAGCAGCCTCTCCAAGAGCAGCGACAGGGACCAGCAGCCCCTCCGAGAACAGCAACATGAACCAGCAGACCCTCTGAGAGCAGCGACACAAACCAGCAGCTCCTGCGAGAGCAGCGACATGGACCAGCAGAACCTCAGAGAGCAGCGACACTAACCAGCAGACCTCTCCAAGAGCAGTGACCTGGCAAGAGCAGTGACACGAACCAGCAGACCTTCCGAGAGCAGCAACACAAACCAGCAGACCCTCCGAGTGCAGTGACACAGACCAGCAGCTCCTGTGAGTGCAGCGACAGGGACCAGCAGACCCTCCGTGAGCAGCGACATGAACCAGCAGACACTCCGAGAGCGGCGACAGGAACCAGCAGACCCTCCGAGAGCAGCGACACGGACCAGCTGCCCTTCCAAGAGCAGCGACAGGGACCAGCAGACCCTCAGAGAGCGGCGACATGAACCAGCAGACCCTCCGAGAGCAGCGACACGAACCAGCAGACCCTCCGAGAGCAGCTACACGGACCAGCAGAACCTCAGAGAGCAGCGACACGAACCAGCAGACCCTCCAAGAGCAGTGACCTGGCAAGAGCAGTGACACGAACCAGCAGACCTTCCGAGAGCAGCAACACAAACCAGCAGCCCCTCTGAGAGCAGCGACATGGACCAGCAGAACCTCAGAGAGCAGCGACACGAACCAGCAGACCCTCCAAGAGCAGTGACCTGGCAAGAGCAGTGACACGAACCAGCAGACCCTCCGAGAGCAGCAACACGAACCAGCAGCCCCTCTGAGAGCAGCGACACGAACCAGCAGCTCCCCCCCCGAGAGCAGCAACACAAACCAGAAGCTCCTCCGCGAGCAGCGACATGAACCAGCAGACCCTGCGAAAGCAGCGACACGAACCAGAAGATCCTCCCAGAGCAGCGACATGAACCAGCAGACCCTCCGAGAGCAGTGACATGAACCAGCAGACCCTGCGAAAGCAGCGACACGAACCAGAAGACCCTCCGAGAGCAGCGAGATGAACCAGCAGACCCTCTGAGAGCAGCGACTGGAACCAGCAGACCCTCTGCCAGCAGCGACTGGAACCAGCAGACCCACTGAGAGCAGCGACACGAACCAGCAGACATTCCGAGAGCAGCAACACGTACCAGCAGACATTCCGAGAGCAACAACATGGACCAGCAGCCCCTCTGAGAGCAGCAACAGGAACCAGCAGCCTCTCCGACAGCAGCGATAGGGACCAGTAGCCCCTCCAAGAGCAGCGACAGGGACCAGTAGACCCTCGGAGAGCAGCGACATGGACCAGCAGCCCCTCCGAGAGCAGCAACAGGAACCAGCAGCCTCTCCGAGAGCAGCGATAGGGACCAGTAGCCCCTCCAAGAGCAGCGACAGGGACCAGCAGACCCTCTGGTGAGCAGCGCCACAAACCAGCAGCCCCTCCGAGAGCAGCGATACAAACCAGCAGCCCCTGCAAGATCAGCGACAGGGACCAGCAGACCCTCTGTGAGCAGCGACAGGAACCAGCAGACCCTCCGAGAGCAGCGACAGGAACCAGCAGACCCTCCGAGAGCAGCGACGCAATCCAGAAGACCCTCCGAGATCAATGATACAAACCAGCAGACCCACTGAGAGCAGCAACACGGACCAGCAGCTCCTCCGAGAGCAGCGACAAGAACCAGCAGACCCTCCAAGAGCAGCAACACGGACCAGCAGCCCCTGAGAGAGCAGCGACACGGACCAGCAGACCCTCCGAGATCAGCAACACAAACCAGCAGACCCTCCGAGTGCAGTGACACAGACCAGCAGCTCCTGTGAGTGCAGCGACAGGGACCAGCAGACCCTCCGTGAGCAGCGACATGAACCAGCAGACACTCTGAGAGCGGCGACAGGAACCAGCAGACCCTCCGAGAGCAGCGACACGGACCAGCTGCCCTTCCAAGAGCAGCGACTGGAACCAGCAGACCCTCCGAGAGCAGCGACATGAACCAGCAGACCCTCCGAGAGCAGCAACACAAACCAGCAGACCCTCCGAGAGCAGCGACACGAACCAGCAGACCCTCCGAGAGCAGCAACACAAACCAGCAGACCCTCCGAGAGCAGCGACTGGAACCAGCAGACCCTCCAAGAGCAGCGACATGAACCAGCAGCCTCTCCAAGAGCAGCGACAGGGACCAGCAGCCCCTCCGAGAACAGCAACATGAACCAGCAGACCCTCTGAGAGCAGCGACACAAACCAGCAGCTCCTGCGAGAGCAGCGACATGGACCAGCAGAACCTCAGAGAGCAGCGACACTAACCAGCAGACCTCTCCAAGAGCAGTGACCTGGCAAGAGCAGTGACACGAACCAGCAGACCTTCCGAGAGCAGCAACACAAACCAGCAGACCCTCCGAGTGCAGTGACACAGACCAGCAGCTCCTGTGAGTGCAGCGACAGGGACCAGCAGACCCTCCGTGAGCAGCGACATGAACCAGCAGACACTCCGAGAGCGGCGACAGGAACCAGCAGACCCTCCGAGAGCAGCGACACGGACCAGCTGCCCTTCCAAGAGCAGCGACAGGGACCAGCAGACCCTCAGAGAGCGGCGACATGAACCAGCAGACCCTCCGAGAGCAGCGACACGAACCAGCAGACCCTCCGAGAGCAGCTACACGGACCAGCAGAACCTCAGAGAGCAGCGACACGAACCAGCAGACCCTCCAAGAGCAGTGACCTGGCAAGAGCAGTGACACGAACCAGCAGACCTTCCGAGAGCAGCAACACAAACCAGCAGCCCCTCTGAGAGCAGCGACATGGACCAGCAGAACCTCAGAGAGCAGCGACACGAACCAGCAGACCCTCCAAGAGCAGTGACCTGGCAAGAGCAGTGACACGAACCAGCAGACCCTCCGAGAGCAGCAACACGAACCAGCAGCCCCTCTGAGAGCAGCGACACGAACCAGCAGCTCCCCCCCCGAGAGCAGCAACACAAACCAGAAGCTCCTCCGCGAGCAGCGACATGAACCAGCAGACCCTGCGAAAGCAGCGACACGAACCAGAAGATCCTCCCAGAGCAGCGACATGAACCAGCAGACCCTCCGAGAGCAGTGACATGAACCAGCAGACCCTGCGAAAGCAGCGACACGAACCAGAAGACCCTCCGAGAGCAGCGAGATGAACCAGCAGACCCTCTGAGAGCAGCGACTGGAACCAGCAGACCCTCTGCCAGCAGCGACTGGAACCAGCAGACCCACTGAGAGCAGCGACACGAACCAGCAGACATTCCGAGAGCAGCAACACGTACCAGCAGACATTCCGAGAGCAACAACATGGACCAGCAGCCCCTCTGAGAGCAGCAACAGGAACCAGCAGCCTCTCCGACAGCAGCGATAGGGACCAGTAGCCCCTCCAAGAGCAGCGACAGGGACCAGTAGACCCTCGGAGAGCAGCGACATGGACCAGCAGCCCCTCCGAGAGCAGCAACAGGAACCAGCAGCCTCTCCGAGAGCAGCGATAGGGACCAGTAGCCCCTCCAAGAGCAGCGACAGGGACCAGCAGACCCTCTGGTGAGCAGCGCCACAAACCAGCAGCCCCTCCGAGAGCAGCGATACAAACCAGCAGCCCCTGCAAGATCAGCGACAGGGACCAGCAGACCCTCTGTGAGCAGCGACAGGAACCAGCAGACCCTCCGAGAGCAGCGACAGGAACCAGCAGACCCTCCGAGAGCAGCGACGCAATCCAGAAGACCCTCCGAGATCAATGATACAAACCAGCAGACCCACTGAGAGCAGCAACACGGACCAGCAGCTCCTCCGAGAGCAGCGACATGAACCAGCAGACCCTCCAAGAGCAGCAACACGGACCAGCAGCCCCTGAGAGAGCAGCGACACGGACCAGCAGACCCTCCGAGATCAGCAACACAAACCAGCAGACCCTCCGAGTGCAGTGACACAGACCAGCAGCTCCTGTGAGTGCAGCGACAGGGACCAGCAGACCCTCCGTGAGCAGCGACATGAACCAGCAGACACTCTGAGAGCGGCGACAGGAACCAGCAGACCCTCCGAGAGCAGCGACACGGACCAGCTGCCCTTCCAAGAGCAGCGACAGGGACCAGCAGACCCTCAGAGAGCGGCGACATGAACCAGCAGACCCTCCGAGAGCAGCGACACGAACCAGCAGACCCTCCGAGAGCAGCGACACAAACCAGCAGAACCTCTGAGAGCAGCGACTGGAACCAGCAGACCCTCTGCCAGCAGCGACTGGAACCAGCAGACCCACTGAGAGCAGCCACACGAACCAGCAGACATTCCGAGAGTAGCAACATGGACCAGCAGACACTCCGAGAGCAGCAATACAAACCAGCAGCCCCTGCGAGAGCAGCAACACAAACCAGAAGCCCCGGCGAGATCAGCGACACGGACCTGCAGACCCTCCGAGAACAGCAACATGAACCAGCAGACCCTCTGAGAGCAGCGACACAAACCAGCAGACCCTCCGAGAGCAGCGACACAGACCAGCAGACCTTCCAAGAGCAGCGATAAGGACCAGCAGACCCTCGGAGAGCAGCGACATGGACCAGCAGCCCCTCCGAGAGCAGCAACAGGAACCAGCAGCCTCTCCGAGAGCAGCGACAGGGACCAGCAGACCCTCTGGTGAGCAGCGCCACAAACCAGCAGCCCCTCCGAGAGCAGCGATACAAACCAGCAGCCCCTGCAAGATCAGCAACACGGACCAGCAGACCCTCTGTGAGCAGCGACAGGAACCAGCAGACCCTCCGAGAGCAGCGACGCAATCCAGAAGACCCTCCGAGATGAATGATACAAACCAGTAGACCCACTGAAAGCAGCAACACGGACCAGCAGCTCCTCCGAGAGCAGCGACATGAACCAGCAGACCCTCCAAGAGCAGCAACACGGACCAGCAGCCCCTGAGAGAGCAGCGACACGGACCAGCAGACCCTCCGAGAGCAGCAACACAAACCAGCAGACCCTCCGAGTGCAGTGACACAGACCAGCAGCTCCTGTGAGTGCAGCGACAGGGACCAGCAGACCCTCCGTGAGCAGCGACATGAACCAGCAGACACTCCGAGAGTGGCGACAGGAACCAGCAGACCCTCCGAGAGCAGCAACACGGACCAGCAGACACTCCGAGAGCGGCGACAGGAACCAGCAGACCCTCCGAGAGCAGCGACATGAACCAGCAGACACTCCGAGAGCGGCGACAGGAACCAGCAGACCCTCCGAGAGCAGCGACACGGACCAGCTGCCCTTCCAAGAGCAGCGACAGGGACCAGCAAACCCTCAGAGAGCGGCGACATGAACCAGCAGAACCTCTGAGAGCAGCGACTGGAACCAGTAGACCCTCTGCCAGCAGCGACTGGAACCAGCAGACCCACTGAGAGCAGCGACACGAACCAGCAGACATTCCGAGAGCAGCAACACGAACCAGCAGACATTCCGAGAGCAGCAACATGGACCAGCAGACACTCCGAGAGCAGTGACACAAACCAGCAGCCCCTGCGAGAGCAGCAACACAAACCAGCAGCCACGGCGAGATCAGCGACACGGACCTGCAGACCCTCCGTGAACAGCAACATGAACCAGCAGACCCTCTGAGAGCAGCGACACATACCAGCAGACCCTCCGAGAGCAGCGACACAGACCAGCAGACCCTCTGTGAGCAGCGACAGGAACCAGCAGACCCTCCGAGAGCAGCGACAGGAACCAGCAGACCCACCGTGAGCAGCGACATGAACCAGCAGACCCTCCAAGAGCAGCGACACGAACCAGCAGCCCCCCCGAGAGCAGCGACAGACCAACAGACCTTACAAGAGCAGCGACACGGACCAGCAGACCTTCTGAAGGCAGCGACACGGACCAGCAGTTCCTCCGAGAGCAGCTACAAGAACCAGCATCCCCTGCGAGAGCAGCGACAGGGACCAGCAGCTCCTCCAAGAGCAGCGACAGGGACCAGCACACCCTCCGAGAGCAGCAACAGGAACCAGCAGACCCTCCGAGAGCAGCAACATGAAACAGCAGACCCTCCAAGAGCAGCGACACGAACCAGCAGCCCCCCCGAGAGCAGCGACAGACCAACAGACCTTACAAGAGCAGCGACACGGACCAGCAGACCTTCTGAAGGCAGCGACACGGACCAGCAGTTCCTCCGAGAGCAGCTACAAGAACCAGCATCCCCTGCGAGAGCAGCGACATGAAACAGCAGACCCTCCTAGAGCAGCGACACAGACCAGCAGAACTTGCAAGATCAGTGACACGGACCAGCAGACCTTCTGAGAGCAGCGACACGGACCAGCTGCCCCTGCGAGAGCAGCAACAGGAACCAGCAGACCCTCCGAGAGCAGCGACACGAACCAGCAGACCCTCCGAGAGCAGCGACACAGACCAGCAGACCCTCCGAGTGCACTGACACAGACCAGCAGACCCTCTGTGAGCAGCGACAGGAACCAGTAGCCCCTCCAAGAGCAGCGACAGGGACCAGCAGACCCTCCGAGAGCAGAGACATGAACCAGCAGACCCTCCGAGAGCAGCGACATGGACCAGCAGCTCTAACTAGAGCAGCGACACGGACCAGCAGCTCCTGTGAGTGCAGCGACAGGGACCAGCAGACCCTCCAAGAGCAGCGACAGGGACCAGCAGACCCTCCGAGAGCAGCGACACGAACCAACAGACCCTCCGAGAGCAGCGACTCGAACCAGCAGACCCTCCGCGAGCAGCGACACAAACCAGCAGACCCTCCGAGAGAAGCAACACAAACCAGCAGCCCCTCCGAAAGCAGCGACACGGACCAGCAGTTCCTCCTAGAGCAGCGACACGGACCAGCAGACCCTCCGAGAGCAGCGACATGAACCAGCAGACCCTCCGATAGCAGCGACACGAACCAGCAGACCCTCCGCGAGCAGCGACACAAACCAGCAGACCCCCCGAGAGCAGCGACACAGATCAGCAGCCCCTCCGAGAGCAGCGACACGGACCAGCAGCTCCTCCTAGAGCAGCTACAAGAACCAGCATCCTCTCCGAGAGCAGCGACAGGGACCAGAAGCTCCTCCAAGAGCAGCGACAGGGACCAGCAGACCCACCGAGAGCAGCGACAGGAACCAGCAGACCCTCCGAGAGCAGCAACACAAACCAGCAGACCCTCCGAGAGCAGCAACACGAACCAGCAGACCCTCCGAGAGCAGCAACACGAACCAGCAGACCCTCCGAGAGCAGCGACACGAATCAGCAGACCTTACAAGAGCAGCGACACGGACCAGCAGACCTTCTGAGAGCAGCGACACGGACCAGCAGTTCCTCCTAGAGCAGCGACACGGACCAGCATCCCCTCCGAGAGCAGCGACAGGGACCAGAAGCTCCTCCAAGAGCAGCGACAGGGACCAGCAGACCCTCCGAGAGCAGCAACACGAACCAGCAGACCCTCCGAGAGCAGCAACACGAACCAGCAGACCCTCCGAGAGCAGCGACACGAACCAGCAGACCCTCCGAGAGCAGCGACACAGACCAGCAGACCTTACAACAGCAGCGACACGGACCAGCAGACCTTACAAGAGCAGCGACACGGACCAGCAGACCTTCTGAGAGCAGCGACACGGACAAGCAGTTCCTCCTAGAGCAGCGACACGGACCAGCATCCTCTCCGAGAGCAGCGACAGGGATCAGAAGCTCCTCCAAGAGCAGCGACAGGGACCAGCAGACCCTCCGAGAGCAGCAACACGAACCAGCAGACCCTCCGAGAGCAGCAACACGAACCAGCAGACCCTCCGAGAGCAGCGACACGAACCAGCAGACCCTCCGAGAGCAGCGACACAGACCAGCAGACCTTACAAGAGCAGCGACACGGACCAGCAGACCTTCTGAGAGCAGCGACACGGACCAGCAGTTCCTCCTAGAGCAGCGACACGGACCAGCATCCCCTCCGAGAGCAGCTACAAGAACCAGCATCCTCTCCGAGAGCAGCGACAGGGACCAGCAGCTCCTCCTAGAGCAGCTACAAGAACCAGCATCCTCTCCGAGAGCAGCGACAGGGACCAGAAGCTCCTCCAAGAGCAGCGACAGGGACCAGCAGACCCTCCGAGAGCAGCGACAGGAACCAGCAGACCCTCCGAGAGCAGCAACACGAACCAGCAGACCCTCCGAGAGCAGCAACAGGAACCAGCAACCCCTCCGAGAGCTGTGATAGGGACCAGTAGCCCCTCCGAGAGCAGCGACAGGGACCAGTAGACCCTCCGAGAGCAGCGACACAGACCAGCAGACCTTGCAAGAGCAGCGACACGAACCAGCAGACCCTCCGAGAGCAGCGACATGAACCAGCAGACCCTCCGAGAGCAGCAACACAAACCAGCAGACCCTCCGAGAGCAGCGACACGAACCAGCAGACCCTCCGAGAGCAGCAACACAAACCAGCAGACCCTCCGAAAGCAGCGACTGGAACCAGCAGACCCTCCGAGAGCAGCGACATGAACCAGCAGCCCCTCCAAGAGCAGCGACAGGGACCAGCAGCCCCTCCGAGAACAGCAACATGAACCAGCAGACCCTCTGAGAGCAGCGACACAAACCAGCAGCTCCTGCGAGAGCAGCGACACGGACCAGCAGAACCTCAGAGAGCAGCGACATGAACCAGCAGACCCTCCGAGAGCAGCGACACGAACCAGCAGACCCTCTGAGAGCAGCAACACAAACCAGCAGACCCTCCGAGAGCAGCGACTGGAACCAGCAGACCCTCCGAGACCAGCGACATGAACCAGCAGACCCTGCGAAAGCAGCGACACGAACCAGAAGACCCTCCGAGAGCAGCGACATGAACCAGCAGACCCTCTGAGAGCAGCAACATGGACCAGCAGACACTCCGAGAGCAGCGACACGATCCAGCAGACCCTCCGAGAGCAGTGACTGGAACCAGCAGACCCACTGAGAGCAGCGACATGAACCAGCAGACATTCCGAGAGCAGCAACACGGACCAGCTGACCCTCCGTGAGCAGCGACAGGTACAAGCAGACCCTCCGAGAGCAGCGACAGGAACCAGCAGACCCTCCGAGAGCAGCGACGCAATCCAGAAGACCCTCCGAGATCAATGATACAAACCAGCAGACCCACTGAGAGCAGCAACACGAACCAGCAGCTCCACCGAGAGCAGCGACATGAACCAGCAGACACTCCGAGAGCGGCAACACGGACCAGCAGCCCCTGAGAGAGCAGCGACACGAACCAGCAGACACTCAGAGAGCGGCAACAGGAACCAGCAGACCCTCCGAGAGCAGCGACACGAACCAGCAGACCCTCCGAGAGCAGCAACAGGAACCAGCAGACCCTCCGACAGCAGCGACACGAACCAGCAGACCCTCCGAGAGCAGCGACACGGACCAGCAGACCCTCCGAGAGCGGCGACATGAACCAGCAGACCCTCCGAGAGCAGCGACACGAACCAGCTGCCCTTCCAAGAGCAGCGACAGGGACCAGCAGACCCTCAGAGAGCGGCGACATAAACCAGCAGACCCTCCGAGAGCAGCGACATGAACCAGCAGACCCTCCGAGAGCAGCGACACGAACCAGCAGACCCTCTGAGGGCAGCGTCTGGAACCAGCAGACCCTCTGCCAGCAGCGACTGGAACCAGCAGACCCACTGAGAGCAGCGAGACGAACCAGCAGACCCTCCGAGAGCAGCGACACGAACCAGCAGACCCTCTGAGAGCAGCGACTGGAACCAGCAGACCCTCTGCCAGCAGCGACTGGAACCAGCAGACCCACTGAGAGCAGCGACACGAACCAGCAGACATTCCGAGAGCAGCAACACGAACCAGCAGACATTCCGAGAGCAGCAACATGGACTAGCAGACACTCCGAGAGCAGCGACACAAACCAGCAGCCCCTGCGAGAGCAGCAACACAAACCAGCAGCCCCTGCGAGAGCAGTGACACAGACCAGCAGACCCTCCGAGAGCAGCGACACTAACCAGCAGACCCTCCAAGAGCAGTGACCTGGCAAGAGCAGTGACACGAACCAGCAGACCTTCCGAGAGCAGCAACACAAACCAGCAGCCCCTCTGAGAGCATCGACACCAACCAGCAGACCCTCCGAGAGCAGCAACACAAACCAGCAGACCCTCCGAGAGCAGCGACTGGAACCAGCAGACCCTCCGAGACCAGCGACATGAACCAGCAGACCCTCCGAGAGCAGTGACATGAACCAGCAGACCCTGCGAAAGCAGCGACACGAACCAGAAGACCCTCCGAGAGCAGCAACATGGACCAGCAGACACTCCGAGAGCAGCGACACGATCCAGCAGACCCTCCGAGAGCAGCGACTGGAACCAGCAGACCCACTGAGAGCAGCGACATGAACCAGCAGACATTCCGAGAGCAGCAACACGGACCAGCTGACCCTCCGTGAGCAGCGACAGGAACAAGCAGACCCTCCGAGAGCAGCGACAGGAACCAGCAGACCCTCCGAGAGCAGCGACGCAATCCAGAAGACCCTCCGAGATCAATGATACAAACCAGCAGACCCACTGAGAGCAGCAACACGGACCAGCAGCTCCTCCGAGAGCAGCGACATGAACCAGCAGACCCTCCGAGAGCAGCGACACGAACCAGCAGACCCTCCGAGAGCAGCGACACGAACCAGCAGAACCTCTGAGAGCAGCGACTGGAACCAGCAGACCCTCTGCCAGCAGCCACACGAACCAGCAGACATTCCGAGAGCAGCAACACGAACCAGCAGACATTCCGAGAGCAGCAACATGGACCAGCAGCCCCTCCGAGAGCAGCAACAGGAACCAGCAGCCTCTCCGAGAGCAGCGATAGGAACCAGTAGCCCCTCCAAGAGCAGCGACAGGGACCAGCAGACCCTCTGGTGAGCAGCACCACAAACCAGCAGCCCCTCCGAGAGCAGCGATACAAACCAGCAGCCCCTGCAAGATCAGCGACAGGGACCAGCAGACCCTCTGTGAGCAGCGACAGGAACCAGCAGACCCTCCGAGAGCAGCGACAGGAACCAGCAGACCCTCCGAGAGCAGCGACGCAATCCAGAAGACCCTCCGAGATCAATGATACAAACCAGCAGACCCACTGAGAGCAGCAACACGGACCAGCAGCGCCACCGAGAGCAGCGACATGAACCAGCAGACCCTCCAAGAGCAGCAACACGGACCAGCAGCCCCTGAGAGAGCAGCGACACGGACCAGCAGACCCTCCGAGAGCAGCAACACAAACCAGCAGACCCTCCGAGTGCAGTGACACAGACCAGCAGCTCCTGTGAGTGCAGCGACAGGGACCAGCAGACCCTCCGTGAGCAGCGACATGAACCAGCAGACACTCCGAGAGTGGCGACAGGAACCAGCAGACCCTCCGAGAGCAGCGACACGGACCAGCTGCCCTTCCAAGAGCAGCGACAGGGACCAGCAGACCCTCAGAGAGCGGCGACATGAACCAGCAGACCCTCCGAGAGCAGCGACACGAACCAGCAGACACTCCGAGAGCGGCGACAGGAACCAGCAGACCCTCCGAGAGCAGCGACATGAACCAGCAGACCCTCTGAGAGCAGCGACTGGAACCAGCAGACCCTCTGCCAGCAGCGACTGGAACCAGCAGACCCACTGAGAGCAGCGACACGAACCAGCAGACATTCCGAGAGCAACAACACGAACCAGCAGACATTCCGAGAGCAGCAACATGGACCAGCAGACACTCCGAGAGCAGCAACACGGACCAGCAGACATTCCGAGAGCAGCAACACGAACCAGCAGACATTCCGAGAGCAGCAACATGGACTAGCAGACACTCCGAGAGCAGCGACACAAACCAGCAGCCCCTGCGAGAGCAGCAACACAAACCAGCAGCCCCGGCGAGATCAGCGACACGGACCTGCAGACCCTCCGAGAGCAGCGACACGAACCAGCAGACCCTCCAAAAGCAGTGACCTGGCAAGAGCAGTGACACGAACCAGCAGACCTTCCGAGAGCAGCAACACAAACCAGCAGCCCCTCTGAGAGCATCGACACCAACCAGCAGACCCTCCGAGAGCAGCAACACAAACCAGCAGACCCTCCGAGAGCAGCGACACAAACCAGCAGAACTTGCAAGAGCAGCAACACGGACCAGCAGACCCTCTGAGAGCAGCAACACGGACCATCAGACCCTCTGCGAGTAGCGAGACGAACCAGCAGACCCTCCGAGAGCAGCGACACAAACCAGCAGACCTTGCAAGAGCAGCAACACGGACCAGCAGATCCTCTGGAGCAGCGACACGGACCATCAGACCCTCTGCGAGCAGCGACACAAACCTGCAAACCCTCCGAGAGCAGCGACAAAAACCAGCAGACCCTCCAAGAGCAGTGACCTGGCAAGAGCAGTGACACGAACCAGCAGCTCCTGCGAGAGCAGCGACACAGACCAGCAGACCATCTGCGAGCAGCGACACGGACCTGCAGACCCTCCGAGAGCAGCAACAAGGACCAGCAGACCCTCCAAGAGCAGCGACACGAGCCAGCAGACCCTCCAAGAGCAGTGACACGAACCAGCAGACCCACTGAGAGCAGCGACTGGAACCAGCAGACCCACTGAGAGCAGCGACACGAACCAGCAGACATTCCGAGAGCAGCAACATGGACCAGCAGACCATCCGAGAGCAGCGACACGAACCAGCAGACCCTCCGAGAGCAGCGACACGAACCAGCAGACCCTTCGAGAGCAGCGACACGGACCAGCAGACCCTCCGAGAGCAGCAACACAGACCAGCAGACCCTCCAAGAGCAGTGACCTGGCAAGAGCAGTGACACGAACCAACAGACCCTTCGAGAGCAGCAACACAAACCAGCAGCTCCTGCGAGAGCAGTGACACAGACCAGCAGACCCTCCGAGAGCAGCGACAAAAACCAGCAGACCCTCCAAGAGCAGCGACACGGACCAGCAGCTCCTGCGAGAGCAGCAACACAAACCAGCAGCCCCTCTGAGAGCAGCGACACGGACCAGCAGACCCTCCAAGAGCAGTGACCTGGCAAGAGCAGTGACACGAACCAGCAGCTCCTGCGAGAGCAGCGACACGGACCAGCAGACCATCTGCGAGCAGCGACACGGACCTGCAGACCCTCCGAGAGCAGCGACAAAAACCAGCAGACCCTCCAAGAGCAGTGACCTGGCAAGAGCAGTGACACGAACCAGGAGCTCCTGCGAGAGCAGCGACACAGACCAGCAGACCATCTGCGAGCAGCGACACGGACCTGCAGACCCTCCGAGAGCAGCAACAAGGACCAGCAGACCCTCCAAGAGCAGCGACACGAGCCAGCAGACCCTCCAAGAGCAGTGACACGAACCAGCAGACCCACTGAGAGCAGCAACTGGAACCAGCAGACCCACTGAGAGCAGCGACACGAACCAGCAGACATTCCGAGAGCAGCAACATGGACCAGCAGACCATCCGAGAGCAGCGACACGAACCAGCAGACCCTCCGAGAGCAGCGACACGAACCAGCAGACCCTCCGAGAGCAGCAACACAAACCAGCAGACCCTCCGAGAGCAGCGACATGAACCAGCAGCCCCTCCAAGAGCAGCGACAGGGACCAGCAGCCCCTCCGAGAACAGCAACATGAACCAGCAAAACCTCAGAGAGCAGCGACACGAACCAGCAGACCTCTCCAAGAGCAGTGACCTGGCAAGAGCAGTGACACGAACCAGCAGACCTTCCGAGAGCAGCAACACAAACCAGCAGCCCCTCCGAGAGCAGCGACTGGAACCAGCAGACCCTCCGAGAGCAGCGACACGAACCAGCAGACTCTCCGAGAGCAGCAACACAAACCAGCAGACCCTCCGAGAGCAGCGACTGGAACCAGCAGACCCTCCGAGAGCAGCGACATGAACCAGCAGCCCCTCCAAGAGCAGTGAACTGGCAAGAGCAGTGACACGAACCAGCAGACCCTCCGAGAGCAGCGACTGGAACCAGCAGACCCTCAGAGAGCAGCGACACGAACCAGCAGACCTCTCCAAGAGCAGTGACCTGGCAAGAGCAGTGACACGAACCAGCAGACCTTCCGAGAGCAGCTACACAAACCAGCAGCCCCTCCGAGAGCAGCGACAGGAACCAGCAGACCCTCCAAGAGCAGCAACACGGACCAGCAGACCCACTGAGAGCAGCAACACGGTCCAGCAGCTCCTCCGAGAGCAGCAACACAAACCAGCAGACCCTCCGAGTGCAGTGACACAGACCAGCAGCTCCTGTGAGTGCAGCGACAGGGACCAGCAGACCCTCCGTGAGCAGCGACATGAACCAGCAGACACTCCGAGAGCGGCGACAGGAACCAGCAGACCCTCCGAGAGCAGCGACACGGACCAGCTGCCCTTCCAAGAGCAGCGACAGGGACCAGCAGACCCTCAGAGAGCGGCGACATGAACCAGCAGACCCTCCGAGAGCAGCGACACGAACCAGCAGACCCTCCGAGAGCAGCGACACGAACCAGCAGACCCTCTGAGAGCAGCGACTGGAACCAGCAGACCCTCTGCCAGCAGCGACTGGAACCAGCAGACCCACTGAGAGCAGCGACACGAACCAGCAGATATTCCGAGAGCAGCAACACGAACCAGCAGACATTCCGAGAGCAGCAACACGGACCAGCAGACATTCCGAGAGCAGCGACACGAACCAGCAGCCTCTCCGAGAGCAGCGATAGGGACCAGTAGCCCCTCCAAGAGCAGCGACAGGGACCAGTAGACCCTCGGAGAGCAGCGACATGGACCAGCAGCCCCTCCGAGAGCAGCAACAGGGACCAGCAGCCTCTCCGAGAGCAGCGATAGGGACCAGTAGCCCCTCCAAGAGCAGCGACAGGGACCAGCAGACCCTCTGGTGAGCAGCGCCACAAACCAGCAGACCCTCCGAGAGCAGCAACACGGACCAGCAGACCCTCCGAGAGCAGCAACACGGACCAGCAGACTCTCCGAGAGCAGCGACACGAACCAGCAGACGCTCTGAGAGCAGCGACTGCAACCAGCAGACCCACTGAGAGCAGCGACTGGAACCATCAGACCCACTGAGAGCAGCGACACGAACCAGCAGACATTCCGAGAGCAGCAACATGGACCAGCAGACCATCCGAGAGCAGCGACACGAACCAGCAGACCCTCCGAGAGCAGCGACACGAACCAGCAGACCCTCCGAGAGCAGCAACACAAACCAGCAGACCCTCCGAGAGCAGCGACATGAACCAGCAGCCCCTCCAAGAGCAGCGACAGGGACCAGCAGCCCCTCCGAGAACAGCAACATGAACCAGCAAAACCTCAGAGAGCAGCGACACGAACCAGCAGACCTCTCCAAGAGCAGTGACCTGGCAAGAGCAGTGACACGAACCAGCAGACCTTCCGAGAGCAGCAACACAAACCAGCAGCCCCTCCGAGAGCAGCGACTGGAACCAGCAGACCCTCCGAGAGCAGCGACACGAACCAGCAGACTCTCCGAGAGCAGCAACACAAACCAGCAGACCCTCCGAGAGCAGCGACTGGAACCAGCAGACCCTCCGAGAGCAGCGACATGAACCAGCAGCCCCTCCAAGAGCAGTGAACTGGCAAGAGCAGTGACACGAACCAGCAGACCCTCCGAGAGCAGCGACTGGAACCAGCAGACCCTCAGAGAGCAGCGACACGAACCAGCAGACCTCTCCAAGAGCAGTGACCTGGCAAGAGCAGTGACACGAACCAGCAGACCTTCCGAGAGCAGCTACACAAACCAGCAGCCCCTCCGAGAGCAGCGACAGGAACCAGCAGACCCTCCAAGAGCAGCAGCACGGACCAGCAGACCCACTGAGAGCAGCAACACGGTCCAGCAGCTCCTCCGAGAGCAGCGACATGAACCAGCAGACCCTCCAAGAGCAGCAACACGGACCAGCAGCCCCTGAGAGAGCAGCGACACGGACCAGCAGACCCTCCGAGAGCAGCAACACAAACCAGCAGACCCTCCGAGTGCAGTGACACAGACCAGCAGCTCCTGTGAGTGCAGCGACAGGGACCAGCAGACCCTCCGTGAGCAGCGACATGAACCAGCAGACACTCCGAGAGCGGCGACAGGAACCAGCAGACCCTCCGAGAGCAGCGACACGGACCAGCTGCCCTTCCAAGAGCAGCGACAGGGACCAGCAGACCCTCAGAGAGCGGCGACATGAACCAGCAGACCCTCCGAGAGCAGCGACACGAACCAGCAGACCCTCCGAGAGCAGCGACACGAACCAGCAGACCCTCTGAGAGCAGCGACTGGAACCAGCAGACCCTCTGCCAGCAGCGACTGGAACCAGCAGACCCACTGAGAGCAGCGACACGAACCAGCAGATATTCCGAGAGCAGCAACACGAACCAGCAGACATTCCGAGAGCAGCAACACGGACCAGCAGACATTCCGAGAGCAGCGACACGAACCAGCAGCCTCTCCGAGAGCAGCGATAGGGACCAGTAGCCCCTCCAAGAGCAGCGACAGGGACCAGTAGACCCTCGGAGAGCAGCGACATGGACCAGCAGCCCCTCCGAGAGCAGCAACAGGGACCAGCAGCCTCTCCGAGAGCAGCGATAGGGACCAGTAGCCCCTCGAAGAGCAGCGACAGGGACCAGCAGACCCTCTGGTGAGCAGCGCCACAAACCAGCAGACCCTCCGAGAGCAGCAACACGGACCAGCAGACCCTCCGAGAGCAGCGACACGGACCAGCAGACTCTCCGAGAGCAGCGACACGAACCAGCAGACGCTCTGAGAGCAGCGACTGCAACCAGCAGACCCACTGAGAGCAGCGACTGGAACCATCAGACCCACTGAGAGCAGCGACACGAACCAGCAGACATTCCGAGAGCAGCAACACGGACCAGCAGACACTCCGAGAGCAGCAACAAGGACCAGCAGCCCCTGCGAGAGCGGCAACACAAACCAGCAGCCCCGGCGAGATCAGCGAGACGGACCTGCAGACCCTCCGAGAGCAGCGACACGAATCAGCAGACCCTCCGAGAGCAGCAACACGGACCAGCACACCCTCCGAGAGCAGCAACACAAACCAGCAGACCCTCCGAGAGCAGCAACACGGACCAGCAGACCCTCCGAGAGCAGCAACACGGACCAGCACACCCTCCGAGAGCAGCAATACAAACCAGCAGACCCTCCGAGAGCAGCAACACGAACCAGCAGACCCTCCAAGAACAGTGACCTGGCGAGAGCAGTGACACGAACCAGCAGACCCTCCGAGAGCAGCGACACAAACCAGCAGCCCCTCTGAGAGCAGCGACACGAACCAGCAGGCATTCCCAGAGCAGCAACACGGACCAGCAGACACTCCGTGAGCAGCAACACGGACCAGCAGCTCCTGCGAGAGCAGCGACACGGACCAGCAGACCCTCCGAGAGCAGCAACACGGACCAGCAGACCCTCCGAGAGCAGCAACACGGACCAGCACACCCTCCGAGAGCAGCAATACAAACCAGCAGACCCTCCGAGAGCAGCAACACGAACCAGCAGACCCTCCAAGAACAGTGACCTGGCGAGAGCAGTGACACGAACCAGCAGACCCTCCGAGAGCAGCGACACAAACCAGCAGCCCCTCTGAGAGCAGCGACACGAACCAGCAGGCATTCCCAGAGCAGCAACACGGACCAGCAGACACTCCGTGAGCAGCAACACGGACCAGCAGCTCCTGCGAGAGCAGCGACACGGACCAGCAGACCCTCCGAGAGCAGCAACACGGACCAGCAGACACTCCGAGAGCAGCAACAAGGACCAGCAGCCCCTGCGAGAGCGGCAACACAAACCAGCAGCCCCGGCGAGATCAGCGAGACGGACCTGCAGACCCTCCGAGAGCAGCGACACGAATCAGCAGACCCTCCGAGAGCAGCAACACGGACCAGCACACCCTCCGAGAGCAGCAACACAAACCAGCAGACCCTCCGAGAGCAGCAACACGGACCAGCAGACCCTCCGAGAGCAGCAACACGGACCAGCACACCCTCCGAGAGCAGCAATACAAACCAGCAGACCCTCCGAGAGCAGCAACACGAACCAGCAGACCCTCCAAGAACAGTGACCTGGCGAGAGCAGTGACACGAACCAGCAGACCCTCCGAGAGCAGCGACACAAACCAGCAGCCCCTCTGAGAGCAGCGACACGAACCAGCAGGCATTCCCAGAGCAGCAACACGGACCAGCAGACACTCCGTGAGCAGCAACACGGACCAGCAGCTCCTGCGAGAGCAGCGACACGGACCAGCAGACCCTCCGAGAGCAGCAACACGGACCAGCAGACCCTCCGAGAGCAGCAACACGGACCAGCACACCCTCCGAGAGCAGCAATACAAACCAGCAGACCCTCCGAGAGCAGCAACACGAACCAGCAGACCCTCCAAGAACAGTGACCTGGCGAGAGCAGTGACACGAACCAGCAGACCCTCCGAGAGCAGCGACACAAACCAGCAGCCCCTCTGAGAGCAGCGACACGAACCAGCAGGCATTCCCAGAGCAGCAACACGGACCAGCAGACACTCCGTGAGCAGCAACACGGACCAGCAGCTCCTGCGAGAGCAGCGACACGGACCAGCAGACCCTCCGAGAGCAGCAACACGGACCAGCAGACCCTCCGAGAGCAGCAACACAAACCAGCAGACCCTCCGAGAGCAGTGACACAGACCAGCAGACCATCCGAGAGCAGCGACACGAACCAGCAGACCCTCCAAGAGCAGTGACCTGGCAAGATCAGTGACACGAACAAGCAGACCCTCCGAGAGCAGCAACACAAACCAGCAGCCCCTCTGAGAGCAGCAACACTAACCAGCAGACCCTCCGAGAGCAGCAACACGAACCAGCAGACCCACTGAGAGCAGCGACACGAACCAGCAGGCATTCCCAGAGCAGCAACACGGACCAGCAGACACTCCGAGAGCAGCAACACGGACAAGCAGACACTCCGAGAGCAGCAACACAAACCAGCAGACCCTCCGAGAGCAGCAACACGAACCAGCAGCTCCTGCGGGAGCAGTGACACGGACCAGCAGACCCTCCGAGAGCAGCAACACGAACCAGCAGACCCACTGAGAGCAGCGACACGAACCAGCAGGCATTCCCAGAGCAGCAACACGGACCAGCAGACACTCCGAGAGCAGCAACACAAACCAGCAGCCCCGGCGAGATCAGCGACACGGACCTGCAGACCCTCCGAGAGCAGCAACACAAACCAGCAGACCCTTCGAGAGCAGCAACACGAACCAGCAGCTGCTGCGAGAGCAGTGACACGGACCAGCAGACCCTCCGAGAGCAGCAACACAAACCAGCAGACCCTCCGAGAGCAGCGACACGGACCAGCAGACTCTCCGAGAGCAGCGACACGAACCAGCAGACGCTCTGAGAGCAGCGACTGCAACCAGCAGACCCACTGAGAGCAGCGACTGGAACCATCAGACCCACTGAGAGCAGCGACACGAACCAGCAGACATTCCGAGAGCAGCAACACGGACCAGCAGACACTCCGAGAGCAGCAACAAGGACCAGCAGCCCCTGCGAGAGCAGCAACACAAACCAGCAGCCCCGGCGAGATCAGCGAGACGGACCTGCAGACCCTCCGAGAGCAGCAACATGAACCAGCAGACCCACTGAGAGCAGCGACACGGACCAGCAGACCCACTGAGAGCAACGACACGAACCAGCAGACCCTCCGAGAGCAGCGACACGGACCTGCAGACATTCCGAGAGCAACAACACGGACCAGCAGACACTCCGAGAGCAGCAACACGGACCAGCAGCCCCTCTGAGAGCAGCAACATGGACCAGCAGACACTCCGAGAGCAGTGACACAAACCAGCAGCCCCTGCGAGAGCAGCAACACAAACCAGCAGCCCCGGCGAGATCAGCGACACGGATCTGCAGACCCTCCGAGAGCAGCGACACGAACCAGCAGACCCTCCAAGAGCAGTGACCTGGCAAGAGCAGCGACAAGGACCAGCATACCCTCTGCGAGTAGCGACACGAACCAGCAGACCCTCCGAGAGCAGCAACACAAACCAGCAGCCCCTCTGAGAGCAGCGACACCAACCAGCAGACCCTCCGAGAGCAGCAACACGGACCAGCAGCTCCTGCAAGAGCAGCGACACCAACCAGCAGACCCTCCGAGAGCAGCAACACGGACCAGCAGACCCTGTGAGAGCAGCAACACAAACCAGCAGACCCTCCGAGAGCAGCGACACAAACCAGCAGACCCTCCGAGAGCAGCAACACAAACCAGCAGACCCTCCGAGAGCAGCGACACAAACCAGCAGACCCTGTGAGAGCAGCAACACAAACCAGCAGACCCTCCAAGAGCAGCGACACGGACCTGCAAACCCTCCGAGAGCAGTGACATGGACCAGCAGACCCTCCGAGAGCAGCAACACAAACCAGCAGCCCCTCTGAGAGCAGCGACACCAACCAGCAGACCCTCCGAGAGCAGCAACACGGACCAGCAGCTCCTGCAAGAGCAGCGACACCAACCAGCAGACCCTCCGAGAGCAGCAACACGGACCAGCAGACCCTGAGAGAGCAGCAACACAAACCAGCAGACCCTCCGAGAGCAGCGACACGAACCAGCAGACCCTCCGAGAGCAGCAACACAAACCAGCAGACCCTCCGAGAGCAGCGACACCAACCAGCAGACCCTCCGAGAGCAGCGACACAAACCAGCAGACCCTCCGAGAGCAGCGACACCAACCAGCAGACCCTCCGAGAGCAGCGACATGAACCAGCAGACCCTCCGCGAGCAGCGACACAAACCAGCAGACCCTCCGAGAGCAGTGACATGAACCAGCAGACCCTCCGCGAGCAGCGACACAAACCAGCAGACCTTTCGAGAGCAGCAACACAAACCAGCAGACCCTCCGAGAGCAGCGACACAAACCAGCAGACCTTGCAAGAGCAGCAACACGGACCAGCAGACCCTCTGAGAGCAGCAACACGGACCATCAGACCCTCTGCGAGTAGCGAGACGAACCAGCAGACCCTCCGAGAGCAGCGACACAAACCAGCAGACCTTGCAAGAGCAGCAACACGGACCAGCAGACCCTCTGGAGCAGCGACACGGACCATCAGACCCTCTGCGAGCAGCGACACAAACCTGCAAACCCTCCGAGAGCAGTGACACAGACCAGCAGACCCTCCGAGAGCAGCGACACGAACCAGCAGACCCTCCAAGAGCAGTGACCTGGCAAGAGCAGTGACACGAACCAGCAGACCCTCCGAGAGCAGCAACACAAACCAGCAGGCCCTCTGAGAGCAGCGACACCAACCAGCAGACCCTCCGAGAGCAGCGACACGAACCAGCAGACCCTCTGAGAGCAGCGACTGGAACCAGCAGACCCACTGAGAGAAGCGACTGGAACCATCAGACCCACTGAGAGCAGCGACACGAACCAGCAGACATTCCGAGAGCAGCAACACGGACCAGCAGACACTCCGAGAGCAGCAACACGGACCAGCAGACACTCCAAGAGCAGCAACACAAACCAGCAGCCCCGGCGAGATCAGCGACACGAACCAGCAGACCCTCCAAGAGCAGCAACACAAACCAGCAGCCCATCTGAGAGCAGCGACACGAACCAGCAGACCCTCCGAGAGCAGCAACACGGACCAGCAGCCCATCTGAGAGCAGCAACACAAACCAGCAGACCCTCCGAGAGCAGTGACATGAACCAGCAGACCCTGCGAAAGCAGCGACACGAACCAGCAGACCCTCCGAGAGCAGCGACGCAATCCAGAAGACCCTCCGAGATCAATGATACAAACCAGCAGACCCACTGAGAGCAGCAACACGGACCAGCAGCTCCTCCGAGAGCAGCGACATGAACCAGCAGACCCTTCGAGAGCAGTGACCTAGCAAGAGCAGTGACACGAATCAGCAGACCCTCTGAGAGCAGCAACACGAACCAGCAGACCCTCCGAGAGCAGCAACACGAACCAGCAGACCCTCCGAGAGCAGCGACAGGGACAAGCAGACCCTCCGAGAACAGCGACATGAACCAGCAGACCCTCCGAGAGCAGCGACAGGGACCAACAGACCCTCTGAGATTAGCGACACAAACCAGCAGCTCCTGCGAGAGCAGCGACACGGACCAGCAGAACCTCCGAGAGCAGCGACACGAACCAGCAGACCCTCCAAGAGCAGTGACCTGGCAAGAGCAGTGACACGAACCAGCAGACCCTCCGAGAGCAGCAACACGGACCAGCAGAACCTCCGAGAGCAGCGACACGAACCAGCAGACCCTCCAAGAGCAGTGACCTGGCAAGAGCAGTGACACGAACCAGCAGACACTCCGAGAGCAGCAACACAAACCAGCAGACCCTCCGAGAGCAGCGACTGGAACCAGCAAACCCACTGAGAGGAGTGACATGAACCAGCAGACATTCCGAGAGCAGCAACATGGACCAGCAGACACTCCGAGAGCAGCGACACAAACCAGCAGCCCCTGCTAGAGCAGCAACACAAACCAGCAGCCCCTGCGAGATCAGCGACAGGAACCAGCTGACACTCCATGCGTAGCGACAGGAACCAGCAGACCCTCCGAGAGCAGCGACACGGACCAGCAGACCTTCCAAGAGCAGCGACAGGGACCAGCGGACCCTCCGAGAGCGGCGACATGAACCAGCAGACTCTCCGAGAGCAGCGACACGAAACAGCAGACCCTCCAAGAGCAGCGACATGAACCAGCAGACCCTCCAAGAGCAGTGACACGGACCAGCAGACCCTCCGAGAGCAGCGACACGAACCAGCAGACCCTCCTAGAGCAGCGACACGAACCAGCAGACACTCTGAGAGCAGCGACACGAACCAGCAGACCCTCCGAGAGCAGCGACACGTACCAGCAGACCCTCCAACAGCAGCAACACAGACCAGCAGCTCCTGTGAGTGCAGCGACAGGGACCAGCAGACCCTCTGTGAGCAGCGACATGAACCAGCAGACACTCCGAGAGTGGCGACAGGAACCAGCAGACCCTCCAAAAGCAGCGACACGGACCAGCTGCCCTTCCAAGAGCAGCGACAGGGACCAGCAAACCCTCAGAGAGCGGCGACATGAACCAGCAGACCCTCTGAGAGCAGCGACAGGGACCAGCAGACCCTCAGAGAGCAGCGACATGAACCAGCAGACCCTCCGAGAGCAGCGACACGAACCAGTAGACCCTCCAAGAGCAGTGACCTGGCAAGAGCAGTGACACGAACCAGCAGACCCTCCAAGAGCAGCAACACAAACCAGCAGACCCACTGAGAGCAGCAACATGGACCAACAGACACTCCGAGAGCAGCGACACAAACCAGCAGCCCCTGCGAGATCAGCGACAGGGACCAGCTGACCCTCCGTGAGCAGCGACATGAACCAGCAGACCCTGCGAAAGCAGCGACACGAACCAGCAGACCCTCCGAGAGCAGCGACGCAATCCAGAAGACCCTCCGAGATCAATGATACAAACCAGCAGACCCACTGAGAGCAGCAACATGGACCAGCAGCTTCTCCGAGAGCAGCGACATGAACCAGCAGACGCTTCGAGAGCAGCAACACGGACCAGCAGCCCCTGAGAGAGCAGCGACACGGACCTGCAGACCCTCCGAGAGCAGCGACACGAACCAGCAGCCCCTCCGAGAGCAGTGACCTAGCAAGAGCAGTGACACGAATCAGCAGACCCTCTGAAAGCAGCAACACAAACCAGCAGACCCTCTGAGAGCAGCAACACGAACCAGCAGACCCTCTGAGAGCAGCAACACGAACCAGCAGACCCTCCGAGAGCAGCGACAGGAACCAGCAGACCCTCCGAGAACAGCGACATGAACCAGCAGACCCTCCGAGAGCAGCGACAGGGACCAGCAGACCCTCTGAGAGCAGCGACACGGACCTGCAGACCCTCCGAGAGCAGCAACACAAACCAGCAGACCTTTCGAGAGCAGCAACACAAACCAGCAGACCCTCCGAGAGCAGCGACACAAACCAGCAGACCTTGCAAGAGCAGCAACACGGACCAGCAGACCCTCTGAGAGCAGCAACACGGACCATCAGACCCTCTGCGAGTAGCGAGACGAACCAGCAGACCCTCCGAGAGCAGCGACACAAACCAGCAGACCTTGCAAGAGCAGCAACACGGACCAGCAGACCCTCTGGAGCAGCGACACGGACCATCAGACCCTCTGCGAGCAGCGACACAAACCTGCAAACCCTCCGAGAGCAGTGACACAGACCAGCAGACCCTCCGAGAGCAGCGACACGAACCAGCAGACCCTCCAAGAGCAGTGACCTGGCAAGAGCAGTGACACGAACCAGCAGACCCTCCGAGAGCAGCAACACAAACCAGCAGACCCTCTGAGAGCAGCTACACCAACCAGCAGACCCTCCGAGAGCAGCGACACGAACCAGCAGACCCTCTGAGAGCAGCGACTGGAACCAGCAGACCCACTGAGAGAAGCGACTGGAACCATCAGACCCACTGAGAGCAGCGACACGAACCAGCAGACATTCCGAGAGCAGCAACACGGACCAGCAGACACTCCGAGAGCAGCAACACGGACCAGCAGACACTCCAAGAGCAGCAACACAAACCAGCAGCCCCGGCGAGATCAGCGACACGAACCAGCAGACCCTCCAAGAGCAGCAACACAAACCAGCAGCCCATCTGAGAGCAGCGACACGAACCAGCAGACCCTCCGAGAGCAGCAACACGGACCAGCAGCCCATCTGAGAGCAGCAACACAAACCAGCAGACCCTCCGAGAGCAGTGACATGAACCAGCAGACCCTGCGAAAGCAGCGACACGAACCAGCAGACCCTCCGAGAGCAGCGACGCAATCCAGAAGACCCTCCGAGATCAATGATACAAACCAGCAGACCCACTGAGAGCAGCAACACGGACCAGCAGCTCCTCCGAGAGCAGCGACATGAACCAGCAGACCCTTCGAGAGCAGTGACCTAGCAAGAGCAGTGACACGAATCAGCAGACCCTCTGAGAGCAGCAACACGAACCAGCAGACCCTCCGAGAGCAGCAACACGAACCAGCAGACCCTCCGAGAGCAGCGACAGGGACAAGCAGACCCTCCGAGAACAGCGACATGAACCAGCAGACCCTCCGAGAGCAGCGACAGGGACCAACAGACCCTCTGAGATTAGCGACACAAACCAGCAGCTCCTGCGAGAGCAGCGACACGGACCAGCAGAACCTCCGAGAGCAGCGACACGAACCAGCAGACCCTCCAAGAGCAGTGACCTGGCAAGAGCAGTGACACGAACCAGCAGACCCTCCGAGAGCAGCAACACGGACCAGCAGAACCTCCGAGAGCAGCGACACGAACCAGCAGACCCTCCAAGAGCAGTGACCTGGCAAGAGCAGTGACACGAACCAGCAGACACTCCGAGAGCAGCAACACAAACCAGCAGACCCTCCGAGAGCAGCGACTGGAACCAGCAAACCCACTGAGAGGAGTGACATGAACCAGCAGACATTCCGAGAGCAGCAACATGGACCAGCAGACACTCCGAGAGCAGCGACACAAACCAGCAGCCCCTGCTAGAGCAGCAACACAAACCAGCAGCCCCTGCGAGATCAGCGACAGGAACCAGCTGACACTCCATGCGTAGCGACAGGAACCAGCAGACCCTCCGAGAGCAGCGACACGGACCAGCAGACCTTCCAAGAGCAGCGACAGGGACCAGCGGACCCTCCGAGAGCGGCGACATGAACCAGCAGACTCTCCGAGAGCAGCGACACGAAACAGCAGACCCTCCAAGAGCAGCGACATGAACCAGCAGACCCTCCAAGAGCAGTGACACGGACCAGCAGACCCTCCGAGAGCAGCGACACGAACCAGCAGACCCTCCTAGAGCAGCGACACGAACCAGCAGACACTCTGAGAGCAGCGACACGAACCAGCAGACCCTCCGAGAGCAGCGACACGTACCAGCAGACCCTCCAACAGCAGCAACACAGACCAGCAGCTCCTGTGAGTGCAGCGACAGGGACCAGCAGACCCTCTGTGAGCAGCGACATGAACCAGCAGACACTCCGAGAGTGGCGACAGGAACCAGCAGACCCTCCAAAAGCAGCGACACGGACCAGCTGCCCTTCCAAGAGCAGCGACAGGGACCAGCAAACCCTCAGAGAGCGGCGACATGAACCAGCAGACCCTCTGAGAGCAGCGACAGGGACCAGCAGACCCTCAGAGAGCAGCGACATGAACCAGCAGACCCTCCGAGAGCAGCGACACGAACCAGTAGACCCTCCAAGAGCAGTGACCTGGCAAGAGCAGTGACACGAACCAGCAGACCCTCCAAGAGCAGCAACACAAACCAGCAGACCCACTGAGAGCAGCAACATGGACCAACAGACACTCCGAGAGCAGCGACACAAACCAGCAGCCCCTGCGAGATCAGCGACAGGGACCAGCTGACCCTCCGTGAGCAGCGACATGAACCAGCAGACCCTGCGAAAGCAGCGACACGAACCAGCAGACCCTCCGAGAGCAGCGACGCAATCCAGAAGACCCTCCGAGATCAATGATACAAACCAGCAGACCCACTGAGAGCAGCAACATGGACCAGCAGCTTCTCCGAGAGCAGCGACATGAACCAGCAGACGCTTCGAGAGCAGCAACACGGACCAGCAGCCCCTGAGAGAGCAGCGACACGGACCTGCAGACCCTCCGAGAGCAGCGACACGAACCAGCAGCCCCTCCGAGAGCAGTGACCTAGCAAGAGCAGTGACACGAATCAGCAGACCCTCTGAAAGCAGCAACACAAACCAGCAGACCCTCTGAGAGCAGCAACACGAACCAGCAGACCCTCTGAGAGCAGCAACACGAACCAGCAGACCCTCCGAGAGCAGCGACAGGAACCAGCAGACCCTCCGAGAACAGCGACATGAACCAGCAGACCCTCCGAGAGCAGCGACAGGGACCAGCAGACCCTCTGAGAGCAGCGACACGGACCTGCAGACCCTCCGAGAGCAGCAACACAAACCAGCAGACCTTTCGAGAGCAGCAACACAAACCAGCAGACCCTCCGAGAGCAGCAACACGAACCAGCAGACCCTCTGAGAGCAGCGACTGGAACCAGCAGACCCACTGAGAGAAGCGACTGGAACCATCAGACCCACTGAGAGCAGCGACACGAACCAGCAGACATTCCGAGAGCAGCAACACGGACCAGCAGACACTCCGAGAGCAGCAACACGGACCAGCAGACACTCCGAGAGCAGCAACACAAACCAGCAGCCCCGGCGAGATCAGCGACACGGACCTGCAGACCCTCCGAGAGCAGCAACACAAACCAGCAGCCCATCTGAGAGCAGCAACACAAACCAGCAGACCCTCCGAGAGCAGCAACACGAACCAGCAGACCCTCCAAAAGCAGCGACACGGACCAGCTGCCCTTCCAAGAGCAGCGACAGGGACCAGCAAACCCTCAGAGAGCGGCGACATGAACCAGCAGACCCTCTGAGAGCAGCGACAGGGACCAGCAGACCCTCAGAGAGCAGCGACATGAACCAGCAGACCCTCCGAGAGCAGCGACACGAACCAGTAGACCCTCCAAGAGCAGTGACTTGGCAAGAGCAGTGACACGAACCAGCAGATCCTCCAAGAGCAGCAACACAAACCAGCAGACCCACTGAGAGCAGCAACATGGACCAGCAGACACTCCGAGAGCAGCGACACAAACCAGCAGCCCCTGCGAGATCAGCGACAGGGACCAGCTGACCCTCCGTGAGCAGCGACATGAACCAGCAGACCCTGCGAAAGCAGCGACACGAACCAGCAGACCCTCCGAGAGCAGCGACGCAATCCAGAAGACCCTCCGAGATCAATGATACAAACCAGCAGACCCACTGAGAGCAGCAACACGGACCAGCAGCTTCTCCGAGAGCAGCGACATGAACCAGCAGACGCTTCGAGAGCAGCAACACGGACCAGCAGCCCCTGAGAGAGCAGCGACACGGACCTGCAGACCTCCGAGAGCAGCGACACGAACCAGCAGCCCCTCTGAGAGCAGCAACACGAACCAGCAGACCCTCCGAGAGCAGCGACAGGAACCAGCAGACCCTTCAAGAGCAGCGACAGGGACAAGCAGACCCTGCGAGAACAGCGACATGAACCAGCAGACCCTCCGAGAGCAGCGACAGGGACCAGCAGACCCTCTGAGAGCAGCGACACAAACCAGCAGACCCTCCGAGAGCAGCGACAAGGACCAGCAGGCCCTCTGAGAGCAGCGACACCAACCAGCAGACCCTCCGAGAGCAGCAACACGAACCAGCAGACCCTCTGAGAGCAGCGACTGGAACCAGCAGACCCACTGAGAGAAGCGACTGGAACCATCAGACCCACTGAGAGCAGCGACACGAACCAGCAGACATTCCGAGAGCAGCAACACGGACCAGCAGACACTCCGAGAGCAGCAACACGGACCAGCAGACACTCCGAGAGCAGCAACACAAACCAGCAGCCCCGGCGTGATCAGCGACACGGACCTGCAGACCCTCCGAGAGCAGCAACACAAACCAGCAGCCCATCTGAGAGCAGCAACACAAACCAGCAGACCCTCCGAGAGCAGCAACACGAACCAGCAGACCCTCCGAGAGCAGCAACACGAACCAGCAGACCCTCCGAGAGCAGCAACACAAACCAGCAGACCCTCCGAGAGCAGTGACATGAACCAGCAGACCCTGCGAAAGCAGCGACACGAACCAGCAGACCCTCCGAAGCAGCGACAGGAACCAGCAGACCCTTCAAGAGCAGCGACAGGGACAAGCAGACCCTCCGAGAACAGCGACATGAACCAGCAGACCCTCCGAGAGCAGCGACAGGGACCAGCAGACCCTCTGAGAGCAGCGACACAAACCAGCAGCTCCTGCGAGAGCAGCGACAGGAACCAGCAGACCCTCCGAGAGCAGCGACACGGACCAGCTGCCCTTCCAAGAGCAGCGACAGGGACCAGCAGACCCTCAGAGAGCGGCGACATGAACCAGCAGACCCTCCAAGAGCAGCGACACGAACCAGCAGACCCTCCAAGAGCAGTGACCTGGCAAGAGCAGTGACACGGACCAGCAGACCCTCCAAGAGCAGCAACACAAACCAGCAGCCCCTCTGAGAGCAGCGACACGAACCAGCAGACCCTCCAAGAGCAGTGACCTGGCAAGAGCAGTGACACGGACCAGCAGACCCTCAAAGAGCAGCAACACAAACCAGCAGCCCCTCTGAGAGCAGCAACACTAACCAGCAGACCCTCCAGGAGCAGCGACACGGACCTGCAGACACTCCGAGAGCAGCGACACGGACCAGCAGACCCTCCAAGAGCTGCAACACAGACCAGCAGCTCCTGTGAGTGCAGCGACAGGGACCAGCAGACCCTCAGTGAGCAGCGACATGAACCAGCAGACACTCCGAGAGCAGCAACAGGAACCAGCAGACCCTCCGAGAGCAGCGACACGGACCAGCTGCCCTTCCAAGAGCAGCGACAGGGACCAGCAGACCCTCAGAGAGCGGCGACATGAACCAGCAGAACCTCTGAGAGCAGCGACTGGAACCAGTAGACCCTCCAAGAGCAGTGACCTGGCAAGAGCAGTGACACGGACCAGCAGACCCTCCAAGAGCAGCAACACAAACCAGCAGCCCCTCTGAGAGCAGCGACACGAACCAGCAGACCCTCCGAGAGCAGCGACAGGAACCAGCAGACCCTCTGAGAGCAGCGTCACGAACCAGCAGACCCTCCAAGAGCAGCAACACAAACCAGCAGCCCCTCTGAGAGCAGCGACACGAACCAGCAGACCCTCCGAGAGCAGCGACACGAACCAGCAGACCCTCTGAGAGCAGCGACACGAACCAGCAGACCCTCCAAGAGCAGCGACTGGAACCAGCAGACCCACTGAGAGCAGCGACACGGACCAGCAGACACTCCGAGAGCAGCGACACAAACCAGCAGCCCCGGCGAGATCAGCGACAGGGACCAGCTGACCCTCTGTGAGCAGCGACAGGAACCAGCAGACCCTCCGAGAGCAGCGACAGGAATCAGCAGACCCTCCGAGAGCAGCAACAGGAACCAGCAGACCCTCCGAGAGCAGCGACATGAACCAGCAGACCCTCCAAGAGCAGCGACACAGACCAGCAGACCTTGCAAGAGCAGCGACATGAACCAGCAGCCCCTCCGAGAACAGCGACAGGAACCAGCAGACCCTCCGAGAGCAGCAACACAAACCAGTAGACCCTCCGAGAGCAGCGACAGGGACCAGCAGACCCTCTGAGAGCAGCAACATGAACCAGCAGCCCCTCCAAGAGCAGCGATAGGGACCAGTAGCCCCTCCGAGAGCAGCAACAGGAACCAGCAGCCCCTCCGAGACCAGCAACATGAACCAGCAGACCCTCTGAGAGCAGCGACATGAACCAGCAGACCCTCCGAGAGCAACGACACGGACCAGCAGACCCTCCGAGAGCAGCGACATGAACCAGCAGACCCTCCGCGAGCAGCGACACGGCCCAGCAGACACTCCGAGAGCAGCGACACGGACCAGCAGCCCCTCCGTGATCAGCGACACAAACCAGCAGACCCTCCACGAGCAGCGACACGAACCAGCAGCCCCTCCGAGAACAGCGACAGGAACCAGCAGACACTCCGACAGCAGCGACACGGACCAGCAGCCCCTCCAAGAGCAGCGACATGAACCAGCAGACCTTCCGAGAGCAGCGACACTAACCAGCAGCCCCTCTGAGAACAGCGACACGAACCAGCAGACCCTGCGAGAGCAGCGACACATACCAGCAGCCCCTCCGAGAGCAGCGACACGAACCAGCAGACCTTGCAAGAGCAGCGACAAGGACCAGTAGCCCCTCCAAGAGCAGCGACAGGGACCAGCAGACCCTCCGAGAGCAGCGACACGAACCAGCAGACCTTGCAAGAGCAGCGACAAGGACCAGTAGCCCCTCCAAGAGCAGCAACAGGGACCAGCAGACCCTCCGAGAGCAGCGACACGGACCAGCAGCCCCTGCGAGAGCAGCGACAGTGACCAGCAGCCCCTCCAAGAGCAGCGACAGGAACCAGTAGACCCTCCGAGGGCAGCAACAGGGACCAGCAGCCCCTCCGAGAGCAGCGACACGGACCAGCAGACCCTGTGAGAGCAGCGACACAAACCAGCAGCCCCTACGAGAGCAGCGACAGGGACCAGCAGCCCCTCCGAGAGCAGCGACAGGAACCAGTAGACCCTCCGAGGGCAGCAACAGGGACCAGCAGCCCCTCCGAGAGCAGCGACATGAACCATCAGGCCCTCTGAGAGCAGCGACACGGACCAGCAGACCCTCCGAGAGCAGCGACAGGGACCAGCAGCCCCTCCAAGAGCAGCGACAGAGACCAGCAGACCCTCTGAGAGCAGCGACACCAACCAGCAGACCCTCCGAGAGCAGCGACACGAACCAGCAGACCCTCTGAGAGCAGCGATTGGAACCAGCAGACCCACTGAGAGAAGCGACTGGAACCATCAGACCCACTGAGAGCAGCGACACGAACCAGCAGACATTCCGAGAGCAGCAACACGGACCAGCAGACACTCCGAGAGCAGCAACACGGACCAGCAGACACTCCGAGAGCAGCAACACAAACCAGCAGCCCCGGCGAGATCAGCGACACGGACCTGCAGACCCTCCGAGAGCAGCAACACGAACCAGCAGACCCTCCGAGAGCAGCAACACAAACCAGCAGACCCTCCGAGAGCAGTGACACGAACCAGCAGACCCTCCGAGAGCAGCGACGCAATCCAGAATACCCTCCGAGATCAATGATAACCAGCAGACCCACTGAGAGCAGCAACACGGACCAGCAGCTCCTCCGAGAGCAGCGACATGAACCAGCAGACCCTTCGAGAGCAGTGACCTAGCAAGAGCAGTGACACGAATCAGCAGACCCTCTGAAAGCAGCAACACAAACCAGCAGACCCTCTGAGAGCAGCAACACGAACCAGCAGACCCTCCGAGAACAGCGACATGAACCAGCAGACCCTCCGAGAGCAGCGACAGGGACCAGCAGACCCTCTGAGAGCAGCGACACAAACCAGCAGCTCCTGCGAGAGCAGCGACACAAACCTGCAGACCCTCCGAGAGCAGCGACACGGACCAGCAGAACCTCCAAGAGCAGTGACCTGGCAAGAGCAGTGACACAAACCAGCAGACACTCCGAGAGCAGCAACACAAACCAGCAGACCCTCCGAGAGCAGCGACTGGAACCAGCAAACCCACTGAGAGCAGTGACACGAACCAGCAGACATTCCGAGAGCAGCAACACGGACCAGCAGACCCTCCGAGAGCAGCGACACGGACCAGCTGCCCTTCCAAGAGCAGCGACAGGGACCAGCGGACCCTCCGAGAGCGGCGACATGAACCAGCAGACTCTCCGAGAGCAGTGACACGGACCAGCTGCCCTTCCAAGAGCAGCGACAGGGACCAGCAGACTCTCCGAGAGCAGCGACATGAACCAGCTGCCCTTCCAAGAGCAGCGACAGGGACCAGCGGACCCTCCGAGAGCAGCGACACGAACCAGCAGACTCTCCGAGAGCAGCTACAAGAACCAGCATCCTCTCCGAGAGCAGCGACAGGGACCAGCAGACCCTCCGAGAGCAGCGACATGAACCAGCAGACCCTCCGAGAGCAGCGACAGGAACCAGCAGACTCTCCGAGATCAGCGACATGAACCAGCAGACCTTGCAAGAGCAGCGACAAGGACCAGCAGCCCCTCCAAGAGCAGCGACAGGGACCAGCAGACCCTCCGAGAGCAGCGACACGAACCAGCAGACCTTGCAAGAGCAGCGACAAGGACCAGTAGCCCCTCCAAGAGCAGCGACAGGGACCAGCAGACCCTCCAAGAGCAGCGACACAAACCAGCAGCCCCTCCGAGAACAGCCATAAGACCCAGCAGACCCTCTGAGAGCAGCGACACAAACCAGCAGACCCTGCGAGAGCAGCGACACGGACCAGCAGCCCCTGAGAGAGCAGCGACACGGACCAGCAGACCCTCCAACAGCAGTGACACGAATCAGCAGATCCTCCGAGAGCAGCAACACAAACCAGCAGACCCTCCGAGAGCAGCGACTGGAACCAGCAGCTCCTGCGAGAGCAGCGACACGAACCAGCAGACCCTCCGAGAGCAGTGACACGTACCAGCAGACCCTCCGAGAGCAGTGACACAAACCAGCAGACCCTCCAAGAGCAGCGACACGAACCAGCAGACCCTCCTAGAGCAGCGACACGAACCAGCAGCTCCTGCGAGAGCAGCGACACGGACCAGCAGACCCTCCGAGAGCAGCGACACAGACCAGCAGCTCCTGTGAGTGCAGCGACTGGAACCAGCAGACCCACTGAGAGCAGCAACACAGACCAGCAGCTCCTGTGAGTGCAGCGACAGGGACCAGTAGACCCTCTGTGAGCAGCGACCTGAACCAGCAGACACTCCGAGAGTGGCGACAGGAACCAGCAGACCCTCCGAGAGCAGCGACACGGACCAGCTGCCCTTCCAAGAGCAGCGACAGGGACCAGCAGACCCTCAGAGAGCAGCGACATGAACCAGCAGACCCTCCGAGAGCAGCGACACGAACCAGTAGACCCTCCAAGAGCAGTGACCTGGCAAGAGCAGTGACACGAACCAGCAGACCCTCCAAGAGCAGCAACACAAACCAGCAGCCCCTCTGAGAGCAGCGACACGAACCAGCAGACCCTCCGAGAGCAGCGACACGAACCAGCAGACCCTCTGAGAGCAGCGACTGGAACCAGCAGACCCTCCGAGAGCAGCGACACGAACCAGCAGACCCTCTGAGAGCAGCGACACGAACCAGCAGACCCTCCGAGAGCAGCGACACGAACCAGCAGACCCTCCAAGAGCAGCGACTGGAACCAGCAGACCCACTGAGAGCAGCGACACGGACCAGCAGACACTCCGAGAGCAGCGACACAAACCAGCAGCCCCTCCGAGATCAGCGACAGGGACCAGTTGACCCTCCGTGAGCAGCGACAGGAACCAGCAGACCCTCCGAGAGCAGCGACAGGAACCAGCAGACCCTCTGAGAGCAGCGACACGGACCAGCAGCCCTCCAAGAGCAGCGACAGGGACCAGCAGACCCTCCGAGAGCAGCGACATGAACCAGCAGACCCTCCAAGAGCAGCGACACAGACCAGCAGACCTTGCAAGAGCAGCGACACGAACCAGCAGCCCCTCCAAGAACAGCGACAGGAACCAGCAGACCCTCCGAGAGCAGCAACACAAACCAGTAGACCCTCCGAGAGCAGCGACAGGGACCAGCAGACCCTCTGAGAGCAGCAACATGGACCAGCAGCCCCTCCGAGAGCAGCGATAGGGACCAGTAGCCCCTCCGAGAGCAACAACAGGAACCAGCAGCCCCTCCGAGAACAGCAACATGAACCAGCAGACCCTCTGAGAGCAGCGACATGAACCAGCAGACCCTCCGAGAGCAGCGACACGGACCAGCAGACCCTCCGAGAGCAGCGACATGAACCAGCAGACCCTCCGCGAGCAGCGACACGGCCCAGCAGACACTCCGAGAGCAGCGACACCGACCAGCAGCCCCTCCGTGATCAGCGACACAAACCAGCAGACCCTCCAAGAGCAGCAACACAAACCAGCAGCCCCTCTGAGAGCAGCGACACGAACCAGCAGACCCTCCGAGAGCAGCGACACGAACCAGCAGACCCTCTGAGAGCAGCGACTGGAACCAGCAGACCCTCCGAGAGCAGCGACACGAACCAGCAGACCCTCTGAGAGCAGCGACACGAACCAGCAGACCCTCCGAGAGCAGCGACACGAACCAGCAGACCCTCCAAGAGCAGCGACTGGAACCAGCAGACCCACTGAGAGCAGCGACACGGACCAGCAGACACTCCGAGAGCAGCGACACAAACCAGCAGCCCCTGCGAGATCAGCGACAGGGACCAGTTGACCCTCCGTGAGCAGCGACAGGAACCAGCAGACCCTCCGAGAGCAGCCACAGGAACCAGCAGACCCTCTGAGAGCAGCGACACGGACCAGCAGCCCTCCAAGAGCAGCGACAGGGACCAGCAGACCCTCCGAGAGCAGCGACATGAACCAGCAGACCCTCCAAGAGCAGCGACACAGACCAGCAGACCTTGCAAGAGCAGCGACACGAACCAGCAGCCCCTCCAAGAACAGCGACAGGAACCAGCAGACCCTCCGAGAGCAGCAACACAAACCAGTAGACCCTCCGAGAGCAGCGACAGGGACCAGCAGACCCTCTGAGAGCAGCAACATGGACCAGCAGCCACACCGAGAGCAGCGATAGGGACCAGTAGCCCCTCCGAGAGCAACAACAGGAACCAGCAGCCCCTCCGAGAACAGCAACATGAACCAGCAGACCCTCTGAGAGCAGCGACATGAACCAGCAGACCCTCCGAGAGCAGCGACACGGACCAGCAGACCCTCCGAGAGCAGCGACATGAACCAGCAGACCCTCCGCGAGCAGCGACACGGCCCAGCAGACACTCCGAGAGCAGCGACACCGACCAGCAGCCCCTCCGTGATCAGCGACACAAACCAGCAGACCCTCCACGAGCAGCGACACGAACCAGCAGCCCCTCTGAGAGCAGCGACATGAACCAGCAGACCTTCCGAGAGCAGCGATACATACCAGCAGACCCTCCGAGAGCAGTGACACGAACCAGCAGACCCTGCGAGAGCAGTGACACAAACCAGCAGCCCCTCCGAGAGCAGCGACACGAACCAGCAGACCCTGCGAGAGCAGTGAAAGGAACTAGCAGACTCTCCGAGAGCAGCGACACAGACCAGCAGACCCTCCGAGAGCAGCGACATGAACCAGCAGACCCTCTGAGAGCAGCGACACAAACCAGCAGACCCTCCGAGAGCAGTGACACAAACCAGCAGCTCCTGCGAGAGCAGCGACATAGACCAGCAGCCCCTGTGAGAGCAGCGACACAAACCAGCAGACCCTCCGAGAGCAGCGACATAGACCAGCAGCTCTTGCGAGAGCAGCGACACGGACCAGCAGCCCCTGCGAGAGCAGCGACAGTGACCAGCAGCCCCTCCAAGAGCAGCGACAGGAACCAGTAGACCCTCCGAGGGCAGCAACAGGGACCAGCAGCCCCTCCGAGAGCAGCGACACGGACAGCAGACCCTGTGAGAGCAGCGACACGAACCAGCAGCCCCTACGAGAGCAGCGACAGGGACCAGCAGCCCCTCCGAGAGCAGCGACAGGAACCAGTAGACCCTCCGAGGGCAGCAACAGGGACCAGCAGCCCCTCCGAGAGCAGCGACATGAACCATCAGGCCCTCTGAGAGCAGCGACACGGACCAGCAGACCCTCCGAGAGCAGCGACAGGGACCAGCAGCCCCTCCAAGAGCAGCGACATGAACCAGCAGACCTTGCAAGAGCAGCGACAAGGACCAGCAGCCCCTCCAAGAGCAGCGACAGGGACCAGCAGACCCTCCGAGAGCAGCGACACGAACCAGCAGACCTTGCAAGAGCAGCGACAAGGACCAGTAGCCCCTCCAAGAGCAGCGACAGGGACCAGCAGACCCTCCAAGAGCAGCGACACAAACCAGCAGCCCCTCCGAGAACAGCCATAAGACCCAGCAGACCCTCTGAGAGCAGCGACACAAACCAGCAGACCCTGCGAGAGCAGCGACACGGACCAGCAGCCCCTGAGAGAGCAGCGACACGGACCAGCAGACCCTCCAACAGCAGTGACACGAATCAGCAGATCCTCTGAGAGCAGCAACACAAACCAGCAGACCCTCCGAGAGCAGCGACTGGAACCAGCAGCTCCTGCGAGAGCAGCGACACGAACCAGCAGACCCTCCGAGAGCAGTGACACGTACCAGCAGACCCTCCGAGAGCAGTGACACAAACCAGCAGACCCTCCGAGAGCAGCGACACGAACCAGCAGACCCTCCTAGAGCAGCGACACGAACCAGCAGCTCCTGCGAGAGCAGCGACACGGACCAGCAGACCCTCCGAGAGCAGCGACACAGACCAGCAGCTCCTGTGAGTGCAGCGACTGGAACCAGCAGACCCACTGAGAGCAGCAACACAGACCAGCAGCTCCTGTGAGTGCAGCGACAGGGACCAGCAGACCCTCTGTGAGCAGCGACCTGAACCAGCAGACACTCCGAGAGTGGCGACAGGAACCAGCAGACCCTCCGAGAGCAGCGACACGGACCAGCTGCCCTTCCAAGAGCAGCGACAGGGACCAGCAGACCCTCAGAGAGCAGCGACATGAACCAGCAGACCCTCCGAGAGCAGCGACACGAACCAGTAGACCCTCCAAGAGCAGTGACCTGGCAAGAGCAGTGACACGAACCAGCAGACCCTCCAAGAGCAGCAACACAAACCAGCAGCCCCTCTGAGAGCAGCGACACGAACCAGCAGACCCTCCGAGAGCAGCGACACGAACCAGCAGACCCTCTGAGAGCAGCGACACGAACCAGCAGACCCTCCAAGAGCAGCGACTGGAACCAGCAGACCCACTGAGAGCAGTGACACGGACCAGCAGACACTCCGAGAGCAGCGACACAAACCAGCAGCCCCTGCGAGATCAGCGACAGGGACCAGTTGACCCTCCGTGAGCAGCGACAGGAACCAGCAGACCCTCTGAGAGCAGCGACACGGACCAGCAGCCCTCCAAGAGCAGCGACAGGGACCAGCAGACCCTCCGAGAGCAGCGACATGAACCAGCAGACCCTCCAAGAGCAGCGACACAAACCAGCAGACCTTGCAAGAGCAGCGACACGAACCAGCAGCCCCTCCAAGAACAGCGACAGGAACCAGCAGACCCTCCGAGAGCAGCAAGACAAACCAGTAGACCCTCCGAGAGCAGCGACAGGGACCAGCAGACCCTCTGAGAGCAGCAACATGGACCAGCAGCCCCTCCGAGAGCAGCGATAGGGACCAGTAGCCCCTCCGAGAGCAACAACAGGAACCAGCAGCCCCTCCGAGAACAGCAACATGAACCAGCAGACCCTCTGAGAGCAGCGACATGAACCAGCAGACCCTCCGAGAGCAGCGACACGGACCAGCAGACCCTCCGAGAGCAGCGACATGAACCAGCAGACCCTCCGCGAGCAGCGACACGGCCCAGCAGACACTCCGAGAGCAGCGACACCGACCAGCAGCCCCTCCGTGATCAGCGACACAAACCAGCAGACCCTCCACGAGCAGCGACACGAACCAGCAGCCCCTCTGAGAGCAGCGACATGAACCAGCAGATCTTCCGAGAGCAGCGACACATACCAGCAGACCCTCCGAGAGCAGTGACACGAACCAGCAGACCCTGCGAGAGCAGTGACACAAACCAGCAGCCCCTCCGAGAGCAGCGACACGAACCAGCAGACCCTGCGAGAGCAGTGAAAGGAACTAGCAGACTCTCCGAGAGCAGCGACACAGACCAGCAGACCCTCCGAGAGCAGCGACATGAACCAGCAGACCCTCTGAGAGCAGCGACACAAACCAGCAGACCCTCCGAGAGCAGTGACACAAACCAGCAGCTCCTGCGAGAGCAGCGACATAGACCAGCAGCCCCTGTGAGAGCAGCGACACAAACCAGCAGACCCTCCGAGAGCAGCGACATAGACCAGCAGCTCTTGCGAGAGCAGCGACACGGACCAGCAGCCCCTGCGAGAGCAGCGACAGTGACCAGCAGCCCCTCCAAGAGCAGCGACAGGAACCAGTAGACCCTCCGAGGGCAGCAACAGGGACCAGCAGCCCCTCCGAGAGCAGCGACACAGACAGCAGACCCTGTGAGAGCAGCGACACAAACCAGCAGCCCCTACGAGAGCAGCGACAGGGACCAGCAGCCCCTCCGAGAGCAGCGACAGGAACCAGTAGACCCTCCGAGGGCAGCAACAGGGACCAGCAGCCCCTCCGAGAGCAGCGACATGAACCATCAGGCCCTCTGAGAGCAGCGACACGGACCAGCAGACCCTCCGAGAGCAGCGACAGGGACCAGCAGCCCCTCCAAGAGCAGCGACATGAACCAGCAGACCCTCCGAGAGCAGTGACACAGACCAGCAGCCCCTCCAAGAGCAGCGACAGGGACCAGCAGACCCTCCGAGAGCAGCGACAGGGACCAGCAGCCCCTACGAGAGCAGCAACAGGGACCAGCAGCCCCTCCAAGAGCAGCGACACAGAGCAGCAGCCCCTCCAAGAGCAGCGACACGGACCAGCAGACCCTCCGAGAGCAGCGACACAGACCAGCAGCTCCTGTGAGTGCAGCGACTGGAACCAGCAGACCCACTGAGAGCAGCAACACAGACCAGCAGCTCCTGTGAGTGCAGCGACAGGGACCAGCAGACCCTCTGTGAGCAGCGACCTGAACCAGCAGACACTCCGAGAGTGGCGACAGGAACCAGCAGACCCTCCGAGAGCAGCGACACGGACCAGCTGCCCTTCCAAGAGCAGCGACAGGGACCAGCAGACCCTCAGAGAGCAGCGACATGAACCAGCAGACCCTCCGAGAGCAGCGACACGAACCAGTAGACCCTCCAAGAGCAGTGACCTGGCAAGAGCAGTGACACGAACCAGCAGACCCTCCAAGAGCAGCAACACAAACCAGCAGCCCCTCTGAGAGCAGCGACACGAACCAGCAGACCCTCCGAGAGCAGCGACACGAACCAGCAGACCCTCTGAGAGCAGCGACACGAACCAGCAGACCCTCCAAGAGCAGCGACTGGAACCAGCAGACCCACTGAGAGCAGCGACACGGACCAGCAGACACTCCGAGAGCAGCGACACAAACCAGCAGCCCCTGCGAGATCAGCGACAGGGACCAGTTGACCCTCCGTGAGCAGCGACAGGAACCAGCAGACCCTCCGAGAGCAGCGACAGGAACCAGCAGACCCTCTGAGAGCAGCGACACGGACCAGCAGCCCTCCAAGAGCAGCGACAGGGACCAGCAGACCCTCCGAGAGCAGCGACATGAACCAGCAGACCCTCCAAGAGCAGCGACACAGACCAGCAGACCTTGCAAGAGCAGCGACACGAACCAGCAGCCCCTCCAAGAACAGCGACAGGAACCAGCAGACCCTCCGAGAGCAGCAACACAAACCAGTAGACCCTCCGAGAGCAGCGACAGGGACCAGCAGACCCTCTGAGAGCAGCAACATGGACCAGCAGCCCCTCCGAGAGCAGCGATAGGGACCAGTAGCCCCTCCGAGAGCAACAACAGGAACCAGCAGCCCCTCCGAGAACAGCAACATGAACCAGCAGACCCTCTGAGAGCAGCGACATGAACCAGCAGACCCTCCGAGAGCAGCGACACGGACCAGCAGACCCTCCGAGAGCAGCGACACGAACCAGCAGACCCTCCGCGAGCAGCGACACGGCCCAGCAGACACTCCGAGAGCAGCGACACCGACCAGCAGCCCCTCCGTGATCAGCGACACAAACCAGCAGACCCTCCACGAGCAGCGACACGAACCAGCAGCCCCTCTGAGAGCAGCGACATGAACCAGCAGACCTTCCGAGAGCAGCGACACTAACCAGCAGCCCCTCTGAGAGCAGCGACACGAACCAGCAGACCCTGCGAGAGCAGCGACACATACCAGCAGCCCCTCCGAGAGCAGCGACACGAACCAGCAGACCCTGCGAGAGCAGCGACACAAACCAGCAGCCCCTCCGAGAGCAGCGACACGAACCAGCAGACCCTGCGAGAGCAGTGAAAGGAACTAGCAGACTCTCCGAGAGCAGCGACACAGACCAGCAGACCCTCCGAGAGCAGCGACATGAACCAGCAGACCCTCTGAGAGCAGCGACACAAACCAGCAGACCCTCCGAGAGCAGTGACACAAACCAGCAGCTCCTGCGAGAGCAGCGACATAGACCAGCAGCCCCTGTGAGAGCAGCGACACAAACCAGCAGACCCTCCGAGAGCAGCGACATAGACCAGCAGCTCTTGCGAGAGCAGCGACACGGACCAGCAGCCCCTGCGAGAGCAGCGACAGTGACCAGCAGCCCCTCCAAGAGCAGCGACAGGAACCAGTAGACCCTCCGAGGGCAGCAACAGGGACCAGCAGCCCCTCCGAGAGCAGCGACACAGACAGCAGACCCTGTGAGAGCAGCGACACAAACCAGCAGCCCCTACGAGAGCAGCGACAGGGACCAGCAGCCCCTCCGAGAGCAGCGACAGGAACCAGTAGACCCTCCGAGGGCAGCAACAGGGACCAGCAGCCCCTCCGAGAGCAGCGACATGAACCATCAGGCCCTCTGAGAGCAGCGACACGGACCAGCAGACCCTCCGAGAGCAGCGACAGGGACCAGCAGCCCCTCCAAGAGCAGCGACATGAACCAGCAGACCCTCCGAGAGCAGTGACACAGACCAGCAGCCCCTCCAAGAGCAGCGACAGGGACCAGCAGACCCTCCGAGAGCAGCGACAGGGACCAGCAGCCCCTACGAGAGCAGCAACAGGGACCAGCAGCCCCTCCAAGAGCAGCGACACAGAGCAGCAGCCCCTCCAAGAGCAGCGACATGAACCAGCAGACTCTTCGAGAGCAGCGACACGGACCAGCAGACCCTCCTAGGCCGCTTAACATTAACACATAACCCAGACTCCATTACTGCACGTTACGCAGATATTATTCCGTGCATATATCCTAAGGGAGCACTAGTGAAGGATGCTTGTAACATGTCACATGGGACTCATGAGACAGAAGGTTCTTAATTTCTGTAAATTGTTATAGTGGCTATGGTATTGATAACCAATGAAACCTTGTAATCCGGCGCAGTCATGTTCAATTAGTCATAAAACTTTTGTCTTCCGTGTATGTATCCAGTAGTAGCAATTATTTCTGGCTGATGGATTCAGTGTGATCTTATTGCTTTGACACATGTAACAAATAGCCTATCCATAGCTGTCCAGAAGTCAATATTTGCAGAAAGATGCAGGCTGCAATAGACAGCCGGTGTTTTCATTGCATCAATGAGGGACAGAGACCTAGAAGCAAACAGTGCCTGAACATTTCTGCAAGATGATCTGCGATATATTCTGTTTTTAAAGGGTTTATCCATAAGGATGGAAGTAAGTCCTACTGTCCCCAAAGAGCGAGATCAATCTCTTGCCAAGTAAGAGGAGGTTCAGGTACAGCCTGCTGCAGACGAGGGGCACACTGAGTCATTGTGACCATTCCTGCAGAGCATCAGCCCATCAGGCACCGTGACAGATCAGGCTACAGGGATGCAATTCATGAGGGGATGAAACATCAACTGGTGGGATGCAGACAGGCTGGGAAGGAAAGGTGACTACTACATCAGCTCCATTGAGGGTGAGTCCAGTCAGTAGCAGTAACTTGATAGGCACTGGAAAGTGCCATGATAGGGAAGCATTCAGACAACTCCTGGATAGGAACTCTTAGACTTTGAATCATTTTACTATTTTCTAAACACAGAACAAACTCGGAAATCAGTGGGGCAAAGGGACTTAGGAGTCCTAGTACAGGATTTCCTAAAAATTAACTTGCAGCTTGAATCAGCAGTAAGGAAGACAAATGAAATGTTTGAATCCATTTCCAGAGGACTAGAATATAAAATTAAGGAAGTAATGCTAAGCCTTATAAGGCATTGGTCAGAGCACACTTGGAGAATTGTGAGCAATTTTGGGCCCCTTATATAAGTAAATATGTGCTGGCATTGGGAGGAGTCCAGAGGAGGCTCATGAGAATAATCCTGGGAGTGAATGGGCTGATTGGCTCTGGGCCTTTATTCACTGGAGTTTAGAAGAATGAGAAAACTATTGATTATCAAAAGGCCCAGATAGAGTAGACAGGAAAACAGGTTTCCATTAGTGGGAGAATCTAGGACCAGAGGGCACAGCCTCAGAATATAAGGACATCCCTTTAGAAAATAGATGAGAAGGAATTTCTTTAGCCAGAGGGCAGTGAATCTGTGGAACTTGTTGCCATGAGGCCAAGTCATTGGGTGTACAGTATTTAAGGTGGAGGTTGATAGTTTCTTGATCAGTAAGGGCTTCAAAGGTTATGGGGAGAAGGCAGAAGAACGGGGTTGAGAGGGAAAATAAATCAACCGAGATAAAATGGTGCAGGAGACTTGATGGACCGAATAATCTGATTCTGTTCCTATGTCTTATGATCTTTTGTATATTGTCAAAGAAAAAGGTATCTTCCTCTTTCGAGCCAAGCCCCTTGCTCTCCAGAGTGCTGCTAAACTTGAGCCAGTGGCAGACTGATTTCCAGGGACAGGCAGCATCTTTACCAAGTCTCTGAAGGTTATCATCATGGAGGTGCAATCTGGAGAACCCCATACCATCATACTGTCTGCCTGGTACAATGAAACCAGGTGGCAGTGCAGGAAGTGCAACTTCAGTCATCTCTCTCATTGTCAGGATCCATACAGCATTTAGTGATAGGAAAATAAAAAAACTAACAGAATTCTATATTAAAATGTTATAGTTTCAGTAAACACCTTTTTATCTCACCTGAGTGTGGTTATATATTTCTATTTCAATTAATTTCACTTTTATGTATATGAACATTCATTAGCCAATGCCATGCCCAATCTGCAAGACTGTTAAACGTTAGTATGTTATTGCAATGCTCATTGAATGGAATTTGTAACAAAGAAATGAACAATGTAATCTTAAAGAACCATCCCAGTGATAACATAACACTTAAGCCTCCTCCCACCTTGCTTTATTCATACCATAAGACCATAAAACATAGGAGCAAAATTAGGCCTTTCAGCCCATCGAGTCTGCTCCATCATCCCATCATGGCTGATTTACTATCCCTCTCAACCCCATTCTCCTGCCTTCCCCCATAACATTTGACACCCTTACTAATCAAGAACCTATCAATTTCTGCTTTAACTATACCCAATGACTTGGCCTCAACAGCCATCTGTGGCAATGGATTCCACAGATTCACCACTCTCTGGTTAAAGAAATTCCACCTTATTTGAGTTCTAAATGGATGCCCCTCTATTCTGTGCCCTCTGGTCCTAAACTCCTTTTCTATAAAAACAACCTCACCATATCTATTCGATTGGTTTCAATGAGATTCCCCTCTCATTCTTCTAAACTCCAGTGAGTACAGGTTCGTAGCCACCAAATGTTCCTCATGTTTTAACCCTTTCATTCCTGGGATCATTCTTGAGAACGTCCTCACCACCCTCTTCAAAGCCAGTGCATCCTTTCTTAGAGAAGGGAACCAAAACTGCTCACAATTGCAGTCTGACCAATGACTTATATGGCCTCAGTGTTAGCTCTTTGCTTTTATATTCTAGTCCTCTCAAAATGAATGCTAACATTGCAGTTGCCTTCCTCACCACAAATCAACCTGCAAGTTAACCTTTAGTGAATTCTGCAAGAAGACTACCAAGTCCCTTTGTACCTCTGATTCCTAAATTTGCACCTTGTTTATAAAATACTTCATGCATTTATTCCTTCTACTGAAGTGCATGATCATATACTTCCTTAAACTGGATTCCCTCTGCCACATCTTTTGCCATTCTCCCAATCTGTCCAAGATTGCAGCCTCCCTGCCTCCTCAACTCTATCTGTCTTTGTATCATCTGCAGATTTGGCCACAAACCCATCATTTCCATCATCCAAATCATTGATATACAGCATAAAAAGAAGTGATCCCACACTGACCCCTGCAGAACACCACTAGTCACTGGCATTCAACCCAGAAAAGGTCCCCTTTAATCCTACTCTTCGCCCATTGCTAGTCAGCCAATGTTCTATCCATGCTAGTGAAACCCCCTAATGCTGGGCTTCTCTGGAAAACAGGCTTGTTAGCCCCTTGCTAACAGCCGCTGGATTCTGCAGTGATAAACCCACCTTTCTCCAGCTTCCTACATCTAGGGTGTATACCACTTGGGTCCCGTCAAATTGCCCACTCAGACCCCGGTTTGTGTGAATGCTGTGTGACTTACTGCCCCAGCAAGAAATAACAGATCGTACACTGCACAGCATTAAAAAGAAGAATTTTTAAGAATGTTAAGCAAGCAGTTATTAAATGAAAGAAAGAAAGGAAAAAAATAAAAAGGGTCCATTACTTTTAAACAGTCAAATGTGCACAAGCTGGAGCTCATCTTGAACTTGTCTGCTGCTGGCTCACACCACCTTCCGAACGTCATAGCATAGCAGTAAAGACCTTAACCCAGGCATTTCACTAGCATTTTTCCTGTAAAAGCATGGGCTCTTAGCATGTTTAGTAGCCTCATATGTGGCACCCATCAAACAACTCCTGAAAATCCAGGTAAACAACATCTAATGAATCCACTTTTTTTTTATCCTGTCTCTTACTTCCTCAAAGAATTCCAACAGATTTGTCAGGCAAGATTTCTCCTTAAGGAAACCATGATAACCTCAGCCTATGCCTCCAAGTACCCCAAAACATTACCCTTAATAATGGACTCGAACATTTTGCCAACCACTTAGGCCAGGCTAACCAGCCTATAATTTCCAGTCTTTTGCTTCACTCCCTTCTTAAAGAGCGCAATGACATTTGCAATTTTCCAGTCCTCGTGGATTATTCTAGTTCTAGTGATTCTTGAAAGATCATTACTAATACCTCCACAATCTTTTCAGCTCCCTCTTTCAGAACCTTGGGGTGTAGTCAATCTTATCCAAGTGACTTATCTATACACCTTCAGACATTTCAATTTCCCAAGCACCTTCTCTTTAGTAATAGCAACTACAGTAATTTCTTCCCCCTGACACTCACAAATTTCTTACATAATGATGTTCTTACACAGTGAAGACTGATGTAAAATACTAATAAAGTTCATCCAATTCTTTGTCCCCCATAAATACCTCTCCAGCCATCTGATAGTCACTCTTGCATCGCTTTTACTCTTTGAAAAAAAAACTTTTGGTATCCTCTTTTATATTATTGGTTAGCTTACCTTCATATTTCAGCTTTTTGTTTCCTTATGGTTCTTTTTAATTGTCTTTTTGGTTTTTGAAAGCTTCCTAATCCTCTAACTTCCCACTAATTTTTGATAAATAATATGCCCTCTTTTGCTTCTATGCTGTCTTAGACTTCCCTTATCAGCCATGGTTGCTGCATCCTCCCTTTAGAACAGGGGTCCCCAAACTTTTTTGCAGTGCGGACCGGTTTCATGTTGACAATATTCTTGCGGACCGGCGGACGGGGGGGGCGGGGTGGTTGCCAACGCACAAGAGTAGCAGTCAAATACGTTGCGTTTACCCAGAGAAAGACTACAATGACCATGAAGCCTTGCGCAGGCACCAGTGGGCATGCGTAATTTGTGCATGCGTGCACCTGCCGATTATTTTTCCACAAATCGTTTTTGGCGATTCTGTTCGGAGGGGGGTGTTAATCATGACTGGAATATCGGTGATAAGTGGCTAATACACTCAATTTCATTTCTAAAAAGTTTTATCTAACGAATTTAGTATTAAACACACAGCGCATTTTCCTCGCATGAATATAGCGATAAGTCAATTATCAGGGGAGGACAGAGGAGCTTGAAGTATTGAACGAACTTCCAGCATAATTGTCAGAAGCAGGTTCGATATTATCATTTAAAGAAAAATTGAATAGGTATATGGACAGGAAAGGAATGGAAGGTTATGGGCTGAGTGCAGGTCGGTGGGACGAGGTGAGAGTAGCGTTCGGCACGGACTGGAAGGGTAGAGATTGCCCGTTTCCATGCTGTAATTGTTATATGGTTATATAAGTCAATAGCATCATAACATTTTAAGTAACGTTTGGATATTAAACACAGCGCATATTTTCCCCGTATGAACTTATAAAATCATTGCAACGCACCAATATCGCTGAATCAGTAGGAGTCCTGGGCTTGATTTCCTGCAACAAGACGGTCCTATCGAGGGGTGATGGGGGACAGCGATACTCGAATGTGGTTCCTTACGTCCAGTCTAATCCGCAATTTAGTTTTTGTTACATTCATCGCAGAGATGTGTTGGAAATGGAAGCAACGTTTTCAGTACTTCCGTGGCTATCTCAGGATATTTAGCCTTGACTTTGATCCAGAATGCCGGCAGAGATGTTATGTCAAACATACTTTTCAGCCCGCCGTCATTTGCAAGCTCGAGGAGATGATCTCCTTCCTGCGCTGACATGGATGACACGCGGGTAATGACCTCGCGTGTGTTCAAGTTCGACAGTGGCCGTGACAGGGAATGAGGAAAGGTGCAGCTGACTCATATCGCCAAATCATATCGTTTCCTCGCGGCCCGGTAGCACATGCTTTGCAGCCCGATACCGGTCCGCGGCCCGGTGGTTGGGGACCGCTGCTTTAGAATACTCTTTTGGGATGAATCCATCCTGTGACTTCTGAATTGCTCCCAGAAGCTCCAGCCATTGCCGTTCTGCCATCATCCCTGCTAGTGCCCACTTCCATAAAACTTTGGCCAAATCCTCTCTCATACCACTGTAGTTCCTTTTATTCCACTACAATACGGTTAGATCTGATAGGGAGGGGAATGCTGTTGTAGCCCCCAGAATGTGGAACAGCATTCTCCTCCCTATCAGATCTGTCCCTTCCATTGACTCTTTTAGGTCCAGGCTCAAAACTTACCTTTATTCACCAGCGTTTGAATCTTCCTGATGTGGCTGATTCTTGGCTTGTGCCTATGTTCATGTGTTGTTTATTTTGTGCCTATAAGCTGTGTGCCTTGTTTTTATCTGTGTTTCTTGTATTTGTGATTTTATCTAGCTGTGATGGTTTGTACAGCACTTTGGTCAACATGGGTTGTTTTTAAATGTGCTTTATAAGTAAATTTGACTTGACTTGACTTGGCATCTGACTTTAACTTCTCCCTCTCAGACTGAAGGGTGAATTCTATCATATTATGATCACTGCTTCCTAAGGATTCCTTTACCTTAAACTCCTTAATCAAATCTGGTTCATTTAACAACGCCCAATTCAGAGCTACTTTCCCCATAATGCCTTTCCTTCTATATATTTGTTACTCAGATTATTTTATTGTATTTATTTATTATTTATTTAGAGATGCAGCTCAGCCTACCCGAGCCACACCACCCAACAACCTGCTGATTTAACACGAGCCTAATCGCAAATGATTATTAATTGCAAATGATCTGACTTCACCACCACTTCAGTCATGCAGTTTTCTTTTAGCGTTCACCCTATTACATACATTTGTTTGATCCTTCTAACCCTCTCCCTTCTCTGAAACTTAAAATATGTTTAATTTCCATTTTATCCCAGTCACAGATGTTTCTCCAGAGATATTGTCTGATCTAAGAACTAAGTAATCCATTGAGCATTTTCTGATTTTGTCTTGTTTGCCCTTTGTTTACAGATAAACATTATTTACTTGTTTAAACAAGTGTTTAAAATACAAAAAACTCACTTGACAAATTTCATAAGAGTCAAGACTAGACTATATTTGCATGTCTGCAGTCACTTCTGTATTTTTAAAACTTTCATTTTAAGGTTTTAATGAGTTTTACAGACAATACAAACAATGATTCATACTTAAAGTACCTATGTATAAATGTCTCATCACAATATCACCTATTTCTTGATTCCACTGAGATCCAAATGTTTGATGGAAATTGCTTCATGAATCTGAAACAGCATCTTGAATCCTTCTGATCCTTGAGATAAAAACTGCCTGGAGCTCTACCTATTCTGTTGCCATGGTATCTGCATTCAGCAAACTGTGAGGATGAAAAAGAGATATTCATGAGGTGATATGATATACATGAAATTCATTGATCAGCAAATCTTGGTGAAATTGTTGTAGAATTTTAGTCAATAATATTCTGTTCACAACATGATGCACAGCACCAGCGAATTTCAAAGTAAAACTTATTATCTGAGTACCTACTTGTTACAACATACAACCCTGAGATTCTTTTTCTTTGTGGGCATATTTAGTAAATCTATAAAATAGTAACTGTAAGCAGGATCTGTAAACTGTAAACAAACTGTGAAAATGCAGCTAATAAATAAATAGCAAAAAATAATGAGCATGAAATAACAAAATAAAAGAGTCTTTAAATGACTGTAGTTATCCCCTTTTGTTCAAGAGCCTGATGCTTGAGGGGTAGTAACTGTTCTTGAACCTGCTGGTCTGAGTCTGGAGGCTCTTGTACTTTCTACCTGATGGCAACAGTGAGGAAAGAGCATGGCCTGGGTGGTGAGGATCTTTGATAATGGATGCTGCTTTTCTACGGCAATGTTTCATGTAGATGTGCTCAATGGTTAGGATGGTTTACCCATGATGTACTGGGCCAAATCCACTATCTTTTGTAGGATTTTCTGCTCAAAGGCATTGGTGTTCCCATACCAGGCTGTAATTCAGCCAGTCAGTACACTTTCCACCACACAGCTATAGAAGTTTGCCAAGGTTTTTGATGACATACAGAATCTCCGCAGACTCCTGAGGAAGTAAAGGCGCTGTCGTGCTTTCTTCACAATTACATTTATATGATGGGTCCAGGACAGGTCCTCTGAGATAGTGACACCCAGAAATTTAAAGTTCCTGACCCTCTCCACCTCTGATCCTCCGACGACTACTGACTCGTGGACCTCTGATTTCCCTCTCCTGAAGTCTACAATCAGTTCCTTAGGCTTATTGACATTCAGTGAGAGGTTGTTGTTATTACGCCACTCAGCCAAATTTTCAGTCTTCCTCCTGTATGCTGATTCACCACCTCCTATTGTTACAGCCCACAACAGCAGGGTCATCAGCAAACTTGCTTACAGTGTTGGAGCAGTACTTAGCCACACAGTCATAGATGTAAAGTGAGTAGAGCAGGGGCCTAAGTACACATTCTTGCGGTGCTCCTGTGCTGATAGAGATCGTGGAGGAGATGTTTTTGCCAATCCAAATTGACTGGGGCCTACAAGTAAGGAAATCCAGGATCCAATTGCAGAAGGGGGTATTGAGGCCCAGACTTGGAGTTTACTGATTAGCTTTGAGGGGGTGATGTGTTAAATGCTGAGCTGTATTCGATAAGGAGCATCTTTGCTGTCCGGTGTTCCAGGGTTGTGTGAAGAGCCAATGAGATAGCATCTGCTGTAGACCTGTTACTTCGGTAGGTGGATTGGAGCGGATCCAAGTCACCACTCAGACAGGAGCTGATATACTTCAAAACCGGCCTCTCAAAACACGTCATCACTGTGGATGTAAGTGCCACTGGACGATAGTCATTTAGACAAGTTACCATGCTCTTCTTGGGCACCAGTACGATTGAAGCCTGCTGGAAACAGGTGGGTACCACACACTGCCAGGGTGAGAGGTTGAAGATATCCGCGAACACACCAGCCAATTGGTTAGCAGAGGTCTTTAGTACTTGACTTGATACTCCGTCTGGACCAGACGGATTCACTTTCTTGAAGGCGGACCACACGTCATCTTCAGATACCGAGACCAAAGGATCATCGGGAGACATGGGGTGTGCTATGGTTCCTCCCTATTCTGGTATCAAAGAGAGCATGGAAGGCTCTATGGAAGCGAAGCTCTGCCGTTGCCTGTGTTGCAAAATTTTGCTTTGTAGGAGATGATGGCACTCAAACCCTGTCACAGTTGTCCAACATCCCTCGTTGATTCCAGTCTAGTATGGAATTTCCATTTCACCCTTGAGGTGGCTTTTCAGAGATCATACCTGTACCTTGTAGCATTTTTTATCTCCAGACTTGAATGCCTCTGATCTGGCTCTCAGCAGATTCCAGATTTCATTTTTCATCCAAGGCTTCTGCTTGGGAAAAACCCTGAACAAATTTGTGATTCATGCACAATTGTCTGGATTGTAAATGAGTCTCCACCTTTCCCTCTTTTGTACTTCACTGTATGACCTGAGCAATGACAAAAGAATGTCCATATCCTACCAGCTTCCATTTTCATCCCCCTATTAGCAATATATATTATCATTTTTCTTCTACGTTGTAAAAGACCAACAACTCCTGGATTGTATTATCAGCCAAATGGTGAAATTCAAGTGAAAGTGTTTACTAATCTACAACTGACTTAAAAATAAGATATAGAATCCACATTAAGTGATGGTGGAGGCTCTGAGATTCCAAGTCATCTGATCCCTCTAAGCATTGCGAAGTACCCAGATGCATTACTTGAAAATGTTATTTTATGGAAGAAATCCATCCAATTTGTATTTGTCATTTGCATTTCTGTAGACAGTCACACTTGACAAAAATTAGAATGTAAAATGAAAAGGAATATTCAAAAGAGGAACCTTCTGTTACGTCACCTTACTATCAACCTCTTCTACTTTTTAATCCCCTCATTCCCTACAATCAACCCAAGGTGCAAAATGCGTTGATCAATTTGTTTGTTTTGGTTCCTATTAATTAGGGATTTTCAATTATTAAAAAATATCATTCAAGAAATACAACTTCGGGTCTATTCTCATTGGTGTGTGAGAGTTAATGAGCTGCATTGGAACATTTGAGATTCTGGGGTATTGACAATGTAGATGCTGAGAGAATTCTGCTGTGAAACCATGAAAGAATCAAGAACTGGACTGCATAATTTCTGAACAAGTGTCTGTTTTATTTAATAGGGGCATGCAGAGGCATTTCTTCCCTCGAAGCGCAGTGAATGTGTGGAATTCTCCACCCAGAGAGCTGTGAAGGGCGAGTCATTAAAAAACTTCATGTTGAAATTGATTGATTGTTAAAATAGAAGGTCAAGAGAAAGAGCAGAGTATGGGCATTACGACCTGGATTGAATCTCATTAAAAGAACAGATCAGCAAATTTATGGTCGGTGGAGCCACTGCCACTCGTTAAGGTGATTCTTCAGCAAAAATTGCTGCAAACTGCCCCTTGAGAATAGGTAGTTTATAGAACATGGGAGGGAGTTAACTGATAATATAAGTTCAGATCGGTGGTTGGTGGTTGGCAGGACTCGATGGGCCGAAAGGGCTTTTTCCCTACCGTACTGTATCTCTCTATGACTCAATAATAGATCTGTCAGATTGCCATGCATGAAATTACGTGGTGCCTTAAAGGGCCTTTGCTTGGTGGTTTCCTCATCTGTACCACGTCTGTCTGAGCATCCACATAGTATTCAGACATTTGGAAGAAGTTATTGCCACTGCAATAGAAAGTGTGACATTGTCCACCTAACGTGACATCATGACAGGTTTCACTGGTTTGTTGATGAAGAACAAACCAGTGATCAACCCCAACCCTAACCAATTTCAATCGGATTGGATGAGCTCTAGGTGTTTGGATCAAGCTGGTGAAAGCTTCTTCTTTGCTCGGTAATGTTTCATTCAGGTTGTCTCCAAAGCATTAAACTTTTGGTTGTTCATATCTATTAATGTGCATTCAACTTTGGTCCCTGGTGTACTGGCCTTTGTGCTATTCTTTTATCTTGCTTTGGCTCATGAAAACTAGGAATGTGTTCCATCACAGTAAGATCCTCTTACCCACCCATCCAAACATAATGCAATGCTACCCTAAAGCTGGTGGGTGCAAATACAGGATGAAGAGCTGTATCATTCATCTTCACTTCCAGCATCCTTTTCCTCCTTTGTGACAATACTTGTGTACCTGAAATGAGAAAAGGAAAGAGAGAATAAAATAATCAAGTGAGTACACCATTTGCTTCTGAACCTGTACTGGATAGATTAACTGGAACATGACCAACAGGACTATTGTGCTTTTACCCTTATCATTGATCCTTGCAGCTGCACCCCCACCACATCTCCACCAAAGGACAAATGGAGATAGAAATGGCAGTAAGACATTGATTTGGACATTAAAATTTGGGTGCATTAGAGACTGAGATTGATGACCTGATGATTGGCAGAGGTCAAGAGATCAGAAGTGGGGTGGTCATGGGAATGGGACTTTGATTAGGCTGAAAATCAACGAGTGTCACTGCAAGAGATGGGGAAACAGATTGAGAAACAAGGTCAAGGTAGTGAGATGGGGAAACAAGTGAGGGCTGGAGATTGGAGATTGGTTCATTTTAGGAACTCTGGGCAACTGTGTTCTAAACACAAATCCCTCAATCCAAACCATTTTCCATAATTTGAGAGTATAATCTAAGGCAGCATTAACATGATAATGCATTGTTGAAAGCTGAGCTCAATGATTACTAAGGGTCTGTCCAAAGAGGTGGATGTGGTACTGCTGGTGCTCGGAGTAGTATCAAATCACCCAAATCAGAATCTGTTTATGACTGAGATATATTTACACAGCTAGAAGGGTCATATAGAAGGATCCAATGTACAAGAATGTTACAGACATGGACTAGCAATTGCAATGATATTGGGGAATCCCACAATCCACATACTGTAAAATACTGATAACCTGGTATCTGAACATTCAGAAATCCCACTGGTTCAGCTGCCTTCTATTTTTCACCTTCCTTCTAACACATCAGGGCCCTGTTTTCCACCCACCTTCTTATATACTTCATGCTCCCTTGAAACTCTGCCTTGGTTCTGTTTGAATTTGCCATTTCACTGGAAATGTGTTATTTTACTGTGTATAAATAAAAACTAACGTGAGTTGAAAATATGTCGGAGTGTTAAATGCCCAGTAGTCCAGAAAATCTGCTAATCTGGCACCATCAGTCTTGAGCGTGCCAGGATTATCACAATTTCATTGTACGGACAGGGTTAAGACAACAACAGAGCAATTTAATGCTGCCACCACACAGCTCCAGCATCTTAGTTTGATTCTGACCTTGGGTACTGTCTGTGAATAATTTGTACATTTACTCTGTGACTGTGTTGAGTTTCTTTGGATGCCCAGGTTTCCTCCAGCATACCAAATATGTGTGGGTTGCAAAGACATCACAAACCTGAGAGGCGTAGTAAACTTTGAGGAGGACGGTAACAGATGATGGAGATGTGAATAGGACGGTGGAATGGGAGGATGGTTGGCAGGTGAAATTCAATGCTGGGAAACATGAAGTATTAAATGTTGGTAGGAAAATAGGAAGGGGCTATATAAATCAATGGACACAATTTTAAAAGAGATGATCTGAGATCTAGGGTCTATCTGCATCCCTTGTTGAAAGTGGCAGGATAGATTGAGAATGTGTTTAAAGCATGCAGGTTGCTGTGCAGGGGGGGAGGAGGAAGAGCAAGAGTACAAGGGCTGAAGTAGGAGATCCAATAGTGAGGGAATAGACTAGAGCTTCAGTGGCCATAGTGTGTTTCCTCTCTGGTGCCAACGTCAAGGGTGTCACAGAACAGCATTGTGTCACAACAGTGTTTATCAAGACTGGCGCACCTTAGGGATGTGTACTTAGCCCACTGCTCTATTCTCTTTATACCAATGACTGTGTGGCTAGGCATAGATCAAATGCCATCTATAAATTTCTTGATGATACAACCATTGTTGGCAGAATCTCAGATAGAGGCGAGAGGGCGTACCAGAGAGAGAGATACCAGCTAGTGGAATGGTGTCGCAGCAACAAACTTGCACTCAAAGAGTGAAGCATCCCCACAGCATGATGCAGCCACCACCATGCTTCACGGTAGGTTTGGTGTGTTTTTGATGATGTGCAATGTATGGCTTATGCCAAACATAGCGTTTAGTCTGACGGCCAAAAAGTTCAATTTTGGTTTCATCAGACCATAGAACCATCTTCCAGCTGACTTCAGAGTCTCCCACATGCCTTCTGGCAAACTCTAGTCGAGATTTCATGTGAGTTTTTTCAACATGGCTTTCTCTTTGCCACTCTTCCATAAAGTTTGACTGGTGAATCACCTAGGCAACAGTTGTCTTCCCCAGATCTACCTTCAAGGAGGACAAGCCAGTCCCAGCCAATAGGCCCATGCAAGTCCTGACCCTGTCCAGTCAGGAGCAAACCAAAGAGATGCCTGAGCAGTCAGGAACTCTAGCAGCTAAGCCAAAGGGCTCCGGTTGCCAGGTCCCATCTAAGGGGAAGTGTAAATGGAGAGCCTTGGAGACTACTTCCAGGAGCACAAGAACCATTTGTTGCACCTCACTGCCGATGTCGGAGAAGACGGATAAGGATTTGGACTGTAATTTGGCTTCTGTTTTCACTAAAGACTCTTGTGGTCCTATGAGAAAGACACTGGGGTCTGTCAAAGCACCCCCGCTACCAACGGTGTCTCAGAAGTTGTCCTTGGAGGAAGGTTTGGGGGTAAATGCAGCCCCCAAGCCAGTAAAAATCCCTTCCATTTACAGAGATTTGGAAGAAGTCAGTAAGAGAAAGACCTCAACTCTTCCACCGTACCGACTCTTCAACTGTGCAATACATCTACTGCCAGGTACACATCCTCCGTGGGTCGCTTATATGTGCTCTTGGGCCCAGACAGAGACACTATGGAGGTGTATATTAAGGAGGCCCTTATCCTGGGATTCATTCGGTCCTTCACCTCTCCAGCCGGCGCTGGCTTCTCCCTCATACAGAAGAAGGACAAGAGTCTGCGGCCTTGAATCGCAAAACGGTCAAGAGTCATTAGCCTCTTGCACTCATGGACACTGCTTTCAAGATTCTCCAAAGGGTCAAGAGTATTCTCAAAGCTGGCTTGCGAGTGCATACAACCTGGTTTGCATAAAGGAGGGTGACGAGTGGAAGTTGGCATTTAACACACCGACAGGGCATCAGGAGTACCTGGTTATGCCTTTCGGGCTTGTGAATGCACCAGCAATTTTCCAGGCCTTTATGAATAACGTGCTTTGGGATACTCTTCATAAGTATGCCTTCGCCTACTTAATTTTTCCAAAGTCCATGGAGGAGCCTAAAAAGGCTTCTTGATCATGGACTTTATGTCAAACTGGAGAAGTCTGAATTTCACATAACCACTATTTCTTTGTTGGGCTTCATCATCTCTAATGGCAACCTCAAGATGGACCCCAGTAAGAGGCAGGCTGTTGGAGACTGGCCACAACTATCCAGTGGGAAGGAAGTCCAGCCATTCCAGGGATTTGTCAACTTACAGCAAAAGTTCGTCAGAAGCTTCAGCTCAGTGGCGGCTCTGCTGAGCTCGGTTGTTTGAGCTCTGTGAAGGCAGCCTCTGCTTCAGTAGTCTAAACAAAAGGGCCCGTGGAGCTCAGACACTGGTCCACAAAAGCTCCCATTTCGGGTGCACCTAACCCGGATCTTATCTTCATCGTGAAGGTGGACACCTTAGACGTCGGAGTGGGTGCAATGTGATCTCAACAGACACCTTCAATAAACTGCACCCATGTGTGTTCTTTTCCAGGCAGCTACCCCTGGCAGAGGTGCACATGACGTCGGGAGTCCGGAGTTTCTGACAGTTAAGTTAGCTTTGAAAGAATAGCGTCGTTGGCTAGAGGTGGCTAAAAACCCTTTTATCATTTGGACTAATCTCAAGGACCTGGCTTATATTCAGGAGGCCAAGAAGCTGAAGTCCAGGCAGGTCATGTGGTCTTTGTTATTTAACCGCTTAATTTCATCCTGACCTACTGACTGGGGGCAAAGAACCAGAAGCCAGATGTCAGTGTGATGAACTGGAATGAGAAGAGCATCCAACTACCATTTTGCCCCAAGCCTGGGTGGTAGTGCCATTCACTGGGGAATCGACACTTTTATTTGCAGGGCCCAGGAGCAAGGGGAGATGCTTAAAAACGGTCCTCCGAGACAGTGGTTTCTCCCATGTTCTGTCAGGTCACAACTACTCCAATGGGGTCGTTCATCAAGAATGACCACTCACCCAGGGATTGCCACGACCCTTGAGTTTATCAGAAAGAGGTATTGATGATGAAGGAAGTTCGGCAGTATGTGCAGGCTTGTGCGATGTGCGCCCGGAACAAGGAGCCCTGGACCGGAACTCAAGGGCTTCTCCACCCGCCTCACCTGTTCTAGACAGACATGGGCGCGCATGTCCGTGGACTTTGTCATGGGTCGTCCACCTTCCTTTCCAAGAGGAAGACTGTTATCATGGTAATTGTAGATTGTTTATCAAAGGCCTGCAAATTCATCGCCTTGGACAGACTTCCATCTGCAGCAGAGGCGGCCAAGATTGTCCTGCCACAGGTCTTCAGGATCAATGGTTTTCTGGGGAACGTTGTGTCGGATTGCGGTCCTCAATCCGCATCACTTTTCTGGAGGGGACTTTGCAAACTGATTGGGGCAACAGCGAGTCATTCCACTGGGTTTCACCCACAATTCAATGGCCAGACGGAGCGGGTGAACCAAGCTATGGAATGTATCCTAAGGTGCCTAGCTTCTGAAAGACTGAATGACTGGAGCAACGATTTGATGTGATCAGAGGTCACCCACAGCACCTTATGGCATTTGGCGTACAGGATGTCTCCTTTCGAATGCCAGTTTGGTTATTCTGCATCACTCTTCCCTGAGCTGGAGTCAGAGATTAGGGTTCCTGCGGCCAAAGATCTCGTCCGACACTGCAAGAAAGGGTGGACTAGGGCAAGGGAGATTTCCAAAGCCCTTTATCACACCCTTCAGAATAGATTTCATCATCTTCTAAGTGAATGATGTAAGACTAATTGTCCCAGAGTTTTCTGTTTTCTCTCATCCTTCTTTCTTAAATAGGACAATAATATTGGAGCTCTTCAAGTTCTCTGAAGGCTTCCCTGAATCTAGGAAATTTTGGAAGATGACAACCAATGTATTCAGTTCTTTGAAAACTTTCTGGTTCAGGCTATCAGCTGCAGTACATTTATTAGTACAACAATATAAAGTTGCGTGGGTCTTGTTCTCTTCTGTGGCCGTTCTAAGTTCCTCAGTCATTTTTCCTCTTGGTTAACTATGTTCTTGATATGCTATCATTTTCTTCCTTCTAAACTGCTTACTGATTAAAAGATACAAGGTCTTTTCTCAATATTGTAATTAGTTCTTCATCAAAACTAATTACAACCCCTCCTCCATTCCCCTTTCTTTCTTCCCCATCCATACGGAATGTCCAGTACCCTGGAATATTCAGTTCCCAGTGTTGCTTATCTTATAACCACATCTCTGTGATAGCTATTACATTGAATCTATTTATTTCAATTTGTGCCACAAATCCATTTGTCTTGTTATGAAAGCTTTCTGCATTTGCATAAGGAATCAATCTTTGCTTTTTTCCCCCCACCATTTCTGACCTGTATTCTTCCACTCCAGATTTATCTCAGTCAGAGTCATAGAGTACACAAACAGGTCTTCAGCCTTCCTATATCCAGCATGTCACTTATACCATGCTCCATATCAAATATCCCTCCTATAACTTGACAATCACAACTATGCACATACTCCAGCTGGGGTATAATGTTTTCTGATGTTGTACTATAACCTCCCAACTTGCTGATGAAGGCAAGAATCCTGTATGCCTTCTTCATTGTCTTATCTGCTGTCATCTCTATAGATTTGTACACCAAAGGTTCTTATTCCCCAATATTTTCTTAGGCACTATCATTCATTATCTATGTCTTAGGTCATTTGTTCCTCCAAAGCACATTACCTTGCATTGACCAGGATTAAATCCCATCCGCCATTGCTCTCCCCATCTTACCAAATTTTCAGTAATATCCCTTAGTCTAAGCCTTCCCTCCTCACTATTCAAGGACACCAACAGTTTTAATGGTATCTACAATATTACTGGTCAATTACAAATTTCTAATGAATATAAAACAGCATTTGGAACCAACTTCCATCATTGTGGTACATCGCGGAAGGCTTTGAATCACAAAAGCAACACTCCAGCAAAACCCTCTGTCTCCTATGTTCTAACTTGCTTTGAATCCCATGGTGGGGTACCTTTTCTACATTTTTCCATGTGGGTCTTTGACTAAGGCCTTACTGAAATCCATAGTGACTATATCCTGTTACTTCTTCTAAACTTCAACCAAATTTATTAGACAAGATCTCCCACTAACAAAGTCATGCTGACTTTCTTTGATTAACCCTGCCTTTACAGACATAAATTAATCCTGTCCCTCAGAATTTTTTTAACAACTTTCCTAACACAAATGTTAGATCTGTATTTCCCATGCTTATCCTTGCCACCCTCTTGAATCAAGGCACTACATTTGATGTTCTTCGGTTAAGTGGTGCTTCATTTCACCATTTACTCCACTCGTTTCAGTACTGAGGCTTTCCCCCACAAGGCTGGTTTAGTGTGCCTGTTGAAATGGTGTACTGGGGTATGACCACTGTCACATGGAAAAAGCTACTGGAACACAGGTGAGAGCTGAGTGTCTGGTGTGGACCAAAGATGAGTGAGCTGCCCCAGAATGGACATGACCAGCCCCTTCACCAAAGGTGATACCCCTCCCTGGACACTCCATACATGGCAGCATACATTGGATAAATTCCTCCATCAATAACTATTAGGAAATAGTACACAGTTTTATAGTAGTGTAGTAGCATTGGTGGTATTCTCACTTGTTCTGTGTTTCATTTAAATACTTACTTTGTGACTGGGTTAAATGTAGTTCGTCTTTGTTATTCATTTTTTAAACTATTTCCATGAAACTTTGGCTAATTGGGACAGATGCTTAATTAAGCCAAAATGTACAGGTTCCGATATTTCCCAATTCATTGGAATCCACTGTACTTGCTATACACTTTCTTTTCTTTCCTGATCAAACCTCCAGTATACTTTGTCATCTAAGGTTTCTAATCTTGCCTTTTTAAACTTTCATTGTTAACAAAACATACTGGCCCTGAACTCCTACAAACTCTCTGTTAAAAGACATTCCACGAATCAGTGTCATTTTACCCACAATAATCTTCACCCAATCTACAGGTCCTATCATACACTATTGAAATCAGCCTTCCCTGGTTCAAGTCCTTAACCTGAGGAACAACCTTATCCTTTACCATAACTGTCTTGAAAGTTACAAGAACTATGATCACAAAGTTTTTCCCTGTTGACACTCACGCCACCTGTCCAATTTCATTTTCCAAGATGAGAGATAGGAATGGACCGAAGATCAATCTTCACTCACTGGATGTAATGATTCAGGAACAGGAAAAATCCATGAAGAAGACAGGTGAAATAATAACGGAGCCAGACAGATGTATTTTTGCCAAGTTGGAGATGGAGAATTGCAGGAGGGGTTGATGAGGCCAGGTCTACAGTCAAATGAAGAAGTTGGTATTTATAACTACTGTACAGTGGCATAGGCAGAATATTCTGAAAAGATTCAAACAAGGAATTCTGTGAAAGATGGGAATGAATTTGGGAAGTAATAGCATGTACTCTCTGGAGAGGTTGGAGGCGAGGCAGTAATTTCTAAGGATGGATTAGTTAAAGTTTCAGAAAAGGGATGAAAGGGAAGAAGACCTGAAGAGGGCTGTTATTAATACCAGTAATACAAGATCCAGGAAGGGAAGGCAGGAGATCTGTAAGATTTAGACTAAAGAAGCAGTCACTGGGTTCAATTGATAAACTGAGATAAGACAGAACTTTAGCAGAGGTTGACAAGAAACTGGAGATCAGAACAGAACTGAGGTGAGGGGTGAGAGGTGTGGGGGGCGGGGGGGGGTTATAGGAAATTTGGCCCTGTGGTCTAGGCAAAGGAAGCAAAGCAGCAGAGGTAATAACTGGATGATCTCAATCTTCCTGGCAATGAAGTTCCTTGCACTCTTGGAGAAATGAGGAAATGGGGAGAGATCTTTTGGAAGACAACCTAAGTTACAAAGAAGCCAGGGTGGGGGATGATCCTGGAAAAAAGATTGGTTTTGAAAATAGTATAGGACTCAGTTGTATTGCATGGTTTGACAAAACAGACAGAGACATGCTGAACTGTTCAATTTGGCGTTGGTGGAAATTAACCAAGCTGTGAAAGGTTTCAATGAGGACTAGCCCACAATGGAAGAAGTAAAGGATAGGCTGGAGCAGATTGGTAGCCAAATATTAAAAAGTAAGTGGAGCGAAAGAGGTAACAAGGGAAATGTGGGTGTGAATGAAGAATGACTGAAGGATCCAAACTGGTATTACCAAAAATTGCTTTGATGGAACTAGCAAAGCCACAATAGATACCAAGTTCAAGAGAATGGCCTTGAATGTGAAACAGGAACATTCATATGGATGATACGATTCACATAGGATAGGAAAGCAATAAATTCATCACAAGAAAAGTATTGTGATGAATTGAGATGAATTTTGAATTCACAATGCCCTCTTTGCAATGATTTATAATTTACTGCTTATTGCCTGATGATAATTGCAATTAAAAAAACAAAGTTGATTCTTTCTAACAGTCTTCAAATGCTGAACTTTGTTTTTGTCACCCGGTGCTGATATGGCCCAAGTACAGAGTGAGAGACACTGATGCAGGTCGATAGTTCACAGACTTTAATGCCAACAGTGTAAAAGGGAAAAGAAAGCAATAAACGCTAGGCCAAACAGGACCATTAACTAAAACGGTCAAATGGAAAACAAAGCCTACACTGCGGCTGAAAAGAGCAACTAAGAATAAAACGAATACCGCTCGTCTTCAGAGTCAGTTGACTCGACAGTCCAATTTCTCAGGCAAGGCGGAATGCAGGCAGGCAGCGAAGTGTTGCTGTGTCCAAGTCTCAACCAATACTACGACGGAATGAATGGAGTTAAATACTATCACAATGAAATAATAATTAGCTGAAACGTGCACATTCACGAGCTCAATTGCCAAAACTGCTGCGCTGCTGAATCTGTGGTTGTGACAGTTCTGTGATTAATCTTATTCCTAATGCCAGAGGGTAGGTTTGGCTGACCAATGCCATGACGTTTTATGAAGGTAAAGGCAAATACTGGTCTTGTCTCCGTGCTTGCGGACTTACATTGACTCCACAGATCAGCAGCATATTCCTGAAATTGTTATTATTCTGGTTATACCCACTTCCTGGTACTTGATCCATGGACTCGCAGGCTAGCACTCTTCAGGTGAATTTCAAGATTCAAGGCTGTTTAATGTCATTTCCAGTAAAGGAAAATGAAATAATCATTACTCTGGATCTGATGTGGCACAATAAGGTAAAAAATACAATAATAATAAAAAAGAAATACTAAATATGCATACATAAAATACCTTATATATATATATATAGATTGATTGTATGTCCAGAAAGTGATGCCAGGCACAGTAGTGCCTATACATGAGGTGACTGACAGAAAATGATGAAGTACTGGTGGTGGAGGTGTGGAGGGATGCATTAGTGGGTGGGGGTGTTCATTGGCCTTACTGCTTGGGGGAAGTAAGTTTTGAGTTTCACTGCTGAGCTGTTGATATAAAGCGGGGTGAGAGTGGTGCGAGTTCTTCCAAAGTCAATAAACATTTCCTTTGTCTTGTGGACACAGGGGAAGAGGTTATTTGCCTTCAACCAAGTCTCAAGCTCTTCCACCTCTGCTCTGTAGGCCACCTTGTTGTTGCTGTCGATGAGCCCCGCCACTATTGTGTCATCAGTGAACTTGACAATGTGATTACTCGGGTGTCTAGCCGTGCAGTTATGCATGAGCAGAGTGTACAGCAGTGGGCTCAGCACACAGCCCTGGGGGACAACCGTGTAGAAGATAATGGGAAGTGAGGAGCGGTTGTGCATCCTGACCATCTGAGGTCCGTTCGTTAGGAAGTCCAACACCCGGTTGCACAATGGTGTATTTAGACTGAGAAGTAGGAATTTGTTCACCAAGTTCTGTGGGACAACAGTGTTGAATGCCGGACTGAAGTCCAGAAACAGCATTCTGATATAAGTGTTCCCATTCCTAGCTGAGTCAGGCCCTGGTGCATGACAGATGCTATGACGTCTTTCATAGAGTGGTTCTGTCGGTGAGCATACGGGTTATAAAACACTACAAAACAGAAACAGGCCATTGGCCCACCTCGTCCGTGCTGAACCATTAATAGCCTAGTCCCATTGACCTGCACCCAGACCAGTTTGTTCCACACTGTCCCCACTCTCTGTGTGGGGAAGTTCCCCCTCATGTTCCCTTTAAACATTTCACCTTTCACCCTTAACTCATGACCTCTAGTCTAGTCCAGTAGTCCCCACCCTCCGGGCCGTGGACTGATACATTCCCGCGAAGAATGCAGTGATGCAGTGGTAGTCGGAACGCACCCAGCACATCTTTAAGAAAAAAGCCGAAATAAACAAACTAATTAATTAGGTGCCACCCGGCACATAAACGTCTGCCCAGGTCAGAGGTGACGCAATCAGCAATCTCATTGTCTCATTGGTAATGCCCCGTCTGGAGTACTGCATACAATTGTGGTCACCCTACAACAGGAAAACCTTACTCAACTGGCAAGGCTACAAAAAGAGTTAAAAGGATGTACAAGGATTGCAGGGTTTAGGATATAAGCAGTGACTACATAGGCTAAAACTTTTTTCCCAAATGTGCAGGAGGCTAAATGGTTACACTATAGAAGTTTTATAAAACCATTGGGGCCAACAATAAGGTGAATAGCTAAAGTCTTTTCCTCAAGGTAGAAGACACCAAAATTAGAGGGTATAGGTTTAAAGTGAGAGAAGAAATGTTTAAAAAGGGGCCTGAGAGCAACCTTTTCACATAGACTATGAAACTTACACTTACAACATCTAGAAGACATTTGGACATATGCATGTGGAAGAAGTGCTACACCTGCCCATTCTCCTCCTCCCTCTCCTCCATTCAGGGCCCCAAATAGTCCTTCCAGGTGAGGCAACACCTCACCCGCAAGGCTGTTGGCGTTGTTTACTGTATCTGGTACTCCCTATGCAGCCTCCTTTACATCGGTGAAACCTGCCCTAGATTAGGGGACCGCTTTGCTGAGCACCTTCACTATGTCTATAATAAGTAGGACTTTCCAGTAGTCAACCCTTTAAATTCCATTCCCAGTTTCCATTCTGACATGTCAGTCCATGGCCTCCTCTACTGAAATGATGAAGCCACTCTCAGCGTGCAGAATCAACACTTCATATTCTATTTGTGTAGTATGAACATCAATTTCTCTAACTTCTGGAAAAATTTTTGCCCTCCCCTTTCCTTTCCTTCCATTCCCCACTTGAGCTCCTCTCTGACTTCTCTTCCTCTCACCTCCTCCTGTTGCCTCTCTTCCTTCTCCTTATCTCATGGTCCATTCTCCTCTCCTATCAGATTCCTTCTCCTTCATCCCTTTACCTTTCCCACCTATCACCTCCCAGCTTCTCACTTCATTCTAGCTTTACCTTCCCTTTCCCCTCCATCTTATTTTTTTTCTAGTCCCGATGAAGGGTCTCGTCCTGAAACTTCGACTGTTTATTCCTTCCCATAGATGATGCCTGACCTGCAGAGTTCCTCTAGCATTTTGTGTGTATTGATTTGGACATATTTAAAGAGATATGGATCATAAGCAGGCAAATGGGACTAACCCAGTTCAGCATGGACAAGTTGGACCGAAGGGCCTGTATTTCACTTCTTATTTTAAATGTTGTTTCTTCTCTGTCATGACTCTAATTTTCTCTCTAAAACTGAAGCAAAGTAATTATTTAACCATTCTTCATTTCATATTGACTACCTGAGCTTTTAACTTGCTGTGACCCCTGTTCCTCTACTCACATCCTCCCCTGTATAAGGTTGTAGAGAATTAGGGTACGAGGTACCTACGGTAAAGCTTTTCGCAAAGCTTTTGACTCCATTCACCGAGGTAAAATGCTGAAGATCCTGAAAGCTTACGGAGTGCCAGACCATCTACTGAGAGCAAGAGAGTCCAGCTATACCAAAACCATGGCGAAAGTTGTATCACCAGACAGAGAAACAGCAGTGTTCGAGCTCCTAGCTGGTGTGCTGCAAGGAGACACTCTGGCACGCTACATCTTTATCATCGTCCTTGATTACGCTCTGTGTCAAGCTACCAAAGATCATGACAAGCCTGGTTTTATCATAACACCATGGTGAACCAAAAGGGTCAGACCAGTTACACTCACAGATCTCGATTTTGCAGATGACATAGTCCTGCTCTCTGACCAGATGGAGGAAGCACAGCAGCTACTGACGAAAGTGGAAATTGAGTGCGATGAAGTTGGACTTCACCTAAACGCTAAAAAGACACAGTACATGGTTTAACTGTGACGAAGGTATTCTCAAGACCGTAGAGAATGATACCATTAAGAAAGTCTTTGACTACAAGTACCTCGGGTCAGGAATGATGAGTTTGGAGAAGGACATAAAGATACGGAAGGCGCTGGCGTGGAGGGCTATGAACAACATGAAGGAAATCTGGAAGTCGAATCTGACCAGAGGGCTTAAAAAGAGGATTTTCATAGCAGTCATAGAGTCCATTCTCACATACGGATGTGAGATGTGGACACTCACCAAGACAATGTGAAAGTCTCTAGATGGTTGCTGTACACAAATGCTCTGGATGGCTCTTGATGTGAGTTGGCAACAGCACATGACGAATGTCGAGCTGTATAACAACCTATCGATGCTCACCACTAACATCAAGGCGAGAAGACTGCAACTAGCGGGGCACTATCTACACCACCCCAAGCTACCTGCTAGCCTAGTCATCATACGGGAGCCCAAGCATGGGAGGATGAACTCTGGGCGCCCTCCTAAGACTATGGTCAACACGCTCCGAGAAGACAGCAGTGCGGCTAATGCAGATGAATTGAACACACTGATGAGGGAGAGGGAGAAGTGGAGAGTCCACCATCATGCCCGACGCCGGCCCCCTAGGCCTGAATCGACATAGAAGTAGTAGTACCTATGGCGTACATTTGATGCAGAAGTATAAATTGGGCTTAACGATGCTACCAGCATTCTCTTCTAAATCATTAACATAAATGACAAATAACAGTGGATCCAGTGCTAATCCCTGCAGACATAGGTGGTTACAGGTGTCATGTACCCCATGATGGGTTAAAGAACCAGCAGAAATAGAAAACACTTTGGAGTCTGGTATTGCTATTCACTAATACTATTTATTAGTAACTACGCAATACAGTAATATAAATTCAAATATATCAAACAGGTTAACGATGACTACATATATAAGTGTGGAAATATAAAAACATAGCTTCTTCAAGTCTCGGGGTAAATAGATACAGTCTTACAGTGATGAGTAAAGTTCAGTTCAGTTCGTGATATTGAGTCAAGTAGTGATGGAAAGAGAGAGAGAGAGAGAGAGAGAGAAAGGTTTGAGTCTTCAGGTGAGCTGACACCATCGATCTTCCTGTTGTCCTCCAAAATCCGTTAGAAGTCACCGAATGTGATCACAACAAAAAGGACCGTTCTTCTGTGGTGGAATTATCAACCCAGGCGAGGGTCGGACACACGAATAACTCCCCACTGGTCACACCCTTTTCACACTGCGAGAGCCACTCATCAATCCGCCTGATCGATCCTCCAAAACCCTCCTTTTCTGTGGGCACAACAAAGCTCATCCAGTGTCCAAAACCATGTGTTTGTAGGTCTAACAGCTGACCTTCTATTTATCTCACCGTGCTGTACACTAGCTGTCCATCAAATAGCTCCTCCCTCCTCTCTCTGTAAGGACACAGAAGCTGGCAGTGTCCTTGCAAAAGTGTAAACATGCCGCAGAGAAACCATAACACCATCTCAAAGCAGTCTTTGCCTCCCTCTTTCTTAATAATAAGGTGTCTGTGTTGAACAACTCTCTCTCTCTCTCTCTTTTGAAAGCACAGTTCAAAGGGATAATTCAGGATCCCATCACACAGGTCTCTAGTTTGAAAAGCAACCCTCTCCAATCAAACTCTATCTCCTACCTTCAAACCATTTTGTATCCAATTGTTTACCTTGCAATGGTCTTAGTGTGATCTAACCTTCTGGACCAGCCTACCATCTGATATCTTGTCAATGGCCTTGCTAAAGGGCATGCAGATAACATCTAGCATATTGTCCACATTTAAGTTCTTCATCGTATCTACAAAAAAAACTGTATCAGATTTGTGAGACATGATTTCCCAACCACAAGCCATGTTAACTTTCCCTAATCAATCTTCATCTTACCAGATGCACATAGATTCTATCTCTTCTCCAATAACTTACTGATGTTAGTCTCACCGGTCTGCAGTTCCCAGGCTTTCCCTTGCATACTTCCTTAAATAAAGGTACATTAGTCACCTTCCAGTCTTCTCGTGGCTGTCGATAATAGATAAAGCTCTATTAGAGGCATCTCATATTCTTTCTTAGCTTCCCATAAGATCCTAGTGAACACTTAAGCAGTCCCCACAGATGTATCTGCTACCCGGGACTCGGGCTGGCTGGTGATTACAGGTGTATGTATACCAACCAGACAGAGTGCATGGCGGAACCAGCATCAAGGAGCACAGGAGGTGTATCTGTCTGGGTTACCCAGAGAAATCAGTGGTAGCAGAACATTGCATTCACAATGGCCATAAGATTGACTTTGATGACGTAAAACTACTGTGCTGTGCCAATGGCTTTCGCGACTGCCTTGTAAAGGAACCCATTGAAATAAAATTAGAAGAAAAGAATTTTAACAAAGGTGAAGGTCTCACTCTAAGCAAGGACTGGAATTCAATTGTAAACAAGGTGGGACAGAGGAAACCTGGCTAGATGAGGACTAACCAATCAGGAGGGACGGACTACAGGGGGTATAAATATCACTGGAGTAGACATGCCCAGACATTATCCCTGATGAAAAAGGAAGAGTTTGTCATTGAAACATCAGTTATAATCAATATCTGTACCCGGCTGGAAGCCTGAGAAGAGTTTATTCATCATGTACACCAGGAAAGCCCTAGATGCTTTTTCAGATGAGAAATACTTGTTAAGATTCTTACACATCTCCTTTAGCTCCTTGATCCTGTTGATCTTGAAGTGGCCATATTCCCTCCATAGCTACTCTTCGGCCTGGTGGCAGGATGGAGATACCTCTCTACCAAACAAGATGTAAGGCACTCCTTCCCTCTGCTAGCATGCAGGTCACCCTTAGGCAAGATGTAGCACCTGCTTAACCCCCCCTCCACCCCTGATCAAGGTCACATGAAGTCATGGGAGCAGGCGGTGGATGGACATTTGAGCAGCTGGTGCATGACACAGGTCCTGGTTATCTGACCACTGAAGCCAGGCAGACATTCTCTGCAGAGTATTGATAATGGCCGGGGTCACCTGTCTTGTAAAGATACTGCCCAGAAGAAGGCAGTGGCAAACCACTTCTGTAGAAACAATTGTCAAGAACAATCATAGTCATGGGTCGATGATCTCTTCGTCATATGACATGGCACATAATGATGATAGTGATATCAGTAGAATTGCCTTGGATTCTCCTTTACTTGTCTTCTAAAGCTACTTCATGTCCTGTTTTTGTCCTCCTCTTGTATACTCATACACTCCTCAAGGGTTTCACTGATTCCAGCTGCCTGTACCTGACTATGCCTCCTTCTTTTTCGAGACAAGACCCTTAATACGTCTTGCCATCCAGGGATCCCTACTCCTGCTAGCCTGTCCCTCACTCTAACAGGGACATGTTGGCCCTGAACCCTTGTTTAAGTTATAAGGAACCATTGGATAGGCTGGGTTTGTTTTCCTTTAGAGTAGAGAAGACTAAGGGGACATCCAATATACTGTAGGAATTCAAAAATAGGAGTGGCATAAATTGGATAAGAATTGTTTCCCCTGAGAGAGCTGTCTATAAAGCAGGGAGCATAAGATAAGGGTAGAAGGTAGGAGATTTAGAGGAGAACTGTGGAAGAATTTTTTCACCCAGAAGATGACTGAAATCTGGAATGCACTGCCTGAGGGGTTGGTGAAGGCAGAGACTCTCACAACATTTAAGAAGCACTTAGATGAACACTGGAAATGGGAAGCCACGTGCTCAGTGCTGGGAATGGGGCAGTAAAGATAGGGACATGGATACAGTGCTGGGAATGGGGTAGTGTAGATAGGGAATGGATACAGTGCTGAGAATGGGGCAGTGTAGAATGGGACATGGATACAGTGCTGGGAATGGGATAGTGTGGATAGGGACATGGATACAGTGCTGGGAATGGGGCGGTGTATACAGGGACATGGATACAGTGCTGGGAATGGGGTGGTGTAGACAGGGACATCGGATACAGTGCTGGGAATGGGGCGGTGTCAATAGGGACATGGATACAGTGCTGGGAATGGGGCAGTGTAGACAGGGACATGGATACAGTGCTGGGAATGGGGCGATGTCGATAGGGACATGGATACAGTGCTGGGAATGGGGCAGTGTAGACAGGGACATGGATACAGTGCTGGGAATGGGGCAGTGTAGACAGGGACATGGATACAGTGCTGGGAATGGGGCAGTGTAGACAAGGACATGGATACAGTGCTGGGAATGGGGTGGTGTCGACAGGGACATAGATACAGTGCTGGGAATGGGGCAGTGTAGACAGGGACATGGATACAGTGCTGGGAATGGGGCGGTGTCGACAGGCACATGGATACAGTGCTGGGAATGGGGTGGAGTAGACAGGGACATGGATACAGTGCTGGGAATGGGGCGGTGTCAATAGGGACATGGATACAGTGCTGGGAATGGGGCGGTGTCAATAGGGACATGGATACAGTGCTGGGAATGGGGCAGTGTCAACAGGAACATGGATACAGTGCTGGGAATGGGGCAGTGTAGACAGGGACATGGATACAGTGCTGGGAATGGGGCAGTGTAGACAGGGACATGGATACAGTGCTGGGAATGGGGCGGTGTCAATAGGGACATGGATACAGTGCTGGGAATGGGGCGGTGTCAATAGGGACATGGATACAGTGCTGGGAATGGGGCAGTGTCGATAGGGACATGGATACAGTGCTGGGAATGGGGCAGTGTAGACAGGGACATGGATACAGTGCTGGGAATGGGGCGGTGTCAACAGGAACATGGATACAGTGCTGGGAATGGGGCGGTGTCAATAGGGACATGGATACAGTGCTGGGAATGGGGTGGTGTAGACAGGGACATGGATACAATGCTGGGAATGGGGCAGTGTTGACAGGGACATCGGATACAGTGCTGGGAATGGGGCAGTGTCGATAAGGACATGGATACAGTGCTGGGAATGGGGCAGTGTTGACAGGGACATCGGATACAGTGCTGGGAATGGGGCAGTGTCAATAGGGACATGGATACAGTGCTGGGAATGGGGCAGTGTCAATAGGGACATGGATACAGTGCTGGGAATGGGGCAGTGTAGACAGGGACATGGATACAGTGCTGGGAATGGGGTGGTGTCGACAGGGAGATGGATACAGTTCTGGGAATGAGGCGGTGTCAATAGGGACATGGATACAGTGCTGGGAATGGGGCAGTGTCAATAGGGACATGGATACAGTGCTGGGAATGGGGCGGTGTAGACAGGGACATGGATACAGTGCTGGGAATGGGGCAGTGTCAATAGGGACATGGATACAGTGCTGGGAATGGGGCGGTGTCAATAGGGACATGGATACAGTGCTGGGAATGGGGCAGTGTAGACAGGGACATGGATACAATGCTGGGAATGGGGTGGTGTAGACAGGGACATGGATACAGTGCTGGGAATGGGGCGGTGTCAATAGGGACATGGATACAGTGCTGGGAATGGGGCAGTGTCGATAGGGACATGGATACAGTGCTGGGAATGGGGCAGTGTAGACAGGGACATGGATACAGTGCTGGGAATGGGGCGGTGTCAACAGGAACATGGATACAGTGCTGGGAATGGGGTGGTGTAGACAGGGACATGGATACAATGCTGGGAATGGGGTGGTGTAGACAGGGACATGGATACAGTGCTGGGAATGGGGCGGTGTCAACAGGCACATGGATACAGTGCTGGGAATGGGGTGGTGTAGACAGGGACATGGATACAGTGCTGGGAATGGGGCGGTGTCAATAGGGACATGGATACAGTGCTGGGAATGGGGTGGTGTAGACAGGGACATGGATACAGTGCTGGGAATGGGGTGGTGTAGACAGGGACATGGATACAGTGCTGGGAATGGGGCAGTGTCGATAGGGACATGGATACAGTGCTGGGAATGGGGCAGTGTAGACAGGGACATGGATACAGTGCTGGGAATGGGGTGGTGTCAACAGGAACATGGATACAGTGCTGGGAATGGGGCAGTGTAGACAGGGACATGGATACAATGCTGGGAATGGGGTGGTGTAGACAGGGACATGGATACAGTGCTGGGAATGGGGTGGTGTAGACAGGGACATGGATACAGTGCTGGGAATGGGGCAGTGTAGACAGGGACATGGATACAATGCTGGGAATGGGGTGGTGTAGACAGGGACATGGATACAGTGCTGGGAATGGGGCGGTGTCAATAGGGACATGGATACAGTGCTGGGAATGGGGCAGTGTCGATAGGGACATGGATACAGTGCTGGGAATGGGGCAGTGTAGACAGGGACATGGATACAGTGCTGGGAATGGGGCGGTGTCAACAGGAACATGGATACAGTGCTGGGAATGGGGTGCTGTAGACAGGGACATGGATACAGTGCTGGGAATGGGGCAGTGTTGACAGGGACATCGGATACAGTGCTGGGAATGGGGCAGTGTCGATAGGGACATGGATACAGTGCTGGGAATGGGGCAGTGTAGACAGGGACATGGATACAGTGCTGGGAATGGGGCGGTGTCAACAGGAACATGGATACAGTGCTGGGAATGGGGCAGTGTAGACAGGGACATGGATACAGTGCTGGGAATGGGGCAGTGTAGACAGGGACATGGATACAGTGCTGGGAATGGGGCGGTGTCAATAGGGACATGGATACAGTGCTGGGAATGGGGCGGTGTCAATAGGGACATGGATACAGTGCTGGGAATGGGGCAGAGTCGATAGGGACATGGATACAGTGCTGGGAATGGGGCAGTGTAGACAGGGACATGGATACAGTGCTGGGAATGGGGCGGTGTCAACAGGAACATGGATACAGTGCTGGGAATGGGGCGGTGTCAATAGGGACATGGATACAGTGCTGGGAATGGGGTGGTGTAGACAGGGACATGGATACAGTGCTGGGAATGGGGCAGTGTTGACAGGGACATCGGATACAGTGCTGGGAATGGGGCAGTGTCGATAGGGACATGGATACAGTGCTGGGAATGGGGCAGTGTTGACAGGGACATCGGATACAGTGCTGGGAATGGGGCAGTGTCAATAGGGACATGGATACAGTGCTGGGAATGGGGCAGTGTCAATAGGGACATGGATACAGTGCTGGGAATGGGGCAGTGTAGACAGGGACATGAATACAGTGCTGGGAATGGGGTGGTGTCGACAGGGAGATGGATACAGTTCTGGGAATGGGGCGGTGTCAATAGGGACATGGATACAGTGCTGGGAATGGGGCAGTGTCAACAGGAACATGGATACAGTGCTGGGAATGGGGCAGTGTAGACAGGGACATGGATACAGTGCTGGGAATGGGGCAGTGTAGACAGGGACATGGATACAGTGCTGGGAATGGGGCGGTGTCAACAGGAACATGGATACAGTGCTGGGAATGGGGCAGTGTCAATAGGGACATGGATACAGTGCTGGGAATGGGGCGGTGTAGACAGGGACATGGATACAGTGCTGGGAATGGGGCAGTGTCAATAGGGACATGGATACAGTGCTGGGAATGGGGCGGTGTCAATAGGGACATGGATACAGTGCTGGGAATGGGGTGGTGTCAATAGGGACATGGATACAGTGCTGGGAATGGGGCGGTGTCAATAGGGACATGGATACAGTGCTGGGAATGGGGTGGTGTAGACAGGGACATGGATACAGTGCTGGGAATGGGGCAGTGTAGACAGGGACATGGATACAGTGCTGCGAATGGGGCGGTGTCAACAGGAACATGGATACAGTGCTGGGAATGGGGCAGTGTAGACAGGGACATGGATACAGTGCTGGGAATGGGGCAGTGTAGACAGGGACATGGATACAGTGCTGGGAATGGGGCAGTGTAGACAGGGACATGGATACAATGCTGGGAATGGGGTGGTGTAGACAGGGACATGGATACAGTGCTGGGAATGGGGCAGTGTCAATAGGGACATGGATACAGTGCTGGGGCAGTGTTGATAGGGACCTTATGAAATGTATGGATACAGTGGGCAGTGGGGCTTGCTTTGGCAATGTATTACTCTGACATCCGTTAAGTGCAGGCATTAATAGCAGGCACAATAAATCTTTAATCCTACTTGTCCTTTTAGTACTGATTGTCAGGAGATGTAGAGGATGATTAATCGAATGGCAGACGATTTAGCTGTAAATGATAACTTTACTAATATTCCGCAAAATAACAAGCCACAAGGGGAGCCACAAAGCAAGGGAGAACAGAAACTAAACGCTACAGGTAAACATAGAAACATAGAAAATAGGTGCAGGAGTAGGCCATTCGGCCCTTCGAGCCTGCACCGCCATTTATTATGATCATGGCTGATCATCCAACTCAGAACCCCGCCCCAGCCTTCCCTCCATACCCCCTGATCCCCGTAGCCACAAGGGCCATACCTAACTCCCTCTTAAATATAGCCAATGAACTGGCCTCAACAGTTTCCTGTGGCAGAGAATTCCACAGATTCACCACTCTCTGTGTGAAGAAGTTTTTCCTAATCTCGGTCCTAAAAGGCTTCCCCTCTATCCTCAAACTGTGACCCCTCGTTCTGGACTTCCCCAACATCGGGAACAATCTTCCTGCATCTAGCCTGTCCAATCCCTTTAGGATTTTATACGTTTCAATCAGATCCCCCCTCAATCTTCTAAATTCCAACGAGTACAAGCCCAGTTCATCCAGTCTTTCTTCATATGAAAGTCCTGCCATCCCAGGAATCAATCTGGTGAACCTTCTTTGTACTCCCTCTATGGCAAAGATGTCTTTCCTCAGATTAGGGGACCAAAACTGCACACAATACTCCAGATGTGCTCTCACCAAGGCCTTGTACAACTGCAGTAGTACCTCCCTGCTCCTGTACTCGAATCCTCTCGCTATAAATGCCAGCATACCATTCGCCTTTTTCACCGCCTGCTGTACCTGCATGCCCACTTTCAATGACTGGTGTATAATGACACCCAGGTCTCGTTGCACCTCCCCTTTTCCTAATTGGCCACCATTCAGATAATAATCTGTTTTCCTATTTTTGCCACCAAAGTGGATAACTTCACATTTATCCACATTAAATTGCATCTGCCATGAATGTGCCCACTCACCCAACCTATCCAAGTCACTCTGCATACTCTTAGCATCCTCCTCACAGCTAACACTGCCACCCAGCTTCGTGTCATCAGCAAACTTGGAGATGCTGCATTTAATTCCCTCATCCAAGTCATTAATATATATTGTAAACAACTGGGGTCCCAGCACTGAGCCTTGCGGTACCCCACTAGTCACCGCCTGCCATTCTGAAAAGGTCCCGTTTATTCCCACTCTTTGCTTCCTGTCTGCTAACCAATTCTCCATCCACATCAATACCTTATCCCCAATACCGTGTGCTTTAAGTTTGCACACTAATCTCCTGTGTGGGACCTTGTCAAAAGCCTTTTGAAAATCCAAATATACCACATCCACTGGTTCTCCCCTATCCACTCTACTAGTTACATCCTCAAAAAATTCAATGAGATTCGTCAGACATGATTTTCCTTTCACAAATCCATGCTGACTTTGTCCGATGATTTCACCGCTTTCCAAATGTGCTGTTATCACATCTTTGATAACTGACTCCAGCAGTTTCCCCACCACTGACGTTAGGCTAACCGGTCTATAATTCCCCGGTTTCTCTCTCCCTCCTTTTTTAAAAAGTGGGGTTACATTAGCCACCCTCCAATCCTCAGGAACTAGTCCAGAATCTAACGAGTTTTGAAAAATTATCACTAATGCATCCACTATTTCTTGGGCTACTTCCTTAAGCACTCTAGGATGCAGACCATCTGGCCCTGGGGATTTATCTGCCTTCAATCCCTTCAATTTACCTAACACCACTTCCCTACTAACATGTATTTCACTCAGTTCCTCCATCTCACTGGACCCTCTGTCCCCTACTATTTCTGGAAGATTATTTATGTCCTCCTTAGTGAAGACAGAACCAAAGTAATTATTCAATTGGTCTGCCATGTCCTTGCTCCCCATAATCAATTCACCTGTTTCTGTCTGTAGGGGACCTACATTTGTCTTTACCAGTCTTTTCCTTTTTACATACCTATAAAAGCTTTTACAGTCAGTTTTTATGTTCCCTGCCAGTTTTCTCTCATAATCTTTTTTCCCCTTCCTAATTAAGCCCTTTGTCCTCCTCTGCTGAACTCTGAATTTCTCCCAGTCCTCAGGTGAGCCACTTTCTCTGGCTAATTTGTATGCCTCTTCTTTGGAATTGATACTATCCCTAATTTCTCTTGTCAGCCATGGGTGCACTACCTTCCTTGATTTATTCTTTTGCCAAACTGGGATGAACAATTGTTGTAGTTCATCCATGCAACCTTTAAATGCTTGCCATTGCATATCCACTGTCAATCCTTGAAGTGTCATTTGCTCGTCTATCTTAGCTAATTCACGTCTCATACCTTCAAAGTTACCCCTCTTTAAGTTCAGAACCTTTGTTTCTGAGTTAACTATGTCAGTCTCCATCTTAATGAAGAATTCCACCATATTATGGTCACTCTTACCCAAGGGGCCTCTCATGACAAGATTGCTAATTAACCCTTCCTCATTGCTCAAAACCCAGTCCAGAATAGCCTGCTCTCTAGTTGGTTCCTCGACATGTTGGTTCAAAAAACCATCCCGCATACATTCCAAGAAATCCTCTTCCTCAGCACCTTTACCAATTTGATTCACCCAGTCTACATGTAGATTGAAGTCACCCATTATAACCGCTGTTCCTTTATTGCACACATTTCTAATTTCCTGTTTAATACCATCTCCGACCTCACTACTACTGTTAGGTGGCCTGTACACAACTCCCACCAGCGTCTTCTGCCCCTTAGTGTTACGCAGCTCTACCCATATCGATTCCACATCTTCCCGGCTTAACAATGTATACTTTATTTATTTATTGGTTGATTGATTGATTGATTGATTGAGATACAGCGAGGAGTAGGCCCTTCTGGCCCTTTGAGCCACGCCACCCAGCAACCCTGGATTTAACACTAGCCTAATCATGGGACCATTTACAATGACCAATTAACCTACCAACCATGATGTCTTTGGACTGTGGGAGGAAATTGATGCGATCACACCGTACAGGGAGTGGCGGGAAGTGATCCGGGGTCCCAGATACTGTAAACGATTGTGTAAGCCACTATGCTACCATGCCACCCCAAATTTAGGCTGGGAGAGTGAAGGCTAGGAGCAACTAATTGAAGCCAGCTGGTTCGATGACTGAACAAGGAATATAGATGAGAACAGGGGTTAAATTGACTGCAGGTGATGAGTTTGGAACAAGCTGGGTGGAGACTGAGAGTTGCCTGTATGTGCAGGCCTGACATGACCCCTTACCCCCTAATAGCCCAGGGCGATCCAGATCATTTAAAGCAGGAGTGGCCAACCTTTTACATTCCATGCGTCAATTTTTTCACTCATGAGTTCAGATGCACCATACAACTCTTGTACCCCCATTCAATTCTTGTAAAAATATGTTAATGTAGAACTCATGCATGAAAAATTTGATGCATGGAATGTAAAAGGTTGGCCACCCCTGATTTAAAGTATTCACACTTGTTGCATTGTGCTCTGAGCAAATTATCTTCTGATCTTTTTAACACTGTCTTGAGATTTTAGAAGTGTTCCTTGTCATCCTTGCCAGTAACAATGATGTCATTCAGGTAACACTGAGTGCCTGGGCAGCCTTGCAGCACAGGTCCATAGCTTTCTGCCAGAGTGCAAGTGCAGATGCTACACCAAAACTAACCCTATTTTAGCAATAAAGCTATTTGTATGTGCTTATTGTGAGAAACTCTTTGGACTCTTCTTCCATCTCCATCTGTAGCTCAGCCTCAGCTAAGTCCACTTTGCTGAAGTATTTTCCTCCAGAAAGGTTTGCAAAGATATCCTCTATCCTGGGCAGAGGGTATTGATATACTTTTAGTACTGGGTTGATGGTGACTTTAAAATGACCACAGATCCTGACAGACCCATTCTTCTTGGCTACTGGAACCACTGGTATTGTCCATGGGCTCCACATAGCCTTGGAAAGAATTCATTCAGCTTCCATGCAATCCAGCTTGCTGGCTACTTTATCACATATGGTATCAATAACCAGATGGGCTTTGTAAAACTTGGTGTGGCATTTTTATTTAACACCATTTTATTCTTGTTGAGTTTTTCATTGCCATCCTTGAACACTTCTGTAGCATCATGGAATATCTTTCTTAATTCACTTTCAGTTGACTCTCTTGCATGGAATGTGGCATGCAAATGGTGGATGGCTCTCTGATCAAGTTGTAGTTGTCTCAGCCAGTCACAGCCCCACAATGCTGGCCCTTCTGTTTTTACCATGTACACACCCAATGTGGCTTGTTGGTTGTTGTATTTCACTGTTACTAATGTCATTCTCACAGGAATTATCTTTCCTCCAGTATGAGTTCCTAGTTTGATATCTGCAGGCTTCAGTTCAGTATCTTTGAAATGCCCTTCAAACTCATTTTGTGAAATAACTGAAACAGCCGGGCAGTATCCAATTCCACTTAAATTAGTTTGCTATTCATTTCCAGTGGTAGCCATATTGCTTGTCTCTTGTCAGTTTTCACATTGTAAATCTCAAGGCTACTCAATCCTGTGCCACTCCCATCATTATCAGAGTTTTCATCAACAGCATGCAGATAGTGCTCTTTTTGAAACTGCAACTTGACTTCTTATCTTTTTCTCTTTCCTGTGCATTCCATACATTTTTGTCTGCCGGACAAGCACTTTGTATGTGTTCTACTTTGTTACATTTTCTGCAAGTTTTGCCTTTAAACTTGCATTGGTCTGGTGTATGTGAGCCCCTGCCATAATGGTAACACAATTTATTTGGCCAGGCTAGTTTCCCTTTAGACATTGCAATTTTGTTCATGCTCACTTTCATTCTTGACTGCATCTCTGGCTGCTGTTTCCATTGATACAGCAATTTGAACTGCTCTTTTAAATGTGAGTTGTGTTTCAGTTAGGAGCCATTTTTGAATGCTTTCATGTAAGATTCCACAAATTAACTAATATTTCACTGCATCATTAAACGCATCACGGAACTGACAATGCCTAGAAAATCTCTTCAATTCAGCCACGTAAGATGAACCAGACTCCCCTGCCTTTTTTTTTCCACTTATGAAACCTGAAACATTCTGCAATCAACAATGGTTTCAGATCTAAATGTTTCTGCATTGCTTTCATGGTATCACCAAAGCTCATTTGGCTTATTTGGTTGGAGCAGTTAAAGTTCTAAGCAAACTGAATGCTCTTCCACCGCACCACTCTATAAAACTGGCAGGGTCTCAACCCAAAACATCAACTGTTTACTCTTTTCCATAGATGCTATCTGAACTGCTGAGTTCCTCCAGCATTTTGTGTGTATGTTGCTTGGATTTCCAGCATCTGCAGATTTCTCATGTTTGTACATTGACTATTCCATTTGCTTTAAAATACTGCTCAATTTGCTCAGTATGCATCAGACAGTTAACTGCTGTGCAATCGAATATGTCTATCTTTCCAATGTAGCCAGCCATTCCTGCTCTTTTTAATTTATTTATGATTACTATCACCCATTAATCACTGCTTATGAACCAGTAAATTCATCTATTTTCTGCCTTTTTCAAAACGCAAACATTTTGCTGCACTTTTTTTTAACTTAAATGTCTTGCTGCACTTATTTTTAACTCAAGTGTTTTGCTGTGCTTCACAGGTAGGTAGTTGTCTCAGGTCTGTTAAAACTTCCTCGTCGACACTGTTGTGTTTTGTAACTCCACACTATAAAAACTAATTGAAAGAAAACATGGAGCTGGGAGATGTGTATACTTAGTTTCATTGGTTACTTTAGTGAGACGCGCACAAGTAACGTGCTGGCGTAATGATGTACGGTAAGCCATTCATGTACTTTTGCATATAACCCATAATCATTTACTTAAACAACAAAAATGCTTAATCAAACAATACATTTACAATATTACTCAAATATTACTGAAATATTAAATCCACAACAGCACAGATGGTGGTTGGCCTGGCAGCAGTAGGCACAGTTGGCAGTAAGAAGGGCCCTTTGTGCCCTCCTCCAAGTATTCAGTAGGGGCAGACCAGGGCCCTGGCAGATGGGACCTCCACTGTGGGCTCCTCAGCGGAGAAAAACAGTGGTTGGAAGCCATGAAGCACTCTAAAATGTGACATGCCTGTGGTAGAGGAGGTGTGTAGATTGTGGGACAGCTAGGCCCAAACGAGATAGAGTCTCGGCCTGAAATGTCAACTGTACCTCTTCCTAGAGATGCTACCTGGCCTGCTGTGTTCACCAGCAACTTTGATGTGTGTTGCTTGTGTAGCATGTCTCAGAGGGTCTTGTTAATGAAGGATTGGAAAATGGTTGGACTGTCGGTGAGTCCAAAGGGCATCTAAGTATTCGTAGCAGCCAGTGAGTGTTATGAATTCTGTTTTCCAGTCAACCCCCAGGCGGATGCATAGATCTCTGTAGATCCATTTTGGTGAAGATCAAGGGAGAGGGGAGCTGTTCTTAATGGTGATTTTGTTGAGTCCACTGTAGTCAATGAAAGGATGAAGACCCCCATCTTTCTTTTTAACAAAGAAAATCCTGGCTAGACACTGGGATGGATGAAGGAAGTCATGCTGTAGAGCTTTGGCGACGTAGTCATTCATGGCTTGGGTGTCGGGAAGAACACATGGCCTTGGGGATGGGTGATGCTCAGAAGGAGGCTGATCAGTTGGTTGTGTGTTCTGTGAGGTGCCCTATTACTGAAGGTGATGGCCTTGGAGATGGGTGGTCCCCAGGAGGAGGCCAATAATACAGGCGCGTGGTCTGCGAGGTGGCGGGTGCTGGCTTCCCTATTGCTGAAGGTCATGACTAAGCTGTGATATTCCTGTGGGAGCTTGGTGAGGTCAAGGGTTCATGCGTGTCCATGGATTTATGGGACAAAGTTAACTGAGGTTGCAGGCAGGAGGTCCAGCAGGGGGGTCCGCAACTCAGCAGTGCACTGGATGATCAGGTGAAGTAAGGGCTGTGAATGGAGAGCCAGGAGTAGCTCAGGATGAGAGGAATGTTAAATGAGTCAATCAAGAGGAATTGCATGGGCTCACAGTGCTCTCTAATGCTCATGTGCAAAAGTGTGTGCACGTTCCGACTGTCCCAGACCCCCGAAATGTCTGTTAATGGCCCTGCTGTTGATGCAATGAGAAATGGGTTCATTAGGGAGTCTGAGCTGAAGACACAGGGTTCGATCCAGTAAGTTGTCTGCTGGAATCCACCAGAGCCTCCTGTGCATGCAGAGCCAACAGAGTGTGGAGAAGAGAGAGAGAGAGCAGCAATGATGCTGGAAAGAAGGGCTGGGGTGATAGGAGGCCCCTCATCTCTATCTGACATTGCCGTCCAGACACAGTGGGTATTTAATGCACAGGTAGGTGGCTGCTCCACAGTAAGTGCACAAGTTGTTTCTCCACTGATGCTTGCTTTCTTGGGGGGTTATGGAAGCTCTCCCAAACTGCTGAGGTTCTGCAGGCAATGGTGAGGAGGGTCCTGCAAGCTGAAATGAATCTGAGAACAGAACTGGAATTCTGGCTGATGATCTGGACGGCTGTTCCATAATATGGAGAGCCACGGTGATGAGGCTTTTGAGTTTGGTGGGCATTTCCCGGATAGACATTTGTCTTTCAAAAACTCTGAGAAGCTGTAATGGTAATGGGCCATACTCCACCATGAGGGTCCTGAATTCCATGGTTTAATCCAGCTGCTTTGGTACAGGTGAAGTTATCAGATCCACAGCTTCCCTCCCCCTTCCCAGATGGATGAAAACTGGGTGCATCTCCTTGCTGAAATCCTCATTACTGCTGCCAGTGGTGTCCCAGGTAATGGTGGCCCAATAGTTAGAGCTTACCCAGTCAAGAGAGACGAGGAAAACATTTTGGTCCAGTCTGTAGAATACAGAGAGAAGAGGAGCTCGAAGTTTAAGGCCCGCTGGGACAGGAAGTTGTGGCATCGGGTTGGAGATCCACAAAAGTGTTTGGGCTCAGGAATCCAAGGCTTAGGGGGAGAAGGATAACTGTCACAGAGTTGCTGCACTGAGGCAGAAAGTTGGGTGAAAATGTTCAATGGTTTCCTGCTGCTTCTGGATTGTGTGCTCATGTTGGGGGAGTACTTCCTTGGGGCAGGCATATTTTGTTGGGTCAATCGATGGTTCACTCATCCTGTCTGGAAATGTAGAGAAGGCATGATCCAAAAGCAGAGTAGTTGAGATGATTCAGCAGTAACCAATAACTTTAATATTAGACAGCAAAATAACAAGCTATGAGGGGCCACAAACCAAGAGAGAACAACAACTAAATACTACTGGCAACGAGGAGCAACTGGTTGATGCCGGTTGGTTCAATGAGTGAACAGGGACTGTGGCTGAGAACTGGGGTTAAACAGGCTGCAGGTGATGAGTCTGGATTGAGCTGCAGGTGAATCCTGTTAGCTGGGTGGAGAATGGGAGGTGCCTGCATGACAAAGACAGGAACCCAAGAAAATGATGATTGAGAAGTATTGTTGCTGGAACTTCCTCACATGACACTTTCCAGCTTCACAGCCATACACCTCCTTGAGTGTTATGGAAGTGGGACCAAAAAGAAGGAACAGAACTATGGTAAGTTCCTCTTGGATCTCTTGAGGCTGTCGAAGCTAGTGCAGTCAGTATATGAAATGATTTGGTGAAGATCTGATCTAGTTCATTTTTGAGGCAGGCTGAGAATGGCCAACATCCATCCACTCCATCCATCATGTACTTTGGAGGCTTAGAGTTTCTTCAGGAAATGCAGCACCTATCTGTTCCTCCCCTTGTGAGGCTGAATTTATTTCTGCGGGTCCTCCCTAATCTGTCAGTCTGATAAACTTTTATCAATTACACATTATGCAATATTTTCCTAATTTTAGAGCCCCTATGTTGCTCTAAATAAATGGACCAAGCATATCCAGTTTAACGAGGAATCATTCTTATAGTTCTCATCTGAACCTCTTAAAAACCCAGTGCATAAGGAGCCAAATCTGGACTCTATTCCCAATCTGGTCTTCAATCTAATTAATGAAAAGAAGGAAACCTTTATATATATATAAATGTCTTCTCTGGTGAACAGCATGAAGTGTATCATATTTTCCTCTCCCTTAGCATCTGCCTATTAGATAATTATCAAGAGATTGAGATTATCCCACTGTGTCAGAGGATGAGAAGTGAAAAAAGGAAAGGTCCCATTGAGCTAGATTAATGGCAATTGTATTTTTTCTTTTGTCTATATACTGTAGTTATTGTCTGGCCAGATCAGACTGAGATCAGACTGAACACCCATGTGAATACCTAAGCACAGGTTGTTCCTTTGGAAAAATACATGACTTCTTGGAGTGTTACAAATCATGTGGGAAAACATAAAATCCTACCTTTGTGTAGCACCTTCCAAGACCTCTAGGATATCTTAAAGTAGATTACTGATTAAGTACTTCATTGTCTCCTTAGGATGTCCTCTGGGATCATGTTTGACTTGCTTTCACTGCATTCTGTGGGTTCAAGATCAGGATCAAGACCAGGGGTGCCCAACCCGGGGTCCACGGATGCCTTGCTTAATGGTATGGCTCATGGCATAAGAAGTTTGAGAACCTGTTGATCTAGACAGAAGGCAATTCAACAAGTGATTGTCTCAAACATTTAAAGTACTCAATTTGATGTAAAGTATTTTGAGATGTTCTCAAAGGTCACAAGAGGTGAGACCCATAGACTCTGCCACAGATGGGAAGGAGGAAAGTGATGGGTTAGATTGTTAGTTTGAGATGTGGTCTGTGTTCTGTGTGTTTCTGACCTGGTTAGCAATGTCATGCCAAATGCTCCCTCTTTACTGTTGGTTAGGGATGTTGCACTTTTTTGGCAAGGAGGATTTAAGAATATGGTGCCTGTTTTCATAGTCAGGCGTTGGGCATCTGAAAAGCTCGGCCTGCCCATGAGACCTTACTGAATATAACTAGGGTCCGATGCAGTCGTTGGGGAGGACACTGAGGCTGCCAGTGGATTATGCAAGAGCAGCTTTGCTGGTATCCCTCCAAGACCTTGAAGTGCCCGCTGTCAGTAATTCAAGTCTCAGTGCCTACAGAAGAACATGGATCATCGCTGCCTGGTAGACAGTACCGGGTCTGACCTATTTAGAGTCATCGAGCCATTCAGTGTAGAAATGGGCCCTTTGGCCCATCTAATCCATGCTGACCAAATGTTAGTCTAAATTAGTTTCATTTGCCCATGGTTGTATTATAAAATCCGGACAGTGTCAGGAAATGGGATTCTTAGCGTAAATTTATTGTTAGCATTCATCATCATTAATGCCAGCCTTTGTTGAGGCACTAAGGTTGAAAGTAACTTAAATAGGGATTGTTAGCATAGGCAATTTAATCTGCTTGTTTTACCTGAGCCTGCCACTTTCATCTCTACTGGGAGGTGGCTCCCAATTTATGGGAAGCGTTTTACATTCTACCGGTTCTAAGATGGACCTTTACTGTCAGAGAGCCGTATTGTACCGCAGGGCATATTGTTGGTGGGCCTTTGTATGTGGCCATTAGCTGTCTGACCCACTCTCTTAGATGTTTCAGAACAGGAGGACATTGATGAAGATAAATCGAATTTACACCAAGTTCTAATAACTAAATATCTTTTAAAATACGGGCTGTGATTAATAATGGTCAGGATGCTGAACCATTTCCCCGTTTTTCTTCACAACAGCGGCACCGGACCTTTCAAATGCACCTGGGTGAGAGACAGAGACGCCCTCTCCCACAGGAACACCGCGCAGCGAGTGCAGCCCTCGGTTCGACGCTGAGGGCCGACTAGGTTCCAGGTGGGGCCAGATCCTTCCGACTTTGAGGCAAAGGGGTTACTCAGTGAACTGGGCTGACTCGGGATGTTTTGTCCGATCTACTCAGGAAATGATCAAACTATGTGACTTGTCCTGTCTGTGTTCCTGCACTTAATTCTTGAGAGGGCCTCGCTGCCGGCTCGGGAGTAACGCCTGTACTCCCTTCACGCAGGGGCTGGACCCCGCATTCCCTGTAGATGAGGCTTCGTCCTCCTATGTAGAAAAACAACCCCTCTCTTCGCAAGGGGAGCGAATTATTGCGACCAGCCGGAGGGTGAAGCAAGAGATTTTTTTTGCTTCAGTAATCCAAATGATATTCGTGACTCAAAGGACCTATTCGGTACTCAGGGGAAAAGTCTGGCTGCAGGAATGGCCTTGAGCCGCGCTTAAGGCGCCTGCCTGCTAGCTGGATGTTGGCTTCGGTGAAGATTATTTTATTCATCTGGACATCCAAGGAAATTGCACATCACTCAACGCTTATCGGACCAGCACTCGCCTATTTTTTTTTACTTTGGTTAAAAACGAACTGACAGCCTGTTCCTGATGCCCTTCGTACGCAGGCTGCTGTTGTAACGTAGGAACAGTCGGCATGCTCTCCTGACCTGGAGCTGGTTCACCGGTACAATCTCCCCGAGTGCTTACCCGGCAGATACAGGAGCCATGAGCGGGCCGGTGTGGAGCCGCTGGCGCTGAGGCTGCAAGCCCAGCCGAGTATGTGGCGCGGGACGGGCCGGACGCTGCGGAGTGCACCGAGCAGTCAATGCAGTAAGTGGCGGTCACACTGCAGCCGGGAGCTTCCGCCCAGCCAGCTAGCTTGCGAACAAGTTGAATGAGCTAGTGAAGGTGTTACTCCAAGCCGGCTGCATCCATTGGAATTAGCATCTCTGCGGAGTGCGGCTTGAAGAGCAATTAATGCTGGGCGAACCGCTTGCGGCCAGGCGACGCCTTGTTCACGACGCACAGGATAAAGTCTGATGTTTCCAGTCGCAAACTTTAGGCAGATAGGTCAGTCGTGTTTTTTTTCTCTAATTTTATTCCTGAATGGGGATAGTGACAGGGAAATACGATTCTAAACATGAAATTATTGTTAGCATTCACCATCAGCTTTGTTTTATGTCACCCCGACTGCTTCCGAGTAGATGTAATTATATAGTTGGAAAGTTGTCTAAATAGTTTAGCTCTGTAGGAGTAATCTTTAGACAGTAAAAGCAGCGGAGCCAGCTAGCATGAAGCTAGTTTGTTTCAACCTGTGCCGAGTCACCAATAATCGATAGGATATCCCTGGCTCATATTTGAGGGAAGCGGAGAGTGGTTCAGTTTTTTAAATGTCTCGGACGTGTGAGAGATTACAAGTAGGTAGGGTCAGAATATTAGGCAGGAGAAGTCTGCTGTCAAAGCAGGCAGAATGGGCTCGGTTATACACAGCACGTATTACCCGGTGACTGGCCTCTTCAGTACTGAGCACATTTTATTGAGCGGCGAATGCAAATGACTGACGCTGATGTGCCGAACGGCAGGAAAGAAATGGGCGAGGGATCCTAGATTTTCAGTAAAGCTGTACGCACCCCTGGAAACGCTACTGGACAAGGTGAGACCCCGGGACTCTTTGAATGTTTTCTATATTAGACCCATACCCGTCTTCTAAAATAGGCGAATCTTTAGAGTTTGGGAAGCTTCTCGGGACAACTGCATTAAGCAAAAACTGAAAGTTTGGTCGTCTTAACTCTAACTTCTTCAAAGCCTTTTATACTAGGGCGGTCCCAGTGATGAATCCGCCATATATTAAATATATTATTTGTCCCATAGAAGTAAAGCTGCCATCTCTCGGCTGAATGGTTATAGCTTAGACATTAAACTTGAAATTAAGTTCTTTAAAAAAGCCCCGGCCTCTGCCTATTTGTAAAATGTCAGCTGGAGACTTGCCTATTCTTGATCTTTAGATGGGAAAGATTCTCAAGAGTAATATTGGATCTATTTACGAGTGAAGAAGAAATGTCACCCTCCCTACTGAAACATCTGCATAACCCCCTCCGTATAAACTAAATATAACTTTTTCCCATTCAGTAGCTGGGGCGGCTCATATGTAATTTATTGAAGATTTATTCCCCCCACCCCCACGGCTGACATTGTCTTACCAATTAATATGCCTCCCCAAGCCTGAGATTCAGTATTTATTCGTCCGGGTGCGGTGAGTACAAGCAGTACCGGACAGGATCACTTTAACCCTTAATGCAGGGTGGAAGCGGGGCGGTGGTGGGATCTTCAATAATAGTCCGCCCTCCGTTGTCATCGGTACCAGCAACCCCGGCGCCTTCACCAGCAGAGGAGGTGCATCTTGTTAACAGTCTCAAAACTTAACTGTGGCGGAACAGTTGAGTAAACCGCAAGTTGTAGCTGGAAGGAACATTTGGAATATGAAGTGCCAGGCAACTGCTGACCCTGGGAGCAGGAGATACACCGAACACAACCGTTCGTTGGGTGGAATTTTGTTTCGTGTCATTTACGGGTGATCGTGTAAACTTGATTTTACTTTCTTCTAGATTGTTGCCACATTGGATTGTCATTATTTAGGAAAAGACTCTGCTCCTTTGCCTTAACAAAAGTAACTTCGGAGAAAAAGAGGAAGGGGAGCGGTGGAGAGGGAGGTCAAAACGGCGGGATTCTGTCCCCAGTTTTGAAATCGGAGCTGATTTCCATTTCGATTGACCAAAATAATTTAATTGCTGGTTCCATTTCGTGTCTTCCAAATGTTTTCAACTCCTTTCGTTCGATTTTTTTTTAGTCTCCCTTCTCAGTATTACTTCTATTTATTTTTTCTACCCCATTCTGCTTTATGTCTGGTATTACTATTTTACTTCTATAAATACTATTCCTTTAATACTGTGCTTCTGTTTTAGACAAGTTCCTGATACAGAGTGACATTGACTGTCCGGCACAGAAATGATATGAGCGGAGCTTGTCTATACCAGAATTCATGCTCCACAGGGAGCGTCCCCATCATTCCCCATCCAACCCTTTCACCATACCTTCTGTTCATTTTTCCCTCCTGTACTTACCTAGCTTCCCCTTAAATGTGTGATTTGATCTTGTGTGCTATGTTACAAATATATCTAAACTTTCTGCTCACCAAAGTAGACCATTGGTTCTGATCCAGGGAGAATATTGCAGAAGGCTCAAATATTGCACAACCTCTTTTTAAGGTTAACTCTGTTAAGGTAAAAGAATAAAGAATCTTTTCATAAACCCTAAATCAAGATAATCTAATATGTTAAGAAACTAGAAGAAAGTTAAATCGGGAGTACCTGATCCCCAGGAAATCACATATACCACTCAGAACAATTCTGAGCAATACCTCTCCTGCTCCTTGCATTCAGTAGTTGCCTTGCACTTCATATTCCAAATGTTTTGTTTCTGATAAGCACACCAAAGGTTGGGGTTCTTTGTGATCTCCCTCCCTGTCTTGATAACTTTTCAATTACCTCACTTTCTCTGGGATCCAGTCATTAACATATTTAAATTTATTGGCATTTTTATAGAAGATATCTCGGAAGCCTCAGACATACTTTTAAGTCAATGCCTATGAGCCACAAGGTCAAAATGAAATGAGGGGATCCTCCTGCTGCTACTTGGCCCATCATCAAATAATGGACATAGCTCTCTTTCATCAAATGATGGACATAGCTCTCTTTCATGCAGATGTGCAGCATCTAGTTCCTGCAAATTCTCACAAGGTGAGTGAAACACAGGATGATATCAGAACCTATACTTTTTCCAATGGAGCTAAGACTCTTCTTAGGGTGACAAGCAGAATTTTAAGTTTTTTTTCCATAGGCATGTGGTATAAATGCCAGGAGAAGTAGCTCAACATGGTACACTACAAACACGGTATTCTAAACTTAACATAATTAAACATTAAACTTCCAATGCAATATAAACAGAATTACACAACTCAATTCCAAAATTCAGAAAGCAGTTTTGCAGCAGTATCCATCATTAGCATCATATGACTGTCCGTGCCTGTGATGCTACTACAACTAAGTTTTTCCATTGTACTTGTACATAAGGCAATAAACTCGACTTTGACTTGGTTTTTAGTTTGCATTTCAAGCTGAAGGCAATTGACTGAGGATGTTTTATAAAGCTTTCTCTTCCCTGAAGGATTTCAGCCATAAACACATTCTCTTTACTTTGTCTTGTTCCGATTTCTGAGGGAGTGCTGTAGTAACAGCGAACTGTGGAACCCAGGATGAAGGGTATTTGGAATGATCAGAAAATCTTTGTTGAACAGGTTAGGTGGCATATCTTGTTCAATGTAGAAAGTACACAACAGTTCACAAGAGTGGCCCTGGAGTAGCAGTCAGCAGTCAATACCTGCCCTGCCTCCACTCAAGTGTCTGTTTTTTGCCACTTTTGTATGCTGCTCCATTGGACCCTTCGGGTAGATGGAGTTCATCAGTCTGGGAAGGCAGTCCATCTAAGAGAGGGAAAACTCTGATTTCAAACCTCCGCTGCCTTGCGGCCATGCCCACTTATGGGAAAGGCTTCGGGAGTAAATCCTGAGGACAAACCCGGAGCTGGAGTCCCTAAGGCAGTCCGACGTTGCTTTCAAACTCACTCTGGCAACTCCTGCGACGTCACCGGTGCCAAACTGTATCAGCCCTTGCCCTTCCCTTGGACAACAGCGGTGGCATGGAGAGGGGAGACTTGCTGCATGGACAACTGCCGGTCTTCCATACAACCTTGCCCAGGCCTGCACCCTGCAGAGACTGAAGCAAGACTTTCTAGGCACAGATCCATGCTCTCACGAGACTAACGGATGCCATCCATCCATTGGACCCAATTGAAAACAATTTAGTCTCAATCTGACACTTCACAGCCTTCTGGACTCAACACCGAGTATAACAACTTTGGAACATTGAGGAAACTGGTGGTTGGGAACAAAGTGGTAGACAGTAGGACTGTTAGTAATTTTGCTTTAGCCACTTTCTAGCTCTTCAATAGTTTCTGTAAATATACAGTGTCTCGTCAACTGCCTAGCACCATTATCACTTCTGTACCATATTCTCATCTTCCAATACTTAACAATTGACAAACTTTTGGTCATCCCAAGGAAACAAAGAGGTCTGATACTTGCCTAAACTTGTTACATCTCTAACTGTTCCCAGTTCTCACAGATTATTTTGGAACTGTCAGGAAATGTTGAGGAGGCTTGACCCAAAGGCAGAGCAGCAGAGACAGTTCAGCAATAACCAATAACTGTAATACTAGACAGCAATATAACAACCCATGAGGGGCTATGAACCAATGTGGAAGAACAGAAACTAATCACCACAGGCAATTAGGAACAACTAGTTTTGAGGCCAGCCAGTTCAAAGAGTGAACAAGAACTGTGGATGAGAACTGGGGTTAAATAGGCTGCAGGTAATGAGTCTGAAACAAGAGACAAGTGAATCCTATTAGCTGGGTGGAGAAGGGAGTTGCCTGCATCTGCAGGCTAGGAGGTGTCAACAGGAGCAGGCTTGAAAGGAGCTTTAATTTATATGTTTTGCAAAGATGCTGTCTGACCTGTCAAATGTTTCTAGAATTCGCTGGTATTCTTTTCAGAATGGTCTTGTGGATAAAGTTGAAGGATGTTTGAGTAGCAGTCCTTCACTGGGGTATAGTTAACTGTAAGCACTATCGATAAATATTTTTATTGTCATTGTTTAACTTTGAGCTAATAACAAGGAGGATCGTTTCAGCAGAAAAATGCAAATCATTATTTGTGGAATTTCTCAGATTAAAATTATGCCCTTGGGGAGAAGAAATGAGATTTGTTTTTACAGTATTTGTCATCTTTCAGTCTTGGAAAGTCTTGAAGAATTTTGTGTCTAATGGAGCTGAAATGCAATTTGGGAGAAATCAATGATGTGAATCTGAAGCACGCAATCAAGTATTTCTGTCAAACCTCCTTATATCTTTGGAATGATCGAAAATGGTTTGTGAAGGATTGTTAGTGCTATAGTAGAGGTAAAATATTAGACAATTTGAATACAAGGTCTCAATGCAATAGGTAAAAGATATTACTGGTTAACCTATTTTCATAATGACAACAGATTATCTTATTTGAACCATGTCATGGTGTCTTCTACACAGATCCGAAAATGCAACAGCTCTGTAGTCTAACATTTTATCAAAAAGGTAATACTTCAGACAATGCAACACCAAATTTGATCATGTTGCCAAGGCTCCAGAGAGATTTGAACCAGCAAATTAAGCACTGAACAAGTGCTGATAGTTTATGACTGTTTTGCAGAATTCTGTTGAAAAATTGGGAAAAAACCATTGATCGGCACGGTAGTGTAGTGGTTAGTGCAATGGTTTATGGTATCGGTGACCCAAGTTCAGTTCCTGCCACTGTCTGTAAGGAGTTTGTACGTTCTCCCCGTGACCTCGTGGGTTTTCTCCTGCTGCTCCGGTTTCCTCCCACATTCCAAAGATGTACTCATTGGAAAGTTAATTGGTCATTGTAAATTGTCCTGTGTTAGGCTGAGGTTAAATCGGAAGTCGCTAGGCAGCGCAACCCAAAGAGCCGGAGGGGCCTGTTCCATGCTGTATCTCAATAAATAAAAAGATGAAGTTGTTAGATGTAAGGATAAGAATGTTGAGCTCTCAGTATAAATTAGGACAGCACAGAGGTGCAGCTAGTGGGGCCTCCAGTAAGCAGGTTCAATCCTGACCTCTGCGTGGAGTTTGCAGATTCTTCCTTTGTAAGTTTCCAGCAGGGGCTCCCATTTCTATCCATGTCCCAAAGACGTGTTGCTGTGTAGATTTACTGGCCACTGTCAACCAGTGCTCATGTGTATAGCTGTGTGGCATGCTCGTGTAGATCTGAGGCTGTTGATGGTAATGTGTAATGTCTGAAAGTGTGTATGATAGATGGTGCAGACTCAGTGCGTCAAAGGGCCTGTTTCCATGGTGTATCACTCTGACTTTTCAAAATTCCAGCTTTTCAGAATTAGCTCTTTTTCAAAAGAGAAAATTAAAAATTATTAGAATGAAATGCAATCTCTAATGGAGTCCCCTTCAGTTTAACCTTACAAAATGTGGTGGGGGAATAAAGAAAATCAGTAAATTATAGCCATAGCTTGCATATCCTCCCTTTAGAACCCGCAGATGGTTTGGAATAGGCAATAAGTTGAAAGATAACTCCCTGCCCTAGCAAACGAGCCAATCAGGAGCCGGGAATAAATGATAGGCAGGTGCCATCTCTGCCAGAGAGGAGCAGCTGTTAGCGCACTGAAGCAAATCCATGAGAAGACAAATGGCCACAGCTTCAACTATGGTGCAGACAGGATGTACTGCTACTGCTCAGAGAGCTCTGTTAGCACAGTATTTCACGTCTTGTAAACCACGTGACTTTTAATCAAGGAAGTCTCCCGGTCTTCAAAATAAATCTGAGTGCAATGCTTTCATCAACTTTACCAACTGGAATTTTTTGTGCTTTGGTTTACCTGAAAAAGGAAGGAGAAAGTGCTTCCATTGGTAGATATGTCAGTAACCAGGGACACAGGTGTGGAATAATTTCCAAAATTTCCAGTGAGATGAGTTTTCTGCATAATCAGTTATGATCTGGAGTACATAAAGCAGAATCTGTAGTTGCATTTCAGAAGTGAATTTTACTCAAAAAAAGAGTAAAAGAATTTTACACCTCAACTTTGGTGTGTAGATGTCACTAAGTCGATAGTAATTATCATGGAAACTGGCTTAGGGTATTCGTAGAATCTGGTAGTTGGACCAGGAATAACAACTGGTCGTGTCTTGAACCAGGTTGGGTTTGATGTGGACGAATATTTTCTCCTTCCAGTGACTGAGGAGACCAGCCGGAGCCAAGATCATGGTATTGTGGTGGTTTGGCTGTGTGAGTGGGAGGAGTCAGAGTTCAAGGGCAAGTGTGATGGGAGATTTGGCAATGACAAGGTGCTTCTGAGGTGATAAACATGAATCCAGAATGATGTCCTCTGGTGTATCTGCTACTGAGTGAAAGAAAAGGAAGATAGGAGAAGAGTTTAGTTGACTGATGGATACAGGGATAGCGTAGGAGCAAGAGCTTTAGATTTCTAGATTATTGGGACTGGTACTGGAGAACGTGAGACTTCCACAAGCTGGACAGGTTGCATCTGGGCCACAGTAAGTATAATATCCTTGCAGAGAGGTTTACTAACACTGATGGGTAGCGTTTAAACTAATTTGGCAGGAAATGGGAAACAGATTAAAAGCTGAGAAGTACAGTCAAACTACAAAAGGAAAACCATGTCACTTCAGTGGGCAAAGCAGACGTATTGTAAGTGTGTAAGGCAAATAGAAAGAATGTTAGACTAAACTGCATCTACTCTAAGGAGTCCGACTAGTAAGGCAGTTGATCTTGGGGGACTGGAGAACACATGGGTTCACTTCAGAATGCTTCAGAGAGATCGATAGACTTGGTTTGGTTTCCTTGGAGCAGAGGAGGCTAAGGTAAAATATACAAAATGATGAGGGGCATAGATGGGGTAGATAGCAAACTTTTCCCCATTGGCAGAGGCATCTAAAACTAAGCCTCCTGAGTAGAGGATAAAGGGTTTAGAAGGTATCTGAAGAAGAAGATTTTCACCCAGAGCATAGCTGCAATCTGGAACGCACTGTCGGAGTGGCTGAGGCTATCACATCAGTTAAGAAGTATCTGTACCAATACTTGATTTCCAAGGCTTTGAAGGCTGTGGATCAGGTACTGGTAAATGGGTGAATAGTTGTTAGCGAGCATGAACATGGTGGGCAAACAGCATCTTCCTGTATTATGTAACAGTATCTAAATTCTTAAATATATTTATTGATTTGAGAGAATATATTTTATCTTGTCTTGGTCCCAAATGACTTCCCTTACATCCTTAATCTGTGACCCCATGTTCGGGGTACCTTTCCCAAGGGTGAAGTCCTTCCTGCATCAAATCTGTCCAGTACTGTTGGAATTCTGTTGGTTTGAAGGAGATCCCCCTCTCCTCTTCAAAACTTTTGTGAATGCAGCCCATCTCTCTTCATATGTCTCTCAGGATTCAGTCTGGTGAACCCTCACTTAACTCCCTCCAAGCATGATGTCCTTCCTCAGATAAGAACCCTAAGATTGCAAACAATTCTCAAGGAGTGGTCTCACCAAGGCACTGTACAATGCAGCAAAACATCCCTGTTCCTCTTGTCAAATCCTCTCCATATGAGGTCCAGAATAGAATTTCTGGCCCTAATTGCCTGCTGCACCCGTGTGTTTAACTTCAATGACTGATGTACAAGGACGCCAGGGCTTGTAGGGATTTATCTTGATGCAGAGTTTCAACCCAGACCTTCAGCACCTCTGACAGAAGCTGCTTTACCCGTCAGGTTCTACCAGCAGATTGCCTGTTGCTGCCTCTTTCCCAGACTGTTGCCATTCAAATAATCATCTGTCTTCACGTTTATGAACCAAGTGGATAACCTCACATCTGGATGCATATTCTACATCTGTTCACTCCATCGACTTTACTGAACCAACCAATTTTCAAGGCCCTCCCTCTCATTGAACTTTGCGTCATAAGGCATTAAAGACTATGAAAGGAGCAGAATTAGCCCATTCGTTCCATTGAGTCTGCCTTTGGTGCCCTTACTAATCAAGAAACTAACAATCTCCACTTTAAGTATACCCAGTGACTTGGCCTCCACAGCGTCTGTGGCAAAATAATTCCACTACACTTCACTACCCTTTGGCTAAAGGAATTCCTCCTCATCTCTGTTCTAAAGGGACGTCCTTCTATTCTGAGGCTGTGCCTCTGATCCAAGACTCTCCCGCTATTAGAAACATCCTCCCCACTTCCACTGTGTCTAGGACTAGGCCTTTCAATATTCGATGGGTTTCAATGAGATCCCCTCATTTTTCCAAACTCTAGCAAGTACAGGCCTAGAGCTATCAAATGCTCCTCATGCATTAACCCTTGCATTCCTGGAATCATTCTCATAAACCTCCTCAGGATGCTCTCCAGTGCCAACACATCCTTTCCTAGATGAAGGGCCCAAAACTGCTCACAATACTCCAAGTGTGGTCTGATGAATGCCTTGTAAAGCCTCAGCAGTACACCCTTGGATTTGTATTCTAGTCCTCTCAAAATGAATGCTAACATTGCATTTGCCTTCCTTAAAGTTAACCTTTAAGGAATCCTGCACAAGGACTCCCAAGTCCCTTTGTCCTCCAGTTTCTGAATTTGCTCCATTTAGCCTTTATTCCTTTTACCAAAGTGCATGACCATACACTTCCCTACACTGTACTCCATCTGTCACTTCTTTGCCCGTTCTCCCAATCTGTCTAAATCCGTCTGCAGATCCCCTGCTTCCTCAACACTACCTGTTTCTCCATCCGCCCTTGTATTGTCCACAAACTTGCCAACAAAGCCATCAATTCCATCCTCTAAATAACTGACATCTGCAAACGTGTCGATATCACATTTAATTCCCTCATCCAAATCGTTATCATGTGTTCTGGATAGCTGGGGTCCCAGCACTGAATCCTTTGGCAATCCTGTAGTAAACACCTGCCAATTAGAAAAACTTAACTGTATTCCTACCCTTTGTTTCCTGCTGTCCATCCTGCTCTTTACCAATATCAGTGCCTAATCCCATGTCCATTTGCATCACATCCATAAGTTCTCCCTTGACTAGTTTACTTGTTACAGCTGGAACTAAGGACTGCCAGAAACTGCACTGTATTTATATGATGCCTTTTCCATCCGCAGAATTAACCTTGAGTGCTTCATATCAATGATAGTCAGTATTAATAAAGGGTTAATGATTATACCTCTGGACTCAGAATGATGATGCTTTGCATTTTCAATGTAGCCGCTTATTTTTCTCTTGACATTTACTCTAATTATCCATTTCTTGCCTGACAGTCTTTTGGGTGTCATGCACTTTTTGAAGCAGTTTTTCAATATTTGGTGATTTTTAGTCTGATATGCTTTTAAAAATATAATTTCACTTTTTAATGAAACAATAGTGTTCTACATGGGTATCCGATGGTAATATAGTGCATCACTGTTATCAAATGGCAACCTCTCAACATGCATGTTCTTCCATTCTTATCTTTTGAGTAAGAATTTTATATTTCAACCACCAATCAGTGATCTTAGGTTCACAGACAACATTTTGCATCAAGGAGAGGTGAATTGTAAACTTGAATGTGAATGGAGGAGAAAGGGATGCATTTTGATTGCATTCATCTAAATCCTGTCAAATGTTGAATATTAAAATTTATTTATTGAAATCAGTGTTCCACAATATGGACATTCTTGTAATTCCCCACATGCTCATTTCATTATTGATTATTCTGTCGTGGTAGATTTAAATACACTTTTGCCTGAGATGAAATTGAAGGTTTGATCATATGTAGTGAAATGATTTATTCATTATTGGCTACTTTTCTGTTTTGCTTTCCTGCTGCTTCCCAACTTTAATATACAATTATTTGTCACAAGGAGGCCTCATCTGTCAGACTAAGTGGTCTTAAATGTTACACTAATGCTGGGTGCTGACAATAAAATAACAGAAGAGACCTGTAACACAAAACTATTTAAAGCATTAAGTTGACATTTCAAATTTTGATCCTCTGTCCACATTGGAAGAAATTTAAGTGGACAATATTATTAAAGAAACAAGTTTAGAAGAATGAGAGGTGATTATTGAAAACCATATGATTCTGAAAGAAATTGAGAAAGTGGTAGCTGGAGATACTTAGGACTAGGAGAAAAGAACTAGTGGACCTCCCCAGTTATTCTTTGGCTGTACTGAGATCTGCTGCTGAGGCAAACTGTTTAATTATGATTAAACTAAACAAGCATCATCCATCTACCATCCTCAATATCCATCTGCAATGCCCTTATCTGAATGAGTTGAATACAACTAGCAAAGATCAAGGTGTTAAAATGCTTGGTTATTCTAAAGAAAGTAAAATTAGGAAGATATGGATTTCTCCATCACTGAGACATCTGGACAAACCCAAGTGCTTTGGGACAAAATGGTGTGATATCGTGTTGGAAACGAACCAATTAATGCAACTCAGTCTATGCACGAGTAAGTATATGTAACCTTTCTCTCCTGAACCTCACATCACAGCGCTAAGCAGTATTGCACCCATATTGTACTGTCTCAGTACTTTTATATTTGTGTGCTGTAGCACTTACTTTTTATTCGCAGTTATTTTGTAAATAACACTATTCTTTGCATGGTTAGATGCTAACAGTATTTCATTGTCCTTGTATCTTTACTCGGCATAATGACAATAAAGTTGAATCTAATCTAATCTAATCAATAGCAGTAGCCCCTGCTGCCATAATGTGTATACTGGGAGAAGTCTCCAGCTTTCCATAGATACAAGCCATGGTCTATGAGGATGTTGCTGTACTATGTTAATTTAAAAAAGGAAAACAACAGGAATTCTGCAGATGCTGGAAATTCAAGCAACACACATCAAAGTTGCTGGTGAACGCAGCAGGCCAGGCAGCATCTATAGGAAGAGGCGCAGTTGACGTTTCAGGCCGAGACCCTTCGTCGTCGATTGCGCCTCTTCCTATAGATGCCGCCTGGCCTGCTGCGTTCACCAGCAACTTTGATGTGTGTTAATTTAAAAAAGGGATTTTTTTTGTGAGTTATGAAATCCTGCGTAAGGAATGGCAAGGTTGATCTCCAATAGTTCATAAATTATTTAATATCTTGTAGGTAGAAACAGAAAATCTATGAGTTGCAGATTGTCATGTGTTATGATATAGTTTGTCACTCCACCATTACCATTACTTAGATCAAAACCTGTGAAGGGAGGTGGCAGTTTGTAATTCAAGATTTTATAATATTTGCAGGTCACAAGTGTAAAGGAGAAGGCAGTAATTGTTACTCCTTTTCTGATGCAGCACAAAAAGAAACACAGCAAGATAAAAAAACACAATAATTAAAAATAATAAATATAACTTCATAGCTGATGTACATAGATTGTATGTCCATAAGGTGACACTAGACAAAGGAGTGTCTGAACATAAGGAGATTCTGACAGGAAATGGTGAGCTGGGGGGAGGTGTGAAGGAGTGGGTTAGAAGGTGAAGGTATTGACCAGCCTCATTGCTTGGGGAAAGTAACTATTTTTAACCCTTGTGGTCCTGGTGTGGCTACTATGCAGCCTCCTTCCTAGTGGGAATGGGACAAACTGTCCATGAGCAGGGAGAGTAGGATCCTTTATGATGTTACTGCTCGTTATCAGCACCTTTATATACCGTACGTCCTTGATGGCGGTTAGGTTGGTGCCAGTGATGCGCTGGGCAGTTTTGACTACTCATTGTAGAGCCTATCTTTCTGCCACAGTGCGCTTTCTGTACCATGCAGAGATGTAGCATGTTCGGATGCATCTATAGATTGTAAGCTCAGATGTGCATAGTCCTGTTTTCTTCAGCCTCCTCAGAAAGTAGAAGGATAGGTGAGGTTTCCTGACTGTGTCGAAAATGTTCTGGGACCATGAGAGGTTGTGTGAGCTGTGGCCTCCCAGGAGTTTGAAACTGCTCACAGATTCCACAGCTGTACCATGTATGTAAAGAGGGGTGTGAGTGCCGTGGGCCCTCCTGAAGTTGATAGCCATCTCCTTTGTCTTGTTGACATTGAGGAAGAGGTTATATGCCTGCAATCAAGCCTCGAGCTCTTCCACCTCTTCTCTATAGGCCATCTCATCATTATTGGTGATGATCCCCACCACTGTCGTGTCATCAGCGAACTTGACAATGTGATACCCGGGTATCTGGCTGTGCAGTCACGTATGAGCAGTAGCCCTGTGGGGAGGGGTGGCAGCTGTGTTGAAGGGGATGGGGAGGGAGGAGCGGATATGCACCATGAGGTGTAGTGTTCTTTGTACAGGGATGATGGTGGCTGATTGGAAGCATGTGGGAACAGCAGTCTGGATAGTGAAGTGTTGAAGATGTCCGTGAAGACTTTAGTGAGCTAGTGTGTGCACTCCCTGAGTACTCGGCCTGGGATGTTGCCTGGCCCGGCCACCTCATGGGACTTGACTCTGCAGAGTCAGCTGCTGTTACAGGCAGTGGTTGCTCACCTGGAAGTTGAGTAGCTTTTGTGGCCGACATTGTGTTACATGCCTCGAAACATGTGTAAAAGTTGTTTAGAGCATCGAGGAGAGAGGCATCATTGGTACAGGTGATGCTGTTTTTCTTTGTGTAGTCAGTAATGCCTTTGATATCCAGCCACATACTGGGGGTTGTTATTGGACAGGTGTTCCTGAATATTTTGAGCATAGATGGTTTTTACTCTCTTGATGCCTGAGAAGAGACTTCTCCTGGCTTCTCTGGGAGCCCTTCTCTCCAGAATTTAAGGCACCATCCTGTGCTTTTTAGTAGAGAGCACAAGGCTGCAATCAGCTAGGGCTTCTACACACTTACAGATATAGCCGGTGACAGATGAGGCATATTCCTTGACGTCTATGTCCTCTCTGTTCATGGCAGCCTTCTTGAACATCTGCCAATTAGATTGATATATCAGAGGGAAATGAGGAATTCCTGCATTCTCTGTTTCATGGAGATATGGCTCATTCTGGACACATCAGTTATGTCGGTAAGACCAAAGGGCTACTCGATACACAGGATGGATTGGTCTGCTGATTCGGAGTAGGCAAAGGGTGGTAGTCTGTGTTTCATGATAAACTTTTTGTGGTGCTCGGATGCAGTAGTCTTATTGCACTCTTGTTCCATCGACATGGAACATCTAATGATTAAGCACCAACCATTCTACTTACCTAGAGAGTTCTCGTCTGTGATCCTGACTCCTGTTTACATACCACCAAAGGCCTGTGTTAAACAGGTACCCAATGTAATGAGTAATGCCATCAGCAGGCAAGAAACAGCCTACCCCGATGCCTTTCAAATCATTGTCAGGGATGTTAATCAGGCTTGTTTGAAGAAATCTCCTCCCAGTTATCATTAATATCAGCACCAGGGGTCCCAATACACTTGACTACCACTATACTATGATTAGGAATGCTTACTTTTCCATGTCTAGATGGCACTTCAAGAAATCTGTTCATTTGGCTGTCCTCCTCCTACCTGCACACAGGCCGAGGCTAAAAAACAAGGCTCCAGAGACAAGAACAACAAAGAGGTGGTCACATGAGGCAGGGGAACACCTACAGGATCGCTTCGACTCGATGGACTGAACCAGGTTCAAGGACTCATTAGAAAATCTGAACCAATACACCACGGTTGTCATGGACTTTATAAAAACAGTCGTAGAGAAGTATATCCCCACAAATCATTCAGTATCTTCTCCAGCCAGAAGCTCTGAATGAACCATGAAGTTCTCAATCTGCTGAGGGACAGATCAGAGGTGTTAAGGTCTGATGACCAAGTAAAATACAAGAGGTCCATCATTGAGAAATCCAGCTCACGTGCAAAGTGGCAATTCTGGACCAAACCTGAATCACTGAAGGATGCACAACAGCTCCTACAAAGCGAAACCAAGCGACATACTGTAAGTGACAACAAGACTTTCCTCCCAGATCAGCTCAATACTTTTTATGCTCACTTTAACCATTAAAACATGGAGGCACCTTCGCGAACTCCCATAGCCCCCGATGAAGCTGTAATTTCAGTCTGAGGCCGACATGAGAAATTCCTTCATGAGGGTGAATCCCACAGAAAGCATCCAGCCCAGACAGGGTACCTGGCCGAGTACTAAAGACCTGTGCTGATCAACCAGCTGGAGTGTTCACCGATATCTTTAACCTTTCGCTTTGGCAGTCTGAGGTACCCACCTGCTTCAAGTGGGCTTCAAGTATACCGGTGCCTAGGAAGAATGTGGTGGCTTGCCTTAATAACCATTATCCAGGGGACTTCCATCCATGATGAAATTGTTTTGGGAGGCTGATAATGAAACATATCAACTCCTGCCTGAGAAGCCACTTGGATCTTCTCCAATTTGCCTACCGGCCAATTTGCCTACGGGTCAACAGCAGATGCCATTTCATTGGCTCTTCACTCAACCCTGGAATGTCTGGATAGTGAAGGTGTCTTTTATTGACCACAGCTCCATATTCAATACTATCGTTCCCTCAGAACTGATCAACAAGCTTCAAGTCCTAGGCGTCAATACCTCCTTGAGCAATTGGATCCTCAATTTCCTCATCTGCAGACTCCAGTCAGTTTGGATTGGTAACAACATCTCCTTCACAATCTCCCTCAGCACAGGCACCCCACAAGGCTGTGTGCTTAGCCCCCTGCTCTACTCACTTTATACTTATGACTGTGAGGCTAAACACAGTTCCAAAGCCATAGATATCCAAATTTGCTGATGATACTTCTGTGGTTCGCTGAATCAACGGTGGTGATGAATCAGCATATAGGAGGGAGATAGAAATTCTGGCTGAGTATTGCCACAACAACAACCTCTTACTCAATGTCAGCAAGACCGAGGAGCTGATTATTGACTTCAGGAGGAGGAAACTGGTGGTCCATTAGCCAGTTCTCATTGGGAGATCAGAGATGGAGAGGGTCAGCAAATTTAAATTCCTTGGTGTTATGATTTCAGATGATCTGCCCGGGTCCAGCACATAGGTGTCATTACAAAGGAAGCACAGTGCCACCTCTACTTCCTTAGAAGTTTGCAAAGATTTGGCATGTCATCTGAAACTTTGACAATCTCCTATAGATGTGCGGTGGAGGGTATATTCATTGGTTGCATCATGGCTTGGTCTGATAGTACCAATGCCCTTGAATGGAAAACCCTGCAGAGTAGTGGATACGACCCTACCCATCATGGATAAAGCCCGCCCCACCACTGAGCAGGAGAGCAGCATCCATCATCAGGGACCCCCACTACCCAGGTCATACTCTTTTCTCACTGCTGCCATCAGGAAGGAGGTACAGCAGCCTCAGGATGGAGATGTGGTCAGAGAGGCCAAGATGGCCTTGCAAGTGCCGCGTCTGTTTTTATAAACATGGTCCGGCCAGTGGCCATGTTGACATTTTGGTGGAATTCGAGTAAAATGTCCTGCATGTTAACATGGTTGGAGCCTCCTGTAATTATGGAGAGACCACCTGGATGTTTGTTTTGTAGAGAGCTGATAATACTATAAATCCCTCCGAGTGCATTCTCGGCACTCACGCTCGGGGGCCTGTAAACAGCAGTGATGAACAGAACAGTAAACCCCCTGGGCAGGTAAGTGTGGCTGGCATTTAATTGTAAGATGTTTCTTTGCCCCAGAACAGTGACTGCTAATTACAGATGCATTTGTGCACCAACCTTTGCTAATGTTCACACATATTCCACCATTAATGGACTGGTTATCCCAAAACCTAAACCAAAAATCCACAGACTTGACTTCTAACCACAGCTGGGAAACAGAAATTGTTACTAAATGTTTAAAACTTAGACTTTTAAGGTGGTGACCATGACACTACTGGGTCATCAGTGAAGCAGATGGGAAGGACATCTCTCCTCCTTAGCTGGTTTGGCCTCCATATGGTTCCAGACCCACAACACCCAGTTTCTTAACTCTCCTCTGAATTACATAGAAACATAGAAAACCTACAGCACAATACAGGCCCTTTGGCCTACAAAGCTGTGCCGAACATGTCCTTACCTTAGAACTACCTAGGGTTACCCATAGCCCTCTATTTTTCTAAGTTCCACGTACCTGTCCAGGAGTCTCTTAAAAGACCCTATCATATCCGCCTCCACCACCATCACTGGCAGCCCATTCCACGCACTCACCACTCTCTGTGTAAAAAACTTACCCCTGACATCTCCTCTGTACCTAATTGCCCAAGTAAGTCTCAGAATTCCAACAGAGTCAGAGTGGAGCCATTCATAGAGCTTGATATCAGTCTAGACAGCAAATTCTCACACAGAAAGCTTGATGCCAGTTAGTCAACCCATTGAATCCTCTTAATTACTTGTGTCTAAATTAACTGAGCTCTCCCATGTTCCGGTTAAGCATCGGCCTTACACAGCCTTACTCATGCACGAGCTGTAGCTGCAACAATGCTCTTAAACTCTTCATTATTTGAGACACAACAGCTCACTTTGTATCCAACAACATCCTGAGCAGTTATTCCCTCTACCACTGGCACCACGTGGTTGCAGGAAGTACCATCCACTAAGCCACTGTAGCCTGAGCTACTCTGTCAACACCTAACCAAGAAGAGAAAAGACAGTAGGTGTACCTGGAGCTTTCCCATTCTCATTGGAAATATATAACTGATCAGCACTAGGTCTAAATCCTGCAACCTCCCATCCAACAGCATTGAGCAAAGGCCCCTACCACCGTTTTCCTGTGAAGAGATAGGGATGGGGATTAAATGCTGGCATCCGTAGTGCTGTTTTGATCCTAAGAAAGGAATCAAAAATTAATCAATCCTTCCCCCCCAACTTTCAGACTATCAAGAAATTATTGTCTTGCAGTGTGGCTATGTCTTGTCACAGATATCTGAGCCTGCTGGTTTATGTTGTGAGGAGTAAATTGTGTGCCTACAGTTCTTTTCCAGCTCAGGGTCTGGGAAATGATGAGAGGAAGGGAAGGGATGAGAATCCCTAGCAGACAAGGCCAAGTTTAAATCTAAATGAATCTATTACTATGTTTAAAACAAAAGGGTAACTAGGGAGAGAATAGGTCTTCTTAAGGATCATAGTGGTTATCTGTGTCTGGAGTCACAGGAGATGGGTGAGGTCTTAATGAATACTTTTTGTCTATATTTACTGTGGAGAAAGGCAAAGAAGTTTAGGAAAAAGAGCAGTGATGTCCTGAAGCTTATCAATATTATAAAAGAGGAGTTGTTGATGTTTGTGAAGTGCATAAAGCTGGATAAATCTGCAGGGCCTGATTAAATGTCTCCTGGGATATTACAGGAAGCAATTAAAGAAATTGTTGGTACATTGGCAGAGACTTTTGTGTTCCTTAGCTATGCATAAGAGCCCAGAAGACTGGATGGTGACTAATGCTGTGCCTTTAGTTCCAAAGTACTGCAACAAGCTACGGAATGGCTGGCCAGTGAACCTTTCATTGGTAGTGGGAAAGTTATTGGAAAGGATTCTGAGAGACATAGTTTGCTTGCATTTGGAAAGGCAATGATTGATCAGGAATAGTCAGCATGGCTTTGTGCATGGGAAATTGCGTCCTATGAATTTAAGGGTTTTGAAGTGGTATCCAAGAGGAGTGGTAGATGATGTCTACGTGTATTTTAGCAAAGCCTTTGACAGGGTCTCACACAGTAGGCTGGTCTGGAAAGTTAGATCAGATGGGATATACGATGAGTCAGTTGACTGCAATCAAAATTGGTGGCGGTAGAGGGTGTTTTTGGCTCCCTTACCGAAAAATATAAATAAATGATAACATTGGAGACAGTGCAAAGAAGATTCACCAGGCTAATTCATAAAAGGGTTGTTCTCTCAAGAAAGGCTAGACAGTTTGTATTTGTATTCCTTGGAGGATAGGAGAAAGAGGGTGACCTTATTCAAACACTTAAGTTCCCGTGGGGGCTTGACAGGGTAGCTGTTGGCATTTTATCACTAATCGGAAAGTCTTTAACAAGGAGATGTAACTACAAGGTAAGGGACTTGATATTTGACACTGAGGCATGTAGAAATTTCGTCTCAAAGAAGGTGACAAACCACTGGAATTCTGTGCCTCAGTGGGGGTTGTGAGCCAGAACACTGGAAATATTTGAAGTGGAGCTGGATAAATGTCTGGTCGATTGTGGAACAGAGGCAATGGAGAAATAACACAGAGGAGAAACTGAGGCCGGTATGGATAAAATGGGGAGGTGGGGGCTATGGGCAGGCTTGAAGGGCCTGGTGGCACACTCCTATTCCTATTTATATTCTTGTGAAGGTAGCAAAATGTCACTCAAGCTGGGCACGCTGCTGGAAGCCCTACTGTACAAGCTAGAGGGCAGTTTTTCTGAGATATTCACTGACCTGATATCAAAGTGTGCGCGATGGGACACAGTTCTGTTAACTATCTGTGTGCGATTTCTGATTCTCATTAGAAGCACAGGGGTAAGTTCTTAAAGATGGGATCACTGAAGTTTCAATTCAGATCATTTATGCTACAGAAAAGTCTGGGTCACTAGCTTGAAAGTACACTGAATAGAAACAATGCTGTAGTCTGTCAGAAAGTGGGCAGAGTGACGATGCAGTTCGCTGCAGTTTAAATTACATGTCCACCTAATTCAGGTGCTTAATTTGGAAACATGAAAACCTTCAGTTGACTGAATCATCATTAAAGTACCATTCTAATCTCTGTGTGTATGTGATTCAATGCCTCAGAACCACTTTGCCTTGATGACAGGTCATGAGTGTCAAATATAATTTCCCATTAAAATGCTAATGTTGTTGCCATGGCTGCAATCTCCTGGGGACCACAATAGCATTCTAATTATAACTGCAGCTATAAACTAGCAACCAGCCATATCACAAACCTGAAGTGGATTGGAATTTGAGAGCCCGTGAATTATTAGCTTGATCAATGAATATTGGCTTCAAATCACTGATGTAAGCAAAGCTTTTCAGGAGAGGTTTCAATGAGTGTTACCTTAAAGTGCAGGACAGAACTGTGGGAAAATAAAACCAGATGGTTATCCAAAACTGCATATGTTAAAATAGCTGTTTTCATTTCACATTTAGATTTTCTATTCGGTGCAGTAGTCTTCCTGAGTGTAGCTAAGCTCCCAGCACAGTGTCACAGAAGGGATTGATACGAGATTCCCACTTCCCTCCTTCCTAGTTGGGGGAAGCAACTTTATTCCGCTCAATTTTGTCAGTGCCTCCAGTGTATTGGGTTTAATAGCTGATCAAATGAAATCCTTTCTCATAAATAGAACTACAGCAGAGTACGAGCCTATTGACCACAATAATGGGCGAATAGAGCAAAGACCATTACAGCACAGTACGGGCCCTTTCGCCCACGGTATTGTGCTGGCCTTTTAACCTACTCTAAGATCAATCTAACCCTTCCCTCCTACAAAGCCCTCCAGTTTTCTATCATCCATGTGCCCTTCTAAGAGTTTCTAAAATGTCCCTGATGATTCTGCCTCTACCATCACCCCTGGTAGCATGTTCCATGCACTCACTACTCCCTGTGTAACTCTGACATCCCCTCTATATTTTCCTCAATCACCATAAAATTATGCCTCCTTGTATTAGCCATTCCTGCCTTGGGAAATGTCTCTCGCTATCCACTTGATCGATGCCTCTTATCATCTTGTACACCTCTATCAAATCACCTCTCTTCCTCTTTCTCTCCAAAGGGAAGAGCCCTAGGTCACAGCTATTCTCATAATACATGTTCTCTAATCCAGGAAGCATTCTGGTAAATCTCCTCTGCACCATCTCTAGAGCTTCCACATCTTTCCTATAATGAGGCAGCCAGAACTGAATACAATAATCCAAGGTGGTCCATGCAGTGTTTCATAGAGGTTCAGCTCTAGCTTGTGGCTCTTGAACTCAATCACCTGAGACTAATTGTGGCCAACGCGCCATAAAAACCCCAACGACTTGCGCAGCAACTTTGTAGTCTTGAGAACAAATGTAAGTATATATACACAATGGATTATAATTTCAGTGGTTTATAATTTTATGCAATAAATAAGGATGTAACTCTAAATCTCTTCTAGATGGGAAAAATTTGACGTGGAGCCAGAGGCTGTTAAAATGTAGCAGCCAGCTTGAGATGCATCCTGTATTGATGTGTTGTACAGTACCTCCACCCCTTCCATCAGTAGCTCATTGTCAACAGAATACACTGCAGCAACTCATCAAGGTTTCTTCCAAATCTCTGACCTTCTCGACTGGAAGGACAAGGACAGCGGTACGCGGGAACACCGTGGCCACCACCCCGTGCACTGGTGAACATACGCTGCAGCTCCTTTGCAGCTGCTGTGTCAGAATTTTGAACTTTCAATAAAATGGCAACACAAGTGTGCTTGCCCCAATCGTATATCTCGCCTTCTTGAGAGCTGCTATGAATTGTAAATACAGCTCTTGCTGAACCCATGTGCCAATATTTGCTTTAAGCATTTTTCTGGATCAGACAGGGTGCTGATTGCTCAGACTGGGAGTCTGTAGACTTCATATAATGCCGTACCATTATGCTAAACTGCTTTCAAAAATCTAAAATTCAGCCAGTCTAACGTCTACAGTGCTACACAAAACAGATTTCTGTGCCCTCTACCCTTGGTCAAGCTACAATCACTCTTCCATTTTGGCCAATTTCTCATTCTAAGTTGAATCAATGTTTAATTTCTCAGCAGCTTTTGAAGGAAAGTCGGTTTAAAAATGTATGCAATATTTTCAGATGTGGGATTCCAGGGTGCCTGACAACCTCCCTAATGACTACATCTGCAGGAAGTGCACCCAACTTCTGCTCCTGACTGACATGGTCAAGGAACCAGAGCTGGATGTACTCAGGATCCTCTGGGAGGCTGAAAACTGCATGGATAAGACCGTTACCGAGGTGGTCACAGCCAGAGTGCAGGCTTCAGTTAGAGATGAGTGACCACCAGTAGTAAGGGGAGTAAGCAGTCAGGGCAGGGCTCTCTGTGTATCCCCCTCAGCAACAAGTATACCCCTTTGGATACTGCTGGGAGGTGGGGTGGTGGTGTTGACCTATCCAGGCCCAGCAGCAGCAGCCAGGCCAGTGGCACTGTGGCCAGCTCTGATGCTCAGCAGGGAAGGGTGAAGTCAGGCAGAGCTGTAGTGATAGGAGGCTGTGTTGCTGAGCAGAAAGATCTTGGGATGCAAGTTCATAGCTCCTTGAAAATGGCTACACGGGTTGATAGGGTGGTTAGGAAGGCTTATGGAATACTTGCTTTTATTAGTTGAGGCACTGAGTTCAAAAGTCAGAAGGCTACATTGCGTCTTTATAAAACTCTAGTTAGGCCACATCTGGAGTATTGCATACAGTTCTGGTCACCCCACTATAGAAGGATGCTGAGTTTTTGCAGAGGGTGCAGAGGAGGTTTACCAGGATGCTGCCTGGTTTAGAGGGTGTGTGCTGTCACGAGAAGCTGGATAAACTTGGGTTGTTTTCTCTAGAGTGCTGGAGACTGAGGGGAGATCTGACAGAGGTTTACAAGATTATGAGAGGCACAGATAGAGTGGACAGAGAGTATCTGCTTCCCAGGGTTGAAATGTCTAATACCAGAGGGCATGCATTGAAGGTGAAGTGGGTAGGTTCAAAGGGGTTGTGAGGGGTAAGCTTTTTACTCAAAGAGTGCTGGATTCCTGGAATGTGCCTCCTGGTATGGTGATAGAGGCAAATACATTAGAGGCTTTCAAGAGCCATTTGAATAGGCACGTGACTGTAAGGAGGATGGAGGGATACGAACATGGTGTAGGTAGGAGGGATTAGTGTTGGGGTGTTTTTGATTTACTTTTTTAGCTGGTTCAGCACAACATTGTGGGCTGAATGGCCTGTTCCTCTGCTTTACTGTTCTATGTACTCTGAGACTCGCTAGTTAGGGGGATAGACAGCAGGTTCTGTGGCCGTGAGAGAGAAGCCAGTATGATGTGTTGCCTTCAAGGTGCTAGGGTCCAGGATGTCTCAGAGCGGCTGCAAGAAGGAGGGTGAACAGCCAGAGGTCACGTGTACATTGGCACCAATAACACAGGTAGACAAGGGGACGTGGTCTCGCACGGTGAGTATAGGGAGGTAAGGAGACGCTGAAGAGCAGGACCTCCAATGTAGTCATTCCTGGATTACTCCCAGTAGCACATGCTAGTCAGGGCAGGAAAAGGATGATAGTGCAGATGAATGAGTGGCTGAGGAACTGGTACAAGGGTCAGGGTTTCAGGTTCTTGGATAATTGGCCAGGAGTGACTTGTACAAGATGGATGGGTTGTACCTAAACTGGAGGGAAACCAATATCCTGTGGCCAGGTTTGCTAGGTCTGATGAGGAAGGTTTAAACTAGTTTGGCAGGTTGATGGGAACCAGGAAGATTGGGCTGAGGATGGGTCAGTTGGTATACAAGTCAATGCATTGTGAGTGAGACTGTGAGGAAGGACAGGCAGAAGATGGGAAAAATTACAGGCAGTGGGATGAGTTGGAGTGTAACATGGGGGCAAGATTAAAAAGGGTGATGAATACAGGACCAAGGGGTGTTGTAGTTGAATGCATGGAGTGTACAGAATAAGGCAAATGATTTTGTAGTGCAGTAAGAGATTGACAGGTTATAACATTGTGGCCATGCACTTTGCTAGAAGGAATAAAGGCATAGGCTATCTTCTAAGCAGGAAGTAAATCCAAAAATCAGAGGTGCAAGGAACTTGGAAGTCCTTGTGAAGGATTTCCTAAAGGTTAACTTGCTGGTTGAGTTGGTAGTGAGGAAGGCAAATACAATGTTAGCATTCATTTCGAGAGGACTCAAATATAAGAGCAAGGATGAGAGGCTGAGGCTTTATAAGGCACTGGTCAGACCACACGAAGTATTGTGAGCTGGTTTGGTTCCCTTATCTAAGGAGCAGATAAGGGATTGGAGAGGGTCCAGAGGATTGTATCTGAATTGAAGATGGGCAGGTTGGGGGAGTGGTTACCCACGTGCCTGCTACCCAAGTACCTCCAGGCAGTGGAGAAAATGGAAATGTCTAGAAGACAAATACCTGCATTTTCATGTCTCCTTCAGGATGCTGACAAGGTCCTGCAAACGTCAATGTGTGAACGTACAGATTTATTTTACTATTATACTTGGTATTGGCTGTAGGGCAAATACTAGTCAAGACACTGGGGATAATTCCCCTGACCTTCTTTGAAACAGTTCCATGGGATAGTTTTATATTGGGAGAGCAGATAGGGCTTTGATTTAATATTTTGTTCAAAAGATGGTCCTCTCTTGACTCCAAACAAATGTTTCAATTAAATTTTTGGTACTAAAGTCTTAGGAGTAGAGCATGAATTCAGAATATTTTAGCTTTAAGATATTCACAGTGTCATATTAAAGTGGAAGGTAGAAGGAAGAAATTTATAAACTAGAATTTTAACACTCAGGCCCTCATAGTTAGCTTTCCTCCATTCCCTGAATCACCTCCTCTCTCTGATAAACTATAAACCTCAAGGTTTCTATCTAAAAGCTTCACTTCTGCCACACTATCATGGCTTTTCTGTCACAATGCATCCTTTTAAAATTGCTACAGTATGTCTACCTTTCCTTTTCAGTTAAATTATGTCAACAATAGAACATAACCACCTTAATGATATTCCTGTCATTAACAAGCCATGGCTGATCTGATCTTGGCCTGAACTCCATTCCCCGCGATTTCCCTTGACTCTGGCTAGAATATATTCAGTCACACTGCCTCCACTGCTTTCTGAGGTTCAGAATTCCAGTGGTTCCAGACTCTCTAAGAGAAGAGATTCCTTCTCCCCTTGGCCTGAAATGAGTTAGTCCTTACTCTGAAACACCGGCCTTTAGTTCTTCATTGAAGTGAAGCATCCTTTGAACATTCATCCTGTGGAGACCCTTCAGAATTAGGTCACCTCTCCTCCTTTGAAATGCCAATAATACATCCCCATTAACCTTGTGAACTTTGAATAAACTGCTTTCAGTACAAGTATATCCCTCCATAAATGAGATCAACGGTTTCACAATCCTCCCAGGTGTCATCTCTCTCTGCAGATGTAGGAAAATTTTAATATTCCATCCCCTTATAATTAAGGCCCCCACTGGCCATCTATTAGATGCCATACCTGCACACTAACTTTAAAGTTATTTGACGTGTGGCAACACACAGATCCCTCTGCACTTTGATTTTTTAAGCCTGTCTACATTTAAACATTAGTGTTATGCATTACAGAAGGAGCCCCTTCAGCCCAGATTGTATATGCTGACCAAGATGTTTTCCCCAGTTAGTCCAGTTTTCCTGCGTTTGGCTCACATCTCTCTCAACCGTTTCTGTCTGAATGTCTTTTAAACCTTTAATTGTACCTGTCTCCACCAGGTTGTCTAGCACCTCGTTCTGCATACCCACCACCACCTGTGTGAAAAACTTACTCTTTAAGTCCCCTTTAAGTCTCTCCCTCTCACCTTCAGCCTGTGCCCTCAAGTTCAGACACACAGACTGCGATCATTCACCTTACCTATGTCCCTCGTGGTTTTATCGACTTCAAAAGAGTCACCCTTCAGCTTCCAATTCTCCAAGAAAAACAGTCCCAGCCTCTCCAGTTTCTCCTTACAACTTAAACCGTCCACTCCCGGCAACAGACTTGTGAAGCTTTTCTGCACTCACTCTATCTTAATGGCATTCTTCCTGTAGTGTGTCAAGTGAAACTGCACATAATACTCCAGCCGTGATCTCACCAGCATCTTTTATAAATGTAACATAACATCCCAGTCTTGTACTCAGTACCCCACTCAATGCCACATGCCTCTTCCCTACCTTACCCACCTGCGTCACCACATTCAGTGAACCCTGTACTCTCAGTCACTCTGTCTATAACACTCCAAGTGCCCTGTCACCCACTGTATACAGTATATCCTACACTGGTTTAAATTTCCAAAATGCACCTCTTTGCATTGTCCAAGTTAAATTCCATCAGCCGTTCCTTGACCCACTTTCCCAATTTATCTGGATTGTGTTTTAACTTTAGACGACCTTTTTCACTGTCCACCACACTGCCAATTTTGGTGTTATCTGCAGACCTGGTAAACAGGCCACCTGCATTTTCATCCAAGTCATTAATATATATGACAATGGCAAGGGGCCCAGCGCCAATCCCTGTGACACACAATTAATCAGAAGCCTCCAATCTGAAAATCAGACATTAAGCTTATCTATTCTTCCCATCAATCTTGCTGATCTCTCAGTTCTCTTTATTAAATCTTATCTGCCAAACTTCCATTACTTTTTTAACCCATATATAAGATTCTCCTCACAACTTACTTTATACCTTTCTTTGCATAATCACCAAATTTGGTGATACTTTGACCTGGTTACAGTTTGTCAACCCTAAAATACCCCATTATTCCAACTTTGTTTCCCAGTAGTTACCAAAACCCCCAGTCACGTCCAGAGCTCAGTGTCGTACAGTAACTTCCAGGTGGTGTCTGTGCTTTCTGCCCTCTCTAGCAGGCAGTTGTGAACAGATCTTGAGCTCTATATCCACCTGGTGTACTTGAAACAAGAATTTATTGCTTAGTAAATGCTCTGGACAATTTACAGGAAAAGCTGTGATTGTGAAGATTAACAGTCAGCTTCCCGGTCTGTCCTACAGCTCCAGTCAGAGCACTATGTACAGTATTGAATATGTCATTATGCAGAGTATGTTGAAATCATAGAGAATGTTCAACATTGATTAGAAAGTTAAAGAGAGAAGTCCAAGTTACTTGAGGGTGCAAAAGATTACGAAGTGATGCAAATAAATGTTTACATAGCGTTATGAAAAGGTGAATGGAGAAATTTCTGAACACGGACGCAAGGTAAATAGCCATCAATTCAATGCTGGCTTTAAGAGTGTAAGGAGAGGTTATCCCTTACAGTGATTTTTATTAGAACGTTGACGAGCTCACACAGAAAAGTTCAGGTAAAGATCAATGGCCTAGAAATTGGATCATGTGCTGTCTTTATTTTTAGCTTTCTATAGTCTATTATCCATTTGATGAGTAAATTTGATTGGCATGATTTCAAGTGGAAAAGGTTACCAGTTATGCAGTTTTAGTAGTCACAACTGGTCCTGGCCCACTTTAGCAGATCTGCTGTTGTGCCCATGCAAGACACCAATTGTCACTCAAAAAAGCTCCTCAGTCCTTTTTGTGAAGAGCTGAAGGAACAGTCTGTGATGTGGAATAGTCTCGGGAAGATGGGGAGCACAGTAAGCCTCCTTTGTGCCTGAGTTGCACTCTACTGATGCAGGGTACGCCTAGAACTCAATTAAAGATTGCTCAGACAACTGCCAAAGTCCAGAGGTGGTTTCGTCAGCAGCGACTGAGCAACTCACTCAGTGGTGACACCACTGGTGGCACACTGTTATTGCAAGCTCAGAGGATCAGGAATCATGGAGCAAGGGGCAACAAGCAATGAATCGATTTAAAGGTGGTAAGAGACCAGAGGGAGAGTGAAGGTGAATTGAGAATTTTGGAAGAGGGATGTTGATGTGACATTGTGTACTTTGATTTTCCACTCACTTCTCGGCCATGATGGAAGTATCCAGTTTCCTTGTCCCAGCTGGTTCACCTCAACATGGGTGGTCAATCCCTCTATACTTCCACCACAAGTCAGGTGAGTCCCACATCAGAGAGTTTCTTCCCGAAACAGAATGCCAACTAAATCTCCATGCAACATACACAAAATGCTGCAGGAGCTCAGCAGGCCAGGCATCATCGATGGAAAAGAGTAAATAGTCGATGTTTCAGGCTGAGACCCTTCATCGGGACTGGAGAAAAGAGATGAGAAGACAGAATAAGTCAGAGTTATCCTTACTCTGAGTTCTTCCCCTTCCTTTCCAGCCTTGATGAAGGATCTCATCCTGAAACATCGACTGTTTAGTCTTTCCTCCAGCATTTTCTGTATGTTGCATGGATTTCCAGCATCTGCAGATTTTCTCTTGTTTTAGATTTTCTCCACAACCATACTTGGCTGGACTTGGTTTTACATTGTACAACTTCTCTTTCAACTCCACTCACTTTCTCCAGATCAAAGGTATGCACAGGCACTTGCACATTGCCAAGTTATGCCTGTCTTTCTATGTGGAGTAGTTTTTGTTTCAGTCTTACCCAGGCCCATTCTCTCAACTCATCAGGCGTATTGACAACTGCTTCCTGCGCTCAATCAGAACATGAAAATTTCATCACTTTCTCTGCAATCTCCACCCTGCTCACCTTCACATGCTCTACCTCGGACTCTTTTCTCCCTTTGATCCCTCTGTCTCCATCTCAGGAGACAAGCTGGCCACAAATGTCCATTACAAACCCATAGCATCCCACTATTATCTGGACTATATTTCCTTTCACCTTGCCTCCTGGAGAGCTTCCATTCTATTTTCCCAGTTCCTGCATTTACTTCAGTATGAAACTTTCTCCGCAGAAGGCTGAATGTCAAATTATCCAACTCTAGGTAACTTGCTCTTGGGACTGTGAGGCTAAGCACAGCTCCAATGCAGTATTTAAGTTTGCTGACAAAGGTGGTGACAAATCAGCATATAGGAGGGAGATTGAAAATCTGGCTAAGTGGTTCCATAACTACAACCTCTTACTCAATGGCAGCGAAATGAAGGAACTGATTATTGACTTCAGGAGGAGGAAACTGGTGGTCCATGAGCCAGTACTCATTGGGGATCAGAGGTGGAGAGAGTCAGTGACTTTATATGCTGCAGTGTTGTCATTTTAGAGGATCTGTCCTGGGTTCAGCACGTAGGTGTAATAACGAAGAAACCACGGCAGCACTTCTACTGTTAGCAGTTTGTCACTATTGAGCTCATCTACAAGGAGCATTGACAGCAGCATCCATCATCAGAGACCCCCGTCACATAAGTCATGCTTTCTTCTTGCTGCTGCCTTCAGGAAGAAGGCCCCAACACCCACACCAGTGGGTTCAGGGAGGGCTATTTCCCTCAATCATCAGGTTCCTGAACCAGTGGGGATAATTTCACTCAGCATTACTTTCCCCAACACCGAACTGTTCCCACAACCTATGAGTGAAGCTTTGCTTTAATTGCAGTAATGCAGAAACTGCAGCTTCTGTAATCATCTGCCACAATGGAAAGCAGTAAACTGCAAAAGCTGGAATTCTGAAACAGAAACAGAAAACACTGGAAATGCCCAGTGTGGCAGGCAGCATCTGTGGAAAGAGAAACAGAGTTAAAGTTTCATTTGAATACCCTTTGTTTGAACTGGAAAATAGGGAAAAACAAAGTAATTAGCGTTGAGTTACAAAGGCGGTAAGGGAGGAATGGATGGGACAAGGGGAATATTCACAATAGGGTGAGGCCAGAACTGTGTAAGGGATCAATTGTGAAGGCCATCTGGTTGATGGGGTCTAACAGAAAGAGAAGAAACTGAGCAAAAGCTGGGAAAAGCTGCAATCTTCTGGAAAGCAAACAAAATCAAAGTTACAGTGCATTTATCTGCTCAGTCAGTGTTGGGGTCATTCTCGATAAATACATTAAATGAACCTGTCTTGATTTTTTAAATTAGCATTTCGCTGTTCAAACCCTTCCTTAAGGCTTTCCCCACCTTACCTCTTTAGGCTGTAAATCCTCATTTAACAGTCAGCATGGAGTTGATGGGCTGAAGGGCCTGTTTCTGTGTTGTACTCCTCAATAACCATGTTTATTCTACACTTGCTGATTTTATGCTCCGTTGATCTAGTGTGGAGTAGATGCATCAACTGCACCACTACGGGAATGTGCCTGAGATTTGACAGGACTTGCAGGCAATTAGCAACTGAAATGGCAAGAAAATTCTTCACTTAACACTTTAAAATCTCTCTTCCTGACGGTTGTGGAGATTTGAGCCACTGAATTAATTCAAACCTGAGACTTAAAGATGATTGGAAATGTAAGGACTTAAGTGAGATTGGCACTGACCGGGAAAATTGCACTCAGTGACCACTTTATCAGGTACACCTGTATAGTACAAATATCTCATCAGTCAATCATGCGGCAGCAACTCAATGCATAAAAGCATGCAGACATGGTCAAGAGGTTCGGTTGTTGTTCAGACCAAACATCAAAATGGGGAAGAAATGTGACCTAAGTGACTTTGACAGTAGAATGATAGTTGGTGCCAGATGGGGTGGTTTGAGTATCTCAAAAACTTCAAACCTCCTGGGATTTTCACACACAACAATCTCCAGAGTTTATAGAAAATGGTGTGATAAACAAAAACAAAACATCCAGTGAACTACAGTTCTGTGGGTAGAAGTGCCTCGTTAGTGAGAGAGGTCAGAGGAGAATGACCAGCCTGGTTCAAGCTGACAGGAAGGTGACAGTAACTCAGATAACCACGTGTTACAACAGCGGTGTGCAGAAAAGCATCTCTGAACCCACAACATGCCAAAGCTTGAAGAGGACGGGCCACAGCAGCAGAAGACCCCGACACACACTCAGTGTGTGATAAAGTAGCCACCGATTGTATAATGACCTATAAGCTCTGTTGATTAATATCAGAGAAAATAGCTTTCTCCTGCTCCTATTCTTACCTTATTAAAATTCTCCTCATGTTCTGTGCATTAGCTATCATTGGGAAAGCTGGCAGAAAGGATCAGGCAACCCTACTGGAAAACCAGCCTGATTTTTTTTTCGCTTCAGGGTGTGTCAAGGCTTCATCTATCTCCCAGGAATGAGTAGGCATTTTGTGGAGATTCAGCAGGAACAACTGCAGATGCAGCGTAAGTCAGGCCTGGATGCTCCCTAAATCTCTCCAATATGTTCAGGGGTACAGCAAAACCCGAAAGCTGGCGATAGTGGTAACAAGAACAAAGAAGTATTTGACTAATACTTTAATTCCGTGTCCATCAATACAATGAATTTTAAAAAGTGATTATGAATCAATAATAGCTTCTGAATGTACTAAAACATTTAATTAAAATTGCATTGCTTTCCAATGAAGCACAGAGAGTGCTGCAAGGAGTCAAGGAGCTCTGATTTACTGCGTAATTGTTGGCTTAAGACGTACAGCTTCAGTGCCAGTAATGACCCAATGCATAGGGATAATGCTGATCAGGCTGGATCCTGGCACAGAGCAGTGTTCGAGGTCGGGCTATACAATAGTCTTAGTGCATTAGTTACTGATTTCTCTAACATTTGTAGAAAAGGCATCTGGGAGTTCCTGGGAGCTAGTTTGTGTTTGATGCTGTGTTGGGTATTTTGCCCACTGTCGCACAACAGCTAGGATACTGCCTACCCCAGCTGGCAAAATGGCTGATCTGGAGCGTTTGAGTATAACTTACAACTATGGTGAGAAAGTCAGTGTGCCAAGCAAACAGGAGGTTAATGTGCTGATCCTTATCAGCTTCACACATTCAGTTACAACCAAAGCTGAACATCTTTGTCTCTTTTTACAGTAAACATTAGTAATGAACCTTGCTAGCTGGGGTCAGCAGTTCTTCACTTACTTATCACAAACCAGAGAAAGGCCATTCGGCCCATTGAACATATGCTAACACAACAAAAAATTCCTCACTCCCATTTCCTTTAGTCTGAATCTGACCATATTTCTATTCCCCTCCTATATCTGGACTTGAGACTCATATGTTGCAATTGGCTTGATATTGTGGGCATTTTCCTTTCCTTGTTATATTTGTTTTGAAAGGGCTGTATTACTTTACTCTCCCCCACGTTTTTTTTGGCTAAGTAAATTACTTCTCAGTCACTCTTGATTTTAGGAACAGTTTCCTTCCTCGCCAATATGTTATTTATTAATATCCAAAAAGTTGGAGCCTATGTTTCATCATTTAGAAAGTTAATTTTATTTAAGTCCACTGAGTTCTCATGTCTGCAAACACTGACTTCATAGAGAGGGACAAAATGGGATCTAGCAATTATCAAGATGATTACACAAAATAAACCCTTAAAAGCACCATGACCCATACTGCATGAAGGAGAGCAATATCCATTGTAAACACAAGAGATTCTGCAGATGCTGGAAATCCAGGGCAATACACACGAACATCTGGGGAACTCAGCAGGTCAGGCAACATGTATGAAAATGAATAAGCAGTCGATGTTTCAGGCTGAGACCCTTCTTCAGCACTGGGAAGGAATGGGGAATACACCAGAATAAAAGGGCAGAGGGACGGGAAGGAGGATAGCTAAGAGGTGTTAGGTGAAGCCAGTTGGGTGGGAAAGGGAAAGGACTGGAGAAGAAGGAATCTGATAGGAGAGGAGATTGAACCATAGGAGAAAGGAGGGGCAGGAGACAGGTGATAGGCAGGTGAGGAGAAGAAGTAAGAGGCCGGAGTGGGGAATAGAAGAAGAGGGAGAAAAAATTACTAGAAGTAGAATTTGATATTCATGCATCAGGTTGGAGGCTACCAGGATGGAATACAAAGTGTTGCTCCTCCACCCTGAGAAAGGCCTCATGGTAGCACAAGAGGAGGCCATGGAGTGACATGTCAGAATGGGAATGGGAATGTTTGGACCAGGACAGTCCACTGTTGGTGGATGGAGCAGAGCTGCTCGCCAAAGCGTTCCCTCAATTTACGTCAGGTCTCACCAATGTAGAGGATGCCACATCAGGAGCATTGGATACAATAGATAACCCCAACAGATTCACAGGTGATGTTGCCTCACCTGGAAGGACTGTCTGGGGCCCTGAATGGAAGCAAAGGAATAGGTGAGTTGGCAGATGTAGCATTTCTGTCGCTTCCAGGTATATGTAACGGGAAGGAGGATTAGTGGGGAGCGAGTTATGGACAACAACACCACAGAGGGAGCTATCCCTGTGGAAAGTGGGAAGTGAGATGTGTTTGGTGGTAGGATCCCATTGAAGATGGTGGAAGTTGCAGAGTATGATGTGTTGAATGTGGAGGCACATGGGGTGGTAGGTGAGGACAAGAGGAACCCTATTTCTGTGAGAGCAGTAAGAAGATGAGGTGAGAATGGATGTCTGGGAAATGGAGGAGCTGTGGTTGAAGGAAACATCAATGGTGGAGAAGTGAAACTCCATGCAACTATATACATTCAATTACATAAGTTCTATACAAAATTGCAGTCCCTCGGTCAGGTATCTCCTTCCATATATAACGCAGCCAGACGTGTACAGTATTTCAGGGCTCACCAGGGCCCTGTATAATTGGAGCAAGATGTTATTTCTCATTATTTGATCTTTCTCTTACTCTTTCTTTTTATGACCATAAAACCATAAGACAAAGGAACAGAATTAGGGCATTTGGCCTAGTAGTGTAGATGAAGATGAATTTTTTTGATGGCTTATATAAGATCCCATACTAGAGGTTGGTGATCAAAATTGGAGCATGTGGAATTGGAGGCATGGTTTTGACCAGCAAACAATCTGAATATTGGAAGTTTTGAGAGGAGGGGACTTCAATCAGGTACAATGTCTGAGTACAAAAGGCAGCAGCGTGTCGGTACAGCGAAAACGAGCTTTGACCAGCAATCAATCGGCATTTATGATTGATTAGCAAAAGGAAATAAAAGGAAGGCAGAGGCCATCGTTGCAGTCTGAGTGGATAGTGTCAGACTGGAGAACATGAGGCTTTGGCTCTTCGAGGCGTCCGCAGATGCCAGACAGGATAGTGGAGCGCTCCTCTTGTGGGATATGGGAAGGTAAGGAGACCTCCAGTATACATGACGACTACAACTGTGAGAAGTGCATCCAGCTGCAGCTTCTAACAATCCGCATTACGGAGTTGGAGCTGGAACTGGATGAACTCCGGATCATTTGGGAGACTGAAGGGGTGATAGATAGGACTTATACCGTGGTAGTTACACCCAAGGTGCAGGACACAGGAATCTAGGTGACAGTCAGGAAGGAGAAAGGGGTTAAGGAGCCAGCACAGAGTACCCCTGTGGGCATTCTCCTCAACAACAGGTATATCGCTTTGGATACAGGCAGGGCGGTGGGGGAGGGGTGATGACCTAACAGAGGAAGGTCACAGTGGTCAGGTCTCTGGCACTGAGCCTGCCTTTGTGTATCAGAAGGGATGGAAGGAGAAAGGAGAAAAGCATGCTGTGGTGATAGGGGATTCGTTAGTTAGAGGTAGTATTCTAAAGGAAAGATATATCAACCATGGCTAAGGAGAGAAGTCAAAGCCAACATAAAAGCTCATGAGAGGGCATATAATAGAGCAAAAATTAGTGGGAAGTTAGAGGATTGGGAAGCTTTTAAATACCAACAGAAGGCAACTAAAAAAAGTCATTAAGAAAGTAAAGATGGAATATGAAAGTAAGCTATCCAATAGTATTAAAGGGGATACCAAATTTCTTCAGATATATAAAGTGTAAAAGAGAGGCAAGAGTGGATATCAGACTGCTGGAAAACCATGCTGGAGAGGTAGTAATGGGGGACAAGGAAATGGCAGAAGAACTGAACAAGTATTTTGCGTCTGGTTTCACTGTAGAAGACATTAACAGGAGGTGAAAGTTCCAGGTGTCAGGAGGCATGAAGGAACCAGAGGTGATTAGGGACCTTAAGATATAAGAACAATTAGGAGGCAGATTTCATAATATGATTGAGTTCAACTTGAAATTTGAGGGAGAAAGTGAGGTGATTAGGCAACTTAAGGAACCCTTAGGAGGCAGTGATCACAATGTAATTGAGTTCAACTTGAAATTTGATAGGGAGAAAGTAAAGTCTGACGTAGCAATATTTCAGTGGAGTACAGTGATATGAGAGAAGAGTTGGCCAAAGTAAATTAGAAGGAGTTGCTGGCAGGGATAACAGCAGCGCAGTAATGCTGTGAGTTTCTGGGAAAAATGAGGAAGGTGCAGGATAGATATATTCCAAAAGCAAAGAAATACTCAAATGGCAAAATAGTACAACCCTAGCTGACAAGGGAAGTCAAAGCTAATGTAAAAGCGAAAGAGAGGGCATATAAAAATGCAAAAATTAGTGGTAAGACAAAGGGTTGGGAAGCTTTTAAAAACCTACAGAGAACAAATTAAAGAAGCATTAGGAGGGAAAAAATGAAGTATGAAAGCAAGCTAGCAAACAATATCAAAGTGGATAGTTAAAGCTTTTTCAAGATTGTTAAAAATTTAAGAGAGATGAGAGTGGATAAAGGACTACCAGAAAATGACACCGGAGAAATAATAACAGGGGACAAGGAGATGGCAGATGAAATAAGTGAATATTTTGCATTAGTCTTCACTGTGGAAGGCACTAGCCCATTGAAAGGTGTAAGGGAAGAGAAGTGAATGCAGTTACTATTACAAGGGAGAAGGTGCTCAAAAAGCTGAAAGATCTAAGGGTGCATAAGTCACCGGGACCGGATGAATTGCATCCTGGGGTTCGGAAAGAGAGATTGTCTAGGACAAGAGGGCACAGCATCAGGATAGAGGGGTGTCCATTTAAAACAGAAATGTGGAGAAATTTCTTTAGCCAGAGGGTGGTGAATTTGTGGAATTTATTACCACAGGCAGCTGTGGAGGCCAGGTCGTTGGGTGTATTTAAGGCAAAGCTTATTAGGCTATGGGGAGAAGGCTGTGGAGTGGGGCTGAGGAGGAGGGAAAAAAAGATCTGCCATGATTGAATGGCGGAGCAGACTTGATTGTCCAAATGGCCTAATTCTGCTCCTTTGTCTTATGGTCTTATGGTTTAAATGTGTGAAACTACCATTACTAGAGAGAAGGTTCTTAGGAAACTGAAAGGTCTGAATGTAGATAAGTCACCTTGACCAGATGGTGTACACTCCAGGGTTCTGAAAAAGTGGCTGAAGAGATTGTGGAGGCATTTGTAAAGATCTTTTAAGAATCATGAGATTCTGAAATGGTTACAGAAGACTGGAAAATTTCAAATGTCACTTCATTCTTCAAGAAGGGAGAGAGGCAGAAGAAAGGGAACTATAGGCCAGTTAGTCTGACCTCAGTGGTTGGAAAGATGTTGGAGTCGATTATTAAGGATGATGTTTCAGGGTACTTGGAGGCACATGATAAAATAGGCCATAGTCAGAATGGTTTCCTCAAGGGAAAACCTTCCTTGACAAATCAGTTGGAATTCTTTGAAGAAATAACAAGCAAAATAGACAAAGGAGAATTGGATTTTCAGAAGGCCTTTGCCAAAGTGCCACACGCGAGGCTGCTTAACAAGCTATGAGCCCATGGTATTACAAGAAAGATTTTAGTATGGGTAAAACAGTGACTAATTGGCAGGAGGCAAAGAGTGGGAATAAAAGAAGCCTTTTCTGGTTGGCTGCTGTTGACTAATGGTGTTCCTCAGGGTTCTGTGGTGGGACCAGTTCGTCTGGAAATTGATGGCTTTGTTGAAAAGTTTGCAGATGATATAAAGATAAATGGAGGGGCAGATAGTTTTGAGGAAGTAAAGACTACAGAAGGACTTAGACGGATTAGGAGAATGGGCGAAGAAATGGCAGATGGAATACAATGTTGGGAAAAGTATGGTCATGCACTTAGGTAGAAGAAATGAAAGATTTGACTGTTTTCTAAATGGAGAGAAACTACAAACAAGAATCTGAGGTGCAAAGGGACTTGGTAGTCCTTGTGTAGGATTCCCTAAAGGTTAACTTGCAGGTTGAGTCTGTGGAGAGGAAGGCAAATGCAAAATTAGCATTCATTTCAAGAGGACTAGAACATCAAAGCAAAGATGTAATGAGGCCTCACTTGGAGTATTGTGAGCAGTTTTGGGCTCTTATCTGAGAAATAATGTGCTGAAACTGGAGAGGGTGTCAAAGGAGGTTTATGAAGATGATTCCAGAATTAAATGGCTTGTCATATGTAGAGTGTTTGATAGCTCTGGGCCTGTATTCACTAGAATTCAGAAGAATGAGGAGTGACTATATCAGACATTCCACCCTGCAAAAATTCATTTCAAGGAGGTAGCACCATCAATTTGTGGGAGACTTCCGGGAGAGGTGGGATGTCTGCGATAAAGTAGCTCCTTAGCAGCTAGCCAGCTAGTTTAAATAATGTTAGCTATGCTAATGAATGAATGACACCTGTTAAACTCACCTCAACATGTCTCTTACAGTCGTCACGGGCAATACTGTTGCAAACAGTGCAGCGAGCAACACTGGCATTATTTTTGACCCCTATTAGGCAGGGGTACACTTTAGTGTAGTCTGGGGTGAAGTGTGTTTTATATTTTCTTTTTTTGGAATACTCTGCCATGGCGCTCTCTCTCTCGTGGTCTCTGTCTTGCTCGCTCTCTCTCTCTCTCTCTCACTCGCTCGCTCTCAAAAAAATTGATTTCCGGGGCATTGTATATAATTTGCGGGCATCAGGGAGCCACTATTAATATGCGGGAGACTCCTGGAACTTCCAGGAGAGGTGAGATGTCTGCTATATTGAAACCTATCGAATGGTGAAAGGACTTGATAGAGTGGATATGGAGAGGATATTTCCTATGGAGGGAGAGTCTAGGAGCAGAGGACACATTCTCAGAATAGAGGGGCGTCTTTTTAGAATGGAGATGAGGAGGAATTTCTTTAGCCAGAGAGTGGTGAATCTGTGGAATTCTTTGTCACAGGCAGCTCTGGATGCTAAGTCTTTCTGTATATTTAAGGCAGAGGTTGATAGATTCTTACAACATGCTGGAGGAACTCAGCAGGTCGGGCAGCATTCGTGGAAACGATCAGTCAACATTTCGGGCCAGAGCCCTTCGTCAGGACTGAAGAGGATTCTGGCCCGAAACATTGACTGATCGTTTCCACGGATGCTGCCCGACCTGCTGAGTTCCTCCAGCGTGTTGTGAATGTTGCTTTGACCCCAGCATCTGCAGATTATTTTGTGTTTTGATAGATTCTTGATTGGTCAGGGCATGAAGGGTATGCGGAGAAGGCTGAAGGTTGGGGCTGAGAGGAAAATTGGATCAGCCATGATGAAATGACGGAGCAGACACAAAGAACCAAATGGCCTAATTCTGCTCCTATATCTTATGGTCTTATGATTGAGAGTCAGTTAACAAATAGAAAGCCAAATGTCAGAAGGAGCAGTTCTTTCTTGGGCCTGTACTGGTGAGATACCATGTGGGTCAATACATTTGGCTGAGGGGAGCAAATGTAACGTTCCTAGTGAACATGATGAATATGACAGGGTTTCAGAAGAATGTGAATGAGGTGAGAGTGTGTGCAACGTCGTGACAGATGGAGTACAGTGTAAGGCTAAAAATGGAAATGCTGCAAACTTTTTCCGATCATGGAAGATTAGGAAGTGCTGATGTTCAAAGAGCCCAGAGGGTCCTTATATACAAGTCACTGAAAGATAATTTGCAGGTAAGGAGAAGAGGTAAGAGGCTAGAGTGGGGAATAGGGAGAAACTCGATCAGAGCACACCCGGAATATTGTGTACAATCCTATCTTTTTATCTTTAAAAGACTCAGTGAAGTGAAGTTTCACCATAAGATGCTGGGTCTGCCATTATGCTGAGAGACTTATTAAGCCAAGCCTCTATAAAGTTGAGAGAAATGGGAGATGACCTCACTGAAATGTGCAACATTCTCAAAGCGCCTAACAAGGTAGTTACCGAGAGGATGGTTCCCCTGATTAAGGAGTGTAGAATTAGTGTTCATATTTGCAAAATTTAAGACTAAAATGATGACAGATTTCTTCATCATCCACCAGGGGGCCAGAGGGGATTGGTCAAAAAGTAGATTAGGGAATTAAAGGGGCATGGGGATAGGACAGGAAAGTAATGCTGAGGTAGAGAATTAGTTTGTTGAATGATGGAGCAGGGCTTGAAGAGATGCATGTTGAGCTTCTTGAAGGCATGATTTGGAAAGGAATTACAAGTATAATGTGGCAACTCTACTCCATTCCCCTCTTTACCTGCTTCTTCTGGTCATTAATTTCAAGACCAATGACTGAACTATTAATCAAAATGGTGGTGGGGGGGGAATCTTTCAGTGCATCAGGCAGCATCTGTAGGGAGAGTAACTGTCTCAGCTTCATCAGACTGGAAATGTTAGAAAATAAATGTGTTTTAAGTTGCAGATATGGAGAGAGTTGAAGGAAACAGAAGGAATATCTGTGTAGTGAGCAGTTTAAGAATATCAAGGTATCGATTACTTTAAAAACTGCCAGTAGACAGAAGAGGAAACAGCATTACGAAAACTCAATTGCGACGTAGGGAGGGGTTTTCATCGCTCATTGGTTGCGTGGCGAACTCTGTGCGTGGTGGTCTGAAATTTTGCCCACATTGGCTTATAAATAGGATCAACTCGACTTTTGTATCCTCTGCCTGATAGAAGGAGTGGGGAGAATGACTGGGTGGGAGAGGTCCTCAATCCAGTTGGCTGCTTTTCCAAGGCAGTGGGAAGTGTGGACAGAGTCAGTGGATTTAGGACAGTACACAATTAACAAAGAAGTTACACTTTGCCAGATCGTCTTAAACACCTCCCAAGAAAGAATGACCAAACCCAAAGCTCATTATGATACTAAGGAGAACTGCCCTGCTTTTGTTCGAATAATGCCATGGATCTCTTCCATCCACTTGAGAGGGCAAACAGGGACAGGGATACCACAATAACAGCACAGCCCTCCTTCAGTACTCACTGAGGCGTCAGCCTACCTTCTGACACTGGAGTCGGTCTTAACTACATGAAAAATATCTGTTCGATATGAAGTTGTTTTCCAGATATCCTCGATTTGTTGAAGTACGTCACACCTGACTCTTCCAATTCCAACCTTAACCGCCTAAGATCACATTTGTGTTGTAAATCAATCTTTATTCTGCCTTAATATCCTGACGTACATCACAATCATACTTGAGTGGGCCAGTAGGAGGAATGACCATCAGCATACCCGGCAGTTCTCTTTTATCATTCTGAAAACTCAACCACAACAAAATCTATCTCGTGTGCAGTCATTTCAGCTGACCTTTTCTTTGGACTGCAATGCAAAGATCAGGCAAGTAAACCTTTAACAAGATGTTTACACATGGTTTATGCAGTTGGTTAATTTCCAATTCATTTTTACATGGATGCAAGCCAAGTCTGAGTTGAGAAAATCAAAAGAAAGGCAGGTTTGGCAGCTGAACTTCTTAACCAATGCTTCTTGCTAAGGCACCACTTTGACAATTAGAATGCAGTTGGTGCATGGATTCATTGCTAACAGGAGTCTCCATCAATATAATCCCAACTTTAAATTCATCATTAGGAGCTCAACATTCCCGGTGGCTGTAGTGTATATACACCCTTTGGCCACTTCATTCGGTACACCTATACAACTGCTTATTAATGGAAATATCTAATTAGTCAATCATGTGACAAAAACTCAATGTATAAAAGCATGCAGATGTGGTCAAAAGATTCGGTTGTTCTTCAGACCAAACATTCGAGCGGGAAGAAATGTGTTCAAAGTGACTTTGACTGTAGAATGATTGTTAGTGCCAGACAGAGTGTTTGAGTATCTCAGAAACTGCTGATCTCTGGGGATTTCCATGCTAAACAGTTTCTGGAGTTTACAGAGAATGGTGCGAAAATCAAAACATAAACATTCGGTGAGTGGCAGTTCTGTGGGCAAAAGTGGCTTGTTAGTGAGAGAGGTCGGAGGAGAATGGCCAGACTGGTTCTAGCTGCCAGGAAGGTGATAGTAACTCAAAAACCTACACATCTCTGAATACACAACAGGTCCACACCTTGAAGTGGATGGCTACAGCAGCAGAAGACTACAAACATGCACTCAGTTGCCACTTTTTTAAGTACAGGAGGTACCTTATAAAGTGGCCACTGAATATATGTCTAGGGGACCTTCAAAAAAAAGTTTGAATCAGGTGGTATGCCTTCGGATATATCACTATACCCTGACAACCCAGTTTAGCTGTGAGTTACTGCCTTTAGTGAAGTTGGTCTTGTTTGTGCCTACCCATCTCATTATTGTTCTAATGCTTGAAGCAACACAAAGGAACTCAGAGTTCAGTGTCTGACCTTTCCCTTCCTGACTTAAATCAGGAATTCTCCCACTGACTTCCATTATTCTAAGGCATTAGATATATTTTATAAATATTGATTGTATTAGTAATATCTGAGATCTACAACTTGGATTCCTTTAATGGATTGCAGTTTCACTGTAATAAAAATGGACAGAGTTTAAAATGATGAATTATGATGGTATGTTGCATAAACCTGGCTTATATTCCCCTGAGTGGAGGAATGATTTCAGTGAACCATGTAAAATATTTATGGAAGACAAGAAGAGCATATATAAAATTTTATTTGACGTTGGTTAGACCACATCTGCAGTATTTATTTGTACAGTCGTGGTTGTCAGAGCGGAGGAAGCTGAATGGAGACTTGGTACAGGAGCTTAGTATTATGACAGTATAAACAGGATAGAAAGGGGGAATTAGCCCGTTTGGAAATGGGGCTTTTGTTTTTCTGTTTAGAGATACAGCACAGTAGCAGTGCCTTCTGGTCCAGCAGGCTGCACAGCCTAATTGCATTCTTGTCACCAATTAACTACTAACCTACGTCTTTGGAATGTGGGAGGAAACCGGACAACGCGGAGGAAACCCACACAGTCCATGGGAGAACATGTACAGTCCTCACAGACATTGAGCCTGGGCCACTGGTGCTGTGATAGTGCAACACTGACCACTACACTACCGTGCCGTCTATAAGAAACTTTTCCCCGTAGCAGAGGTCTCCAGAGGGCGTAGGCTCAATGTAAAGGATAGGCAGTTTAGCGAGGACCTCAGGAGGAATTTTTTCACCAGGGGTCTGGTTGGAATCCGGAAAATGCTGTCTGAATGGTTGATGGAGGCTGAATCTCTCACAACATTCATGAGCACCAAGACAGTGGAAGACTATGAACCAAGTGTGGATAAATGAGATTAGTACAATGTCATACACAATGTTGTGGGCCTATACTATGCTGTACTGTTCTATGTTCTGGGATCTCCACTGTTCCTGTGGCCTGTTTCTGAGACTAAAGGCTGATTTATACTTCTGTGTCAACTTGACGCCGTAACCTACACAAGTGGCCTACGCGCGTTGTCAGCATTTATACTAGTGCGTTGGTGTGTCTGCGTTTCCCTGCAATTCGCGCACAGATCTGCCCGTGCAAGGCTTCATGGTCGTGGTAGTCTTTCTTGGGGTAAACAAGTTTGAAGCGAGCGTCTTTTTTCGTAAAAGCGAAATGTGTCCTCCATAATTTCGGAGGTCTGTAAAGCTTTATGGAAAGCATTGCAGCCAGAGTTCCTTCCCTGCCCTTCAGTCGCCCAGTGGGAAGCTATTGCAGCGTGGGAAGAAATGCGATGCTACCAAGCGGACCAATCACAGTTGTTGCGGTCTGTGTTGCCGCGACATTTTGGGAGAGGTGTGCGTCAGGCTATGGCGTAGGCGCAGCGTAGGGTTTGCAGCTACGCTGTACTTACCGCATCAATTTGATGCAGAAGTATAAATCAGCCTTTACTGTCATTAGCATTTAATTGAGTTGTTCCCTGTCCCGAGTGGTGTTATACACCCTTCAGTGCTGCCACACTTCAGCAGCTACTGGGTCCACTATGTCAGGCGGCTTTACCCAAGCCATAAACGCAGGACGTCCCATTGATGCTGGAGGTCCACAGCAACACACACAAGGTGCTGGAGGAACTCGGCAGGTCAGGCAGCATCTATGGAGAGGAATAAACAGTCGACGTTTTGGGCCGAGCTCCATCATCGGGGAAAGGAGACAGAATAAGAAGTTGGGGGAGGGGAAGGAATACCAGCTGGCAGGTGATACGTGGGACCAGGTGGAAAGGAAGGTTGCTGTGTGGGGGAGGGGGGATAAAGTAAGAAACTGGGAGAGGTAAAGAGTAAACAGCAGTAAATTTTACCCAAGTTCTCTCCTCAGCCACTCAGCAACTAACGTTCCAGTTTTGAAGGACAAATGAAGGCAGGACTTTTACATTGAACAGAGGGGTCTTGGGTAGTTGTAAAACAGAGGGACTTTGGAGTACAGAAGCATGGTTTCCACGAAGTGGAATCACGGATAGATAGGGCAGTGAAGGAGGCTCCTTGCACACTCGCCTTCATCATCCAAGGCACCGAGTATAGGAGTTGAGCGGGTGCATTCAAGCTACATTTATTATCAAAGTCTGTATAACAGTAAACAACCCTGATATTCATCTTCCCCACCGACGGCTATGAAACAAACAAACTCCTTGGAACCCACTCAAAGGAAAACATCAAACCCCAATGTGCAAAAAGAAATTGCGCAAACAGCAACAAAAAAGAATGGGCAAAAACACAGAATATAAACCACAAAGACAAAGGAGTCTATATTCACTTCAGCTCACTGTTCGCTATCTGCAGTGCGCCCCGATACAAAATCGCCCAAATATAGTAACAGGAAGAGGAGTGACCAGAAACCAGAAAATACATCATAACATGAATTACAGTCCAATCCACAAACAGCGTCGCTGAAACCGTGCTCTGACACCGTCCTCTGAGGGCATCGAGGGAGAGAGAGCGATCACTCAGAAGTGGGCAACTTCCTTCAGGAGCAGCGAGTGAGAGGGAGAGAGAGACCATCACACAGCCACCTTCTCTGGCAGCAGCAAGTGAGAGGCTGGTAGATGGCGCTGAACACTCGCTTGCCTTCCGCATTTGCCTTGATGTTTTCAATTTTCCTCGATGCTTTGATCAGTGAGGCCAGCGGGAAATGGAGTCGATCAAGGGCTCGTGCCCTGTCTCCAAGCTTCTTGCTCTCAAGGAGGCCGCTCTCCTCCCGGAACCTTCTTGGAAGCAGCAAAGCCTGAATCGGCCCGAAAACACACCACCAATCTGTAGATCACAGTTGTGAGTGTACAAGTCATTGGTGGGACCACAGTTGCAGTATTAATTCACTTTGGTCACCCTATGATTAAACTGGAAACAGGACATAAAATATTTACAAGGATATTGCCGGGAGGAGTGGTGCCCCACACAGACTTCCAATCTGCGCCTTGTAAGGCATGAAAATTCCCAACGCAGGCCTCTCATGGTCCGAGTCGATGTTCTCTCCTGCCGGGACTCAGGGTACTGAGTTATAGGGAGAGCTTCGACAGGCTGGGCCCTTACTCCTTGGATTCCTCATGGAAATAAATGAAATTAGGAGGAGTAATGTGTGTGGTTTTTTTTACAGGGTTGCTGAATTGAAAACTAGAGGACATAATATTAAGGTTTGAGCTGAAAGGTTTAATAATGACCTTAGGGACATTTTATTTACACAGAAGGTGGAATTGTATGTTACAGCTACCAGAAGAAGTAGCTGAGGTACATTATATACAATTAAGAAGTGGAACGTGGGTGACAAGAGTTTAGAGAGATATGGGCCAAGCGTTGGGAAATAAGATTAGCTTGAATGTGCATCTTGGTCTTCACGGAGAAGAATGGGTTGAAGGGCCTTTTTTCATACTGTACAACTCTATGAATGTATGAAGGTCTGATCATTTCAACCGTTTGCTGATTGCCCCATCCTGACCAGCATTCACCAACCATTCCTGAAGCCCCTGACTGCACGTGACCAACCTACAGCTCCCGAGAATGCCTGACATGGCCGCATTAAAGTACTTTTTCAGCGTTTCATTCTGTCCTGCTATGATCCCTCCTTTCTAGCTCCTGACAGTAGTAGAATTGGTATGGTTCTGTCAGAGAGGTCATTGCCCTCCTCCTCCTCAGCTTCCGGGCATTGCGTGACATCCTGAACATATTTCTCTGTTCCTTGTCCTCCCTGCGACCCCTATGATCTGGTTCACCCTCTGGAACTTTTTCTCTCACTCCGTGTGCAAGCTGAATTGCTGAATCTCTCCATCACTGCTGCTGCACTGAGAGAACCCTGTCCTCTGTTACCTCTCTCAGATCAAAGTCCTCGCTCAAGCAGCAGCCTCGTGTTCTAGTCACTGCACTGATACTGTATTCTTGTGTTGCTTGGGATAGAGGTACTAGTAACACATTCCTCACTGAAGACATTCACGCTCAGCTGATAACAATGTTGGGATAAGTTCATGGATAGGAAGAATTTAGAGGAGGACGGGGCAGATGTTGGCAATTGGGATGTCTAGTGGGCACCATTGTTGGTATGGATAGATGGGCAAAGGACTTGTAAACAGTCAATCTGCCTAATACACAATGTTATTAAAGTTTATCTATATTGTATTACCTTTCTTAGACTATCAGTCCCTTTGCCGTTTATTCTCTTCCCCTCTGTCACAAACCTACACTGCTGCCCTGCCCCTTATTGTCCTGCCCATCCCGGACTCTATTCCCTGCACTAAACCCCTAACTTTTCCTTGTTCTGCAACACTAGCTCTGCTCCTCTTCTCCAATGTCGCTACCTGATCTACTGGGCACACTCACCATTTCCTGTGTATCTCCCTGTGTACCGTACATTGTTAACACTTCAGGTTAGTCCTGGCGCAGGGTTTCGGTCTCACGTTCCTCTTGCCCCCCACCCCCACACACAGATGCTGCTTGACCTGCTGATTACCTCCAACAGATTATTTGTTGTCCCAGATTACACATATTGTTATCAGTGAAAATTAGATAAATCCTTTGTTGGACTGAAATTATTTTAACTTCATGGATGAAATCAAATCAGCTTAGAGGGAGATGTAAATTTTGATCCATTACATTGAGTACTGCTGCCCAAAGTCTCTAAAATACAATCAGCATGTCGATTTCTACAGAGCTGGATCTCAGGAATTGCAAACAACAGGAATTCTGCAGATGCTGGAAATTCAAGCAACACACATCAAAGTTGCTGGTGAACGCAGCAGGCCAGGCAGCATCTCTAGGAAGAGGTACAGTCGACGTTTCGGGCTGAGACCCTTCGTCAGGACTAACTGAAGGAAGAGTGAGTAAGGGATTTGAAAGTGAGAGGGGGAGGGGGAGATTCAAAATGATAGGAGAAGACAGGAGGGGGAGGGATGGAGCCAAGAGCTGGACAGGTGATTGGCAAAAGGGATACGAGAGGATCATGGGACAGGAGGCCCAGGGAGAAAGACAAAGGGGGGGGGAACCCAGAGGATGGGCAAGGGGTATAGTCAGAGGGACAGAGGGAGAAAAAGGAAAGAGAGAGAGAAATGATGTGTGTATATAAATAAATAACGGATGGGGTACGAGGGGGAAGTGGGGCCTTAGCGGAAGTTAGAGAAGTCAATGTTCATGCCATCAGGTTGGAGGCTACCCAGACGGAATATAAGGTGTTGTTCCTCCAACCTGAGTGTGGCTTCATCTTTACAGTAGAGGAGGCCGTGGATAGACATGTCGGAATGGGAATGGGATGTGGAATTAAAATGTGTGGCCACTGGGAGATCCTGCTTTCTCTGGCAGACAGAGCCTAGGTGTTCAGCAAAGCGGTCTCCCAGTCTGCTTCGGGTCTCACCAATATATAGAAGGCCACATCGGGAGCACTGGACGCAGTATATCACCGCAGCCAACTCACAGGTAAAGTGTCGCCTCACCTGGAAGGACTGTCTGGGGCCCTGAATGGTGGTAAGGGAGGAAGTGTAAGGGCATGTGTAGCACTTGTTCCGCTTACAAGGATAAGTGCTGGGGGGGAGATCAGTGGGGAGGGATGGGGGAGATGAATGGACAAGGGTGTCGCGTAGGGAGCGATCCCTGCGGAAAGCGGGGGGGGGAGGGAAAGATGTGCTTTGTGGTGGGATCCCGTTGGAGGTGGCGGAAGTTATGGGGAATAATATGTTGGACCTGGAGGCTGGTGGGGTGGTAGGTGAGAACCAGGGGAACCCTATTCCTAGTGGGGTGGCGGGAGGATGGAGTGAGAGCAGATGTACGTGAAATGGGGGAGATGTGTTTGAGAGCAGAGTTGATAGTGGAGGAAGGGAAGCCCCTTTCTTTAAAAAAGGAAGACATCTCCCTCGTCCTGGAATGAAAAGCCTCATTCTGAGAGCAGATGCGGCGAAGACGGAGGAATTGTGAGAGTGGGATGGCATTTTTGCAAGAGACAGGGTGAGAAGAGGAATCGTCCAGATAGCTGTGAGAGTCAGTAGGCTTATAGTAGACATCAGTGGATGAGCTGTCTCCAGAGATAGAGACAGAAAGATTTAGAAAGGGGAGGGAGGTGTCAGAAATGAACCAGGTAAACTTGAGGGCAGGTTGAAAGTTGGAGGCAAAGTTAATAAAGTCAACGAGCTCAGCATGCGTGCAGGAAGCAGCGTCGATGTAGCGAAGGAAAAGTGAGGGACAGATAGCAGAATAGGCACGGAACATAGATTGTTCCACAAAGCCAACAAAAAGGCAGGCATAGCCAGGACCTATACGGGTGCCCATAGTTACACCTTTAGTTTGGAGGAAGTGGGAGGAGCCAAAGGAGAAATTATTAAGAGTAAGGACTAATTCCACTAGACGGAGCAGAGTGGTGGTAGAGGGGAACTGATTAGGTCTGGATTCCAAAAAGAAGCGTAGAGCTTTGAGACCTTCCTGATGGGGGATGGAAGTATATAGGGACTGGACATCCATGGTGAAAATAAAGCAGTGGGGGCCAGGGAACTTAAAATCATCGAAAAGTGTAAGAGCGTGAGAAGTGTCACGAACATAGGTAGGAAGGGATTGAACAAGGGGGGATAAAACCGTGTCGAGGTATGCAGAAACGAGTTCGGTGGGGCAGGAGCAAGCTGAGACAATAGGTCGGCCAGGACAGGCAGGTTTGTGGATCTTGGGTAGGAGGTAGAAACGGGAAGTGCGGGGTGTGGGAACTATAAGATTGGTAGCAGTGGATGGGAGATCCCCTGAGCGGATAAAGTCGGTGATGGTGTGGGAGACAATGGCCTGGTGCTCCCTAGTGGGGTCATAATTGAGGGGTAAATAAGAGGAGGTATCCGCGAGTTGTTGCTGTGCCTCGGAAAGGTAGAGGTCAGTACGCCAGACTACAACAGCACCCCCGCTTATCGGCGGGTTTTATAGTAAGGTTAGGATTAGTGCGGAGGGAGTGGAGAGCAGAGCGTTCCGAAGGAGTGAGGTTGGAATGGGAACAGGAATTGAATAGATTTCAGATAACAAAAGAAAGTGCTATGAAGAATGCATGAATAGTATTTCAAAAGTGCTTTCCCAAGATATTCAGTGCTACCAATAAAAATAATTATAAAGTTATCTGCAGCACGGTGTGTGAACACATCTCTTTGAACTTTCTGTTTGGAAGTAAAAAGCATTACTGAAGCAGTGATGATTGATTAATTTTGGCTCCTTGCCCAATGCATATAAACCTTGGTCCTCTTCAAATGGACAAACTGACACAACAGGGAAAGTGCTGGTACTGCAGTCCTGTCGTTTTACCTGGGACTCAGTTTATCAAACGCTCTGTCGGATGCAGAGTACTGTGGTGTTGAGCACTCGGCTGTGTGCAATCTCACATTTAAAACTCAGCACGACTGCCAGGCAGTTCCTTGATTGATCAGTGAAATTAGAAATCAGAAGAAGGTTTGTAACACAATAGATGAAAATGGTGAACTGTGTCTTTGCCTTAACGTGTGTCTGAGATATTTCTGATACCGCTTCCCATGGAAGGCACATCTTTAACTTCACAGGCCATCGTGCAGCAAGTTCCGACTCCAAACTGTACAAAGCAGGCTGTCAAAACTCTGCCCAACACTACAATTAGGGACACGGGAGGTATACATTATGAGGCAAACACGAGGAAATCTGCAGATGCTGGAAATTCAAGCAACACACACACAAACCTGGTCGTCACCTACCACCCCACCAGCCTTCGGGTCCAACATATTATTCTCCGTAACTTCCGCCACCTCCAATGGGATCCCACCACTAAGCACATCTTTCCCTCCCCCCCCCCTCTGCTTTCCACAGGGATCGCTCCCTACGCAACTCCCTTGTCCATTCGTTCCCCCCCCCATCCCTCCCCACTAATCTCCCTCCTGGTACTTATCCTTGTAAGCGGAACAAGTGCTACACATGCCCTTACGCTTCCTCCCTCACCACCATTCAGGGCCCCAAACAGTCCTTCCAGGTGAGGCAACACTTCACCTGTGAGTCGGCTGGGGTGATATACTGCGTCCAGTGCTCCCGATGTGGCCTTCTATATATTGGCGAGACCCGACGCAGACTGGGAGACCGCTTTGCTGAACACCTACGCTCTGTCCGCCAGAAAAAGCAGGATCTCCCAGTGGCCACACATTTTAATTCCACATTCCATTCCCATTCTGACATGTCTATCCACGGCCTCCTCTACTGTAAAGATGAAGCCACACTCAGGTTGGAGGAACAACACCTTATATTCCGTCTGGGTAGCCTCCAACCTGATGGCATGAACATTGACTTCTCTAACTTCCGCTGATGCCCCACCTCCCCCTCGTACCCCATCCGTTATTTATTTATATACACACATTTTTTTCTCTCACTCTCCTTTTTCTCCCTCTGTCCCTCTGAATATACCCCTTGCCCATCTTCCAGGTCCCCCCCCTTTTCCTTCTCCCTGGGTCTCCTGTCCCATGATCCTCTCATATCCTTTTTGCCAATCACCTGTCCAGCTCTCGGCTCCATCCCTCCCCCTCCTGTCTTCTCCTATCATTTTGGATCTCCCCCCTCCCCCTCCCACTTTCAAATCTCTTACTAGCTCTTCCTTCAGTTAGTCCTGATGAAGGGTCTCGGCCTGAAACGTCGACTGTACCTCTTCCTAGAGATGCTGCCTGGCCTGCTGCGTTCACCAGCAACTTTGATGTGAGTTGCTTCAATTTCCAGCATCTGCAGAATTCCTTGTGTTTACACACACAAAATGCTGGTGAACGCAGTAGGCCAGACAGTACCTATAGGAAGAGGTACAGTCGAAGTTTCGGGCTGAGACCCTTCATCAGGACTAACTGAAGGAAGAGCTAGTAAGAGATTTGAAAGTGGGAGGGGGAGGGGGAGATCCAAAATGATAAGAGAAGACAGGAGGGGAAGGATGAAGCTAAGAGCTGGGAAGTTGATTGGCAAAAGGGATACGAGGCTGGAGAAGGGAGAAAAGCCATGGGCTGGGAAGCCTAGGGAAAAAGAAAGGGGGAGAGGAGCCCAAAGGATGGAGAGCAGGCAAGGAGTTTTTGTGAGAGGGACAGAGGGAGAAAAAAGATAGAGAGAAAAAAGGGGTAAAAATAATAAATAGTAAGTAAATAAATAAGGGATGGGGTACAAAGGGGAGGAGGGCAACATGACTTGTTTGAAGTCACTGACAGTCTCCGTGACTAAGCTGACGACAAGATTCGCTGTTTAGGAACCTCTGTTAGGGAATTCTCAGGAGTAATGCAGGGCAAACTTGCAATGTCCACAGCTTTTTAAAGATAGAAAGACAGATCAATAAGCTATCACACTTTACATTTGGATTGACTCAGCTGATATCCCCTCACTTTAATACCTCATGCCATCACTGCGTTGTTGATCCTTTCATCTCAGGTGGCACATCAACGTCGAGGATAAATCACTGCCGGGGTTCTGTGCTTCTGGGAGGCGGCTGATGAGGCCAATGAGGAAATCACAAACCCTCCTGCAATGAGGAAGAAGGGGCCTAATGTTGTAGGCAGCTTGGTAGTTGAGGGTTGGTGCGTTCCCTCTACCATTTTACCATTTCTCTTTTCATTTGTCCCCCCCACCCCACTGGGGCAGAAGGTAGAAAAGCCAGAAAGAAAGTACCGCTAGGGTAAAGGACAGTTTCTACCCCATCGTTATAAAACTCTTGAACAGACTTCTTGTATGATAAAATGGTACCCCGCAATCCACCTTGTCATGACCTTGAAGCTTATCGTCTGCCTGCACTGCATTTTCCCTGTAACCATATTTTACATTCTGTTATTGCTTTTGCTTGTGCTGCCTAGATGTACTGATGTCATGAAATGGTCTGTGTGGATGGCATGCAACATAAAGCTTCTCTCTGTACCTCAGTACAGGTGACAATAAAAAAACAATTTCCCAATTTATACTGGACCTCTGTTTGGTCCTCAAACATGGATTTGGGTTTCTCAAAACCATTCCAAATGCTTCCTCTCCACTCTGAGCAGTGAGTCATGGGCTAGGATTCAAAGGGGATACTACATTTTTCTAAGGGTATCTTAAGAACACCTATGAGTCTTTTTCTTGTAATCACTTCCTGTCATAGAGCATAGTTCTTTGGGAGTCTGATGCCGATTTTGCAAATGATGAGGGTTGCCTTACAGAGCCAATTATGGATAAATAAGTATTCACTGTTGGTGACGTTGGCCTGCGAGAGGCCACTGATGTTGGTCATTGCAGTGGATCTGGAAGAGATTGTGGAGACGTGTCCAGTTCCTCAAGGTGCCCGCTGTTTGGTAGTGCAATCCTCACAAGAACATACTGTAGTTGGGCAGCAGTCACTGCTGCCCAGTGGGTCATAAGCTTTGTAACTTCAAAAACTATTTCCTTAGTTGGCTAAAGATGTCCTGGTGCACAAGTGGTGGTGAATTTGATCAAGGGTGTCTGCCTTTATTGAGAGATGCCTCCTCAATGTAAGTAGTTAACAGACACGCACATTCCCCGTTATGAGCAAGCGTGCTGGAGGCGAGAGGGGGAATTGTGGGATAAAAGATGGCGACCCTCATGTATTGAACAGAAATGTTGAAAGGAAAGCTGTTTAAACCAAAGAAAAACATGTCTTCGTTGTTTGAGTATTAACAGTTGAGTATAAGAGCCAATCACCTGTAGGCTTCTGTGAAAGAGTCGATGGTAGCCTAGAGTTTGACTTTTGATGTCTGCCTTGTCAAATAGTGAGGTTGGGGTGACCTTTGTTCTGGAATGGGGGAGATGTTGAACATCTGTTAGTCTATTTGTTCACATCGTCTACTCTTTCTGCAGCCCATATCTTGAGAGAACTAGTTTCTATTTGCTGCCTGCGAACATTCTTGCTTTCTCTCAGCAAACCATGGATGCAAGTAACTGCCTTATCCCCTCCTAAGAAACTCTGCAATTCCACTGTTTGACTTGACTTTCATTTCTGTCAGCCTGGCGGTCACCAGATTCCAGCTCCATTGCTGCCTCCACCTCAGACACCACGCTCGCCTGAATGGAGGGAGACACTCGTACCCTTGTGGTCCTTCTCTCACCATCCCAGGTGGAGCATAATGGGCCAAGAAAGCACCATTTTATAAAGAATTCACGCTCGGTAACATTCAGCTGGCATTATGGGTGGATTTGAGACTCCTTGTTGCCTCCCAAGCCCATCTGACCAGCAGTCTGCTTAGGTGGGGTCAGTGCACCCCGCAGAGTGAGGCCCCTCACTGCCCCAGGCCGTGCACACAGTCCCTCATTCTGAATAACTCCCTTGAGATCGCAGCTGTGAGATCCTTAACTGTGAGGGGTAACTAGACACATCTTTTTCTCCCAGGGACCCAACAGTTCACCTTCCCCATAACCTGGAGGCTCCCTCCCTTTCATATGTTAGCACCCAAAGTGGCAGGGAGAGGTGGCGTTGTTTCAGAGGCATGGCCTGGTTTGCACCAAGCTCACTCACTGCATATCAGTACAGATGTTTGTAGTTCTCCCTCAACCAAAAAGGTGGCCTTAAATGTTGTGTCTTCATCACCCTCCTCCAGGGTGCAATAGATCCCATTCCCCATTGCTGCTTCTGCCTTCTTCTGCCAAGAGCACAGCACCCCAGTGAGTCTGTTCCCCCTTGTGTCCAGATAATTGACATTCCACAGGAGCCTGCACCTCTTGTGCAAAGTGCACTGCTCTGAGAAAATTGCAGCCTGGGCCATTTTGATGGGTCACTCTGAAACCAGGTAAGATCCCCCGCCCTTTGCAATGTGTGATCTGCTGAGATCTTGCCTGCACATCCATGTGATTTGGCTGCAGTGAAGTCCACATTGCTATTGACGTCTCTCTCTGCTTATCCCAGGGCTCCATGCCCTGCGCTAACAGTATGACACATTTGCAAGTCTGTCTCCCTCCTGGTGACCATCCCACACACGCAGCATTGATTCCTTTGTCACACTACGTATCAGGTGACCTGGCATCTTCTGATCTAAAAATATACTCTCTAATTGTTTGTATCCTCACCCTAACTGCATGCTCACCAGCTGTTCTGTTCCCCAGGTCTGCACAGAGCCTTGAAAAAGTCTGATGTTGTTTGATTAAAATTACTCTTTCACTCTTCTTTCACGTGAACCTTTGTTCGTAGTCGGCCAATATTACCTCACATATCTCCAATGTCTCATGTTCTCCTTCCTCTTGTCTATTGCCACATTCCCCTTCCTGTGACCTTTCTCCAGATGTAGTTTGCCCTCAGATACATTCCAACTCATTCCATATGCAGTAAAGCTCCAGTAACCCAGCACTGGTAGTGCTAGCGAGCAGATTTTCCAGACCATTACTTCTATTAAAAACCAAACACACTTCAATTTCTTTTTTTTTTCACGTTTTACACAATAGTATAATTTTCTAATGAGCCTGGTGAATTTAAAGGGAGTGGGAAATATACAAACACTCCAGAACCTAGTCCAGCTGTAAACCCACCCATGTTCCAGACCTGTTGTGTTACAGATCCCAACCTACTTCCAATCGCATCCAGATCCCAGCTTTGCTATATTCCAAACTAATCAATCCCCCCACTCGGCTCTGGCCACACACCCAGACCCCTGGTTCACATTCCAGAATAGTGACTGAGCCAGAGGTCGGACCAACAGCATTTCCATACGATCAGATGCTGCATTATTGGAATTTTACCACGTGTACTTCTCTGTTTCCTTCCAACTGCCTTGGCATGCCCAGAGCAGCAAATTCCTGAAGGGCGTCATGGCTGGAGGTTTATTTCTTGTTGCTGCATGCATAAGCAAGTAAACAGAACTTCCTTCACTGAAGGCAGCAGGCTTTGAACAGACAGCAGTATCATGTAATAGAGATCTGTTACAGATACCCTGTGTGCATAGATATGGAACACTGGTCTACTCCTGATCCTACTGCAGGCGAGGGCTCGTGTCAGAAGAACGAAAACCTTGAAGGGATATTTTAATCTGATATCCTCAAGAGCTGGTCCTTGAGCACTCAAAGCAGAGAAGGAGCACTCAGGATGTCATTTACAATCTCGAAACTGTGCACTGAGGACACACAAAACCTTACGTCAGCAGCAGAGGACACACGTCGCCTCACAAGCTAATCCCATCACCTCCATCCCCCCAGTTCCCACCCTGACAGCTCCTGCCCCAACTGTGCACAAGTCTACAATTCCCACTTTGGCGTCATCATTCAACATTCACAGACCTGGACTGGAAACAAGTTGCCCTCAATCTCAAGCCTATGCGCAAGAAGAATATACAACATTGAGAAAGAATTCCGGATGGAAAGGGAAATCATTTGCATTCCAAATAAAAGAGATTACATCCTTATTTACAAACGAGGAAAAAGTAAAGCAAATCGATGGATGAGATAATCCTACCACATTGATGAATATTAATATCACTGCCCCTGGAGAACTTTGCTTGGTATCTGGTCTCTGTTTTATGAAAAGCAGATTGCACCAGGAGCCTGAAGATTCACACTCAACAACTCAGGAACAGCTTCTTTCCCTCTGCCATCTGATTTCTGAATAGACATTGAACCCATGAACACCATTTTTGTTTCCTATTTTTGCACCGTTTATTTAACTATCTAATGTATTTATATAGTTAGTGTAATTCATACTTTTCTCGATTATTATGCATTGCAATGTACTGCTGCCAGGAAGCCAACGTATGCCGGTGAGTTTAAACCTGATTCTGATTCTGGACGGATACAGAGAGAAAGACTGAGTGAGAGAGGGATGGATGAAGTAGATTTTGAGAAAGATTATACACACTGGACTTGTTCTCGCAGGAAAGAGGGGTTGTGATGAAAGGATGGCTGTAAGCTCCTGGTAATGTTGACTCTGAGAATGGTCTGCTGAGTTTATTTAGAACAGCAGGACCAGGCTCCCATCACACGGCTGCAGAGGATAAACTCGAACCTGAATCAGGAAACATTTTCAATGACAACGTGATTCCTCTTTAGAAGTAGCCCCCAGGGGAGATGGTGGAAGCAGCTGGTGTTAATTCATTCAAAAAACAAATTAGATTTCTGTTTAGAAAATAACGAATATGGTACGATAAAAGAAGAATGTGAGGCATGACATGAGGTACATGAGACATGATTAGGAAGAACATTGGGCCAGTGGGGAAACAGTCCCACTGTGCCTGGATCTGTTGCAGACTGACATGGAGAGATTAATTACATGATTAGTCAATAACTCTATTCTTATTTTAGCACGGAACAACCAGAATGGTGGAAATCAATCTTGATAGACATTTATCATATCACAGCTCCCGTCCGTACAGTGTTGGAGACTAGGGAAGGCCCGGTAACAGTATATAAAATTATGATACGATCACCATCATCCACTGTTTTCTCACTATTACCATCAGGTAGGAGGTACAGAAGCCTGAAGGCTCACACTCAGCAATTCAGGAAGTTTCTTCCCCTCTGCCATCCGATTCCTAAATGGACATTGAAGCTTTGGACACTACCTCACTTTTTTTAATATACAGTATTTCTGTTTTTGCACATTTTTTAATAATCTATTCAATATATATAATTGATTTACTTATTTATTATTATGTTTTATTTTATTTATTTATTTTCTCTCTCTCTCTCTCTCTCTCTGCTAGATTATGTATTGCATTGAACTGCTGCTGCTAAGTTAACAAATTTCACGTCACCTGCCAGTGATAATAAACCTGATTCTGATTCTGACCTGCCCTGTTCTCATTGCTACCATCAGGGAGGAGGTACAGGAGCCTGAAGGCACACACTCAATGATTCAGGAACAGCTTCTTCCCCTCTGCCACCTGATATTTGAATGGACATTGAACCCATAATCACAACCTATATATACTTTTTGTAATTCACATTTATTTTCTCTATTATCATCTATTGCATTGTACTGCTGCTGTGAAGTTAACAGATTTCACGACATTTGGCGGTGACGTTAAACCAGATTCTGACTCTGCCAGAAGAGGTGATCAGAGTTTTTCCTGGGTGAAAAGGTCAAACACTGCAGGGCATAGATTGAAGGTGAGAGTGGGGAGGTTTAAGGGAAATTTGCAAGGTGAGTTCTTCACATAGAAAGTGAATAGGGGGGCCTGGAGCAGCTGCAAGGGAGGTGGTGGAAACGGGTATGAGAGCAGATGAACAGGCAGGGACTAGAGGGATATGGACCATGTATGGGATTAGTTAGATCAGTCAAAACAGACAGGATGGGCTGAATGGTGCTATACTGTTCCATGTTCTACAACTATTTTTCCTATTTTTACTGGTCTTGTCATCATTTTTTTTTGTATTGAGTATGGATTTAACATAAATGATGCACTTGATTCTTAAAAGGCTTCTTCATCAGTGTTTACCTTCACATCCTGGCTACAAGAATATCATTGCTAGAACAGAGTATAACATGGGATTGAGCAGAGGGAACTAAGTCTCAGATTAAGACAAAGAGTGACAATTGTCCATCTCAGGAACCCGGAAGGATAGGGAATGCACAGAGTGACTTCTCAGGAACTGAGCAGATATCACTCCGAAGATGAGAAGCATGTGTAAATATGTTTCAAATGTTTTTTCTGAGCAAGCATGAGGAGCAAGAGTGGATACATGGGGCTTACTGGTAAGTGTTCTCCTCCGTGGGTGACTTTCAGCACACCCTAGACAATGCTGGAGTTCCCGCTGCCCCTACACTTACCCCGGGTCCATCAATGGGGTGCACTGGAGAGGGTCAGCAGGATGCTTTACTGCACTGAGTTGGGTTGGCTGGGTTTGTCTTCCTTGGAGTGGAAGAGGTTGAAGGGGAGCCCTTATTAAATATGCAAAATTATGAGGGGCATGGTTCGGAAGAGAATCAGAAACTAGACACCTGAGGACAGAGATTTAGGGTAAAGGAAAAGGTTGGAAAGTTTAGAGAGGATCAGAAGAGGGTTGTTATCACCCCTGGGGTTATTGGAATCTGAAATGTGCTGCCTGAACGGGTGAAGGAGGAGATTCCCTCACAATATTTAAAATGAACACTTGATGGCCAGGACATAGAAGGCTTCAGGCCAAGTGCTGGTAGAAGGATTAGTGTGGGTGAGCATGAACACGGAGGGCCAAAAGGCCTATTTCTGTACTGTATGGCCATCCACATGCATCTCCAGCATTGTGCCTTTTCCTCCAGTTTCTTGGCCAGGGATCTGGGCATTGATCTTCTGGGTGGCATAGTAGTGTAGGGGTTAGTGTGGTGTTATTACAGTGGCAGTGGTCAGGGTTCAATTCCCACTGCTGTCTGTAAGAAGTCCGTACATTCTCCCTCTGACTGTGTGGGTTTCCTCTGGGTGCTCTGGTTTCCTCCCACATTCCAGGGCTAGTAAGTTGTGGGCATGCTATGTTGGCCCCAGAAACCTGACACTTGGTGCCCAGCACATCCTCATTGCAAATTATGCATTTCATAGTAAATTTTGCTTAAGAGATTGTAGAGGCATTAGTAATGACATTTCAAGAATCCCAAGATTCTGGAATGGTTCTGGAGGACTGAAAAATTGCAAATGTCACTCCACTCTTCAAGAAGGGAGGGATGCAGAACAAGGAAAATTGTAGTCCTGTTAGCCTGACCTCAGTGGTTGGGAAGATGTTGGAGTCGATTGTCAAGGGTGAGGTCTCAGGGTACTTGGATGCACATGATAAAGTAGGCCAAAGTCAGCATGGTTTCCTTAAGGGAAAATTTTGTCTGACAAATGGATTGGAATTCTTTGAAGAAGAAATAAGCAGGATAGATAGAGGAGGATTGGTGGATGTTATGTATTTGGATTTTCAGAAGACGTTTGACAAGGTGCCCCATGGTAAGAGCCTATGATATTACAGGAAAGGTGCCAGCATGGATAGAGAATTGGCTGATTGGTAGAAGGCAAAGAGTGGCAATAAAGGAAGCTTTCTCTGATTGGTTGCTGGTGACTAGTGATGTTCCGCAAGGGTTGGTGTTAAAACCGTTTCTTTTTACGTTATATATCAATGATTTGGATGATGGAATTAATGGCTTTGTGGTCAAATTTGCAGAAGGTATGAAGATAGGTTCAGGGACAGGTAGTATTGAGGAAGCAGGGAGGCTGCAGAAGGATTTAGATTCAGAGAATGGGCAAAGCAGTGGCAGATGGAATGCACTTTGTCACGCAATTTGGGGAAGGAATAAAAGCATAGAGCCCATTTTCTAAACTGACAGAAAATTTAAAAATCCAAGGTGCAAAGGGATTGGGAGTCTTCATGAAGGATTCACTAAAGTTTAACTTGCAAGTTCAGTTGATGGCGAGGAACGCAAATGCAATGTTAGCATTCATTTAGAGAGGACTAGAATATAAAAGCAAAGATGTAATGATGAGGCTTTATAAGGCACTGGTGAGGCCCTACATGGAGTATTTTGAGCAGTTTTGGGCTCCCCATCTAAGAAAAGATGTGCTGACATTGGAGAAGGTTCAGAGAAGGTTTACAACAATGATTCCAGGAATGAAAGGATTATTGTATGAAGAGCGTTTGATGTTTCTGAGCCTGTACCACTGGAATTTAGAAGAATGAGGGAATATTTCATTGAAACCTATCAAATATTGATTGACCTAGATAGAGTGGATGTGGAGAGGGTGTTTTCTATATGGGTGAGTCTAGGATCAGAGGAAACAGTGTCAGAACGGAAAGAATAGAGATGAGATTGAATTTCTTTAGCCACAGTGTAGTGAATCTGTGGAATTCGTTTCCACAGGCTGCTGTGGAGGCCAGATCATTGGGTACATTTATGGTGGAGGTTGATAGGTTCTTGATTAGCGTGTGAAAGTTACAGGACAAGGCAGGAAAAGGGGATTGAAAATGAATCAGCCATGATGAAATGGTGGAGGAGAGTCAATGGACCAAATGGCCTAATTCAGCTCCTATCTCTTATGGTCTTATAAGTAGACATTATAAGAATATAGTTATTTTTCTTAATGTAATCCTGAATTAAAATCTGACATGTCTACCTCCTTTTTATTTGAAGGAATTTCAGGATGGGAGCAGTGACAAGCCAGCCTGATGAAAAATGTCCAAAGCAATGGAGAATGCGACCCCTGAACCAGTTTATGTCGATGTGGACAAAGGATTGACATTGGCCTGCTTTGTCTTCCTGTGCCTCTTCCTAATCGTGATGATTGTCCGATGTGCTAAGGTGATCATGGACCCGTACAGTGCCATCCCTACATCCACGTGGGAAGAGCAGCATCTCGATGACTGATGACAATGCCAGGGCAGAGGAGCTCACCGGATTCCTCCACGGGCAGCTGGGAAGGAGTCCTGTGCTTCTGGGTCTGTGGGAGAGAACGGAACCATTTACCAAGCCGAATATTAGAATTCTGTGGAAGTGTTTACTGAAAATTGCATGTGAATAAGTGCCTCACTAAAATGTTGTGTTTGTCTCAGATGACCTTTGTGTTAATATTGTGCAATGCACTGAATCAATAGAACCATATATCTGGCACACTTCGTCTGTTGTCTTAGGGTAGCATAGGATAAACACAAGTCAATTATCTGCAATCAAATATAAAAATAACATATAATGAAGTCTTGGCCTATGCCTGCTAAATTCTATGGTCAAGATTCCTAATACTTTCTATAAGCAATATCTAGTGAAGATATCAGTTTGGAATGCTTTGTAGTGAATGTGCTTACCTTAATTCCGGTAAGGAGAGAGAGTGTGATGAGAATCAGACTTGTTAATGAAAAATGTTTACAATCATTGGTGCTTCTCGACTTGTAACCTTGCTCTCATTACAGCCACACTTGCTAATTTTCTCAAGAAGATTTGCTTCCTGTTTCTGAAAGTAAGTCTCAGCAGATGAATGATTGAGCAACCCCTTCCATTATAACCCACTTGGTTAATCAGATCATTGACCCTGGACTACATCACATGACTCTTAGTTATACAGTACATCCACTTTGTGTAAAAGAGCAACCAACCAACCAGTATTGTGAGCCACTTTGCCATCCTAACTCCAACACCAATGCCAGTATTTAACAAGCATAATAAAGGCAATTTTAAAACTTTCAATGTGAGTCCATTGTTAAATGGTAGCAATTCGTGCATATTGAGGGTATTTTCCCACATCTTCAATGGCTTCACTGGACTCGGTTAGTTCTTCCCTGTTATGGTTTCTATTTGGAATGGCTTGTGAATCTCAGAGTTTGCAGCAGTTCTTTCCAAAAGACTATGCATAAACACTATTCACCCGGTTTTACCTGGTGTGTATGTTTTACTGCAGTGCAGTGTATTGTGCATATAGTCTTGAGTTGTCACAGTGAACATGATGGCTGTTGGTTTCATTGCGTCTAAGTGCCCCTGTGGTAATGAAAAATAAAATGGTCTCTCAATGACTCAACAACATCTTGCTTTGAAACATTTTCATCTAATTATAAACAATGAAAGAGAATGCCCACTTTGAGTACGTCAGCCGACCAAGTCTGCCTGAAACTCTTTCTGTTCAACATCGAAAAGTTGCTGTAATCTGTTTTACCATGAGCTTTCCTGACACAAAAAACAGCATTTTAACTGTAACTTTAAAATGTATTCCTCCTTATGCTTCAGAGTGGAGATTTTTGAAAAGTCGTACCGTCCAAGTGGAAATTACTTTATCACAAAACTAGTTCCAAAGCAAATTTCAACAGACACCGGAAATCCGAAATGAAGAGGGAAAATGCTGGAAGCGCTCTGCAGGTTTGACTTTCACCTTCTGCTTCCTCCCACTGAGCCAATTATAAATACAAAGCACCATCTCTCCCTGTGTCCAATGGAGAGCAGCCCCTTTGACAAGCATGTGGGAGCTTGCCAAAGGCCTTGCTAAAGTCCATATAGACAACATCCACTACCCTATCCTTATCTACCCTCTTGGTTGCCATGTTGACTGTCCCAGAGCCTTGTCTACCCTTTTGGAAGCCATGCTGACTGTCCCAAATCAGACACTGGCTCTCTAGATGTTGGTAAATCCTGTCTTTCAGAATTCCTTCCAGCAATTGATCACCACCGGTGTTTATTTGTGCTACTCATTTTAAACAAATGGTACTACATCAGTCACTCTCCAGTCCTCCAGAATCCGGTTTAAAATCACCAGCATACGTCATGAAATATGTCGTTGTGGGTTTGAGGTGTGCCCAGCCACGCAGTTGTGGCTGTAAAGAGAGTAGACCGTGGGCTAAGCATGCATCCTTGAGATGCACCAGTGTCAATTGTCAGCGAGGAGGAGATGTTATTTCCGCACTGACTGTGGTCTCCCAGTGAGGAAGTCAAGGATCCAGTTAGAGAGGGGGGTACAGGGGCCCAGGTTTTGGAGCTTGTTGATTTGTACTGAGGTTGTGATGGTGTTGAACGCTGAGCTGTATCAATAAACAGTAGCTGATGTAGATATTGTTATTGTCCAGGTGATCCAAGGCTGTGTGCAGACCCAGTGAGATTGTATCCACTGTAGACCAATTGTGGAGATAGGCAAAATGTCACAGTGCTGGGGCATTGGGAGCAAGGATGGACCCAAATGCAAGACACATCTTGTGAGGTTCATTAATTGAGTTTATTGTTCGATACCAGGAGAGCAAAGCAGAAGCAGGAATAGTGAACTGGACAAAGACTCAGGACTACGACTAGGCTGGGACAAGGGTCTGGGCTTGGACTCGGAATCGGATCCCAGAACTAGAGGCGACATGAAGAGGCTACGATATGGACTCCGAGCCGGGGACTGGGCAAGGGCACAGTATCTCGGTCTTGCCCCGGGCTCGGACCCCAGAACCAGGCATGGACATGACATGGGCTAAGGAGAGGAGGAGCATGGAAAAACAGAGCCTCGGTCTCGGGAGAGCAGGTACATGGAACCATGGGCACATACACAGAACACAGAGTCGGGACCCCTCCTTGGGTACAAGACATAGGGCTGGGACTCACACACAGAACAGAGAGCCAGGACCCCGCCTTGGGTACAGGACATAGGGCCGGGACTCACAACACCACGTGGGGCAACAGCAAGACGGCCTGATTTACCCCACGGAGGCGAGGACAAGACAAGACAAGACATGACCCCCCACGGGGCAATGGCAAGACAGCCAGACTTACCCCACGGAGGCGAGGACAAGACAAGACCAACACGAATGAACACCAGACAGTACCTATCTAGCTCCGGTGATAGAACTAGACCGAAGTGCAGGCGAGGGCTGCAGACGAGGGCTAGAGGTGAGAGGGGCAGAGAAGGGATTCAGACAAGGGGGTAGGACAGGAATCACAGACTGCCAGGGCCAGGATTTGACTTGGAGCCTCCGGATAGTGGCGAGCTCTTGACTTGGCACAGGAACAGTAGACAGCGGTCTTGATTCCCTCTGGTGGGTTAACTGACGGACCCACCTCGGTGAGGAAACTTTGCAGGCTTGCTTTGGTGAGGTAACTTGACAGGGTTGCTCCGGTGAGGAAAGGCGAATTACCGGCACTCGCTTCGGGCGGAGACTAGGCTTGCTCTGGCCAAATGACATCGGCACGCTGTACCTTTGGTGACTTTGCAGACACTCTCACGCCGAACAGCTGAAAGCCAGAGACTATAAACTACCGGTTCAGCCGAGAGTAAATTGCCTCTAATCACCAAGGTTGAGGGACATGGGAAAACAGGGAACCAAAGGGAAACAAGGAGTCAACGGTCCGGATCATAACATAAACAAAGTAAATTTAAAGGAACCCTGATCCGGACCATGACACAAAATGCAGTGGGTCCATGTCCTTGCTTAGGCAAGAGTTGATTCTGGCCATGAGCAACATCTCAAAGCATTTCATTACAATAGGTGTGAGTACCACTGGTTGTTAATCATCTCACCCTGCTCTTCTTGGGCACTGGTATGATTGTCACCCTTTTGAAGCAAGTGGGAACCTCCGACTGCAGCAGTGAGAGATTACAGACGTCCTTGAACACTCCCCCCAGTTCGTTGGCACAGGTTTTCAGACCCCTACCAGGTACACCAGGGTCCTATATAGCTGCAACATTACCTCTCAGCTCTTAAACTCAGTCCCACAATTGATGAAGACCAATGCACCGTATGCCTTCTTAATCACAGAGTCAACCTGCACAGCAGCTTTGAGTGTCCTATGGACTTGGACCCCAAGATCCCTCTGATCCTCCACACTGCCAAGAGTTTTACCATTAATACTATATTCTGCCATCATATTTGACCTACCAAAATGAACCACCTCACACTTATCTGGGTTGAACTACATCTGCCATTTCTCAGCCCAGTTTTGCATCCTATCAATGTCCCGCTGAAACCTCTGACAGCCCTCCACACTATCCATAACACCCCCAACCTTTGTGTCATCAGAAAATTTACTAACCCATCCCTGCACTTCCTCATCCAGGTCATTTATAAAAAATCACAAAGAGTAGGGGTCCCAGAACAGATCCCTGAGGCACACTACTGGTCACTGACCTCCATGCAGAATATCACCCATCTACAACGACTCCTTGCCTTCTGTGGGCAAGCCAGTTCTGGATCCACAAAGCAAGGTCCCCTTAGATCCCATGCATCCTTACTTTCTCAGTAAGCCTTGCATGGGGTACCTCATCAAATGCCTTGCTGAAATCCAAATACAGTACATCTACTGCTCTACCTTCATCAATGTGTTTAGTCACATCCTCAAAAAAGTCATAAAGGCTTGACCTGCCCTTGACAAAGCCATGATGACTATTTCTAATCATATTATGCCTCTCCAAATGTTCATAAATCCTGCCTCTCAGGATCTTTTCCATCAACTTACCAACAACTGAAGTTAAGACTCACTAGTCTATAATTTCCTGGGCTGTATCTACTCCCTTTCTTGAATAAGGGAATGACATCTGCAACCCTCCAATCCTCTGGAACCTCTCCCGTCCCCATTGATGATGCAAAGATCATTGCTAGAGTCTCAGCAATCCCCTCCCTTGCCTCTGTCACAATGGCGGGGCATTGGGAGCAAGGGTGGACCCAAATGCAAGACACATCTTGTGAAGTTTCTTAGATTTAGTTTATTGTTCAATACCAGGAGAGCAAGGCAGGAGCAGGAAATAGCGAACTGGACAAGGACTTAGGTCTACGACTAGGCTGGGACCAAGGGTCTGGGCTTGGACTTGGAATCGGCTCCCAGAACTAGAGGAGACATGAAGAGGCTAGGGTATGGACTCCAAGCCGGGGACTGGGCAAGGACCCAGTACCTGGGTCGTGCCTCGGGCTCGGACCCCAGAACCAGGCAAGGACATGACATGGGCTAGGGAGAGGAGGAACATGGGAACACAGAGCCTTGGTCTTGGGGAGCAGGTACATGGAACCTTGGACACATACACAGAACACAGAGTCGGGACCCCTCCTTGGGTACAGGACATAGGGCCGGGACTCATGACCCTCCGCGGGGCAACGGCAAGATGGCCTGACTTACCCCACGGAGGTGAGGACAAGACAAGACAGAACATGACCCCCCGGCGGGGCAATCGCAAGATGGCCTGACCTACCCCACGGAGGCGAGGTCAAGACAAGACAAGACATGACCCCCCGCGGGGTAACGGCAAGACGACCTGACTTAACCCATGGAGGCGAGGACAAGACAAGACAAGACCAACACGAAAGCACACCAGACAGAACCTATCTAGCTCCGGTGATGGAACTAGACCGAAGTGCAGGCAGGGGCTGCAGACAAGGGCTAGAGGTGAGAGGGACAGAGAAGGGATTCAGACAAGGGGGTAGGACAGGAATCACAGACCGCCAGGGACAGGACTAGACTCAGAACTGGGAAGCCGCCAGGGACAGGACTTGACTTGGTGCTTGAATGCCGCCGGAGCCAGGACTTGACTTGGAGCCTCCGGGTAGTGGCGAGTTCTCGACTCGGCCCGGGAACAGTTGACAGCGGTTCTTGATTCCCTCCGGCGGGTTAACTGACGGACCCACCTCGGTGAGGCAACTTTTCAGGCTCGCTTTGGCGAGGTAACTGGACAGGGTTGCTCTGGTGAGGAGAGGCGAATTACCAGCTCTCGCTTCGGCAGAGACTAGGCTTGCTCCAGCCAGATGACATCGGCACACCGTACCTTGGATGACTTTGCAGATGCTCCCGAACCGAATAGCTGAAAGCCGGAGACTATAGACTACCGGTTCAGCTGAGTGTTAATTGCCTCTAATCACCAAAGTTGAGGGACACCGGAAAACAGGGAATCAACTGTCCAGATCGTAACATAAACAAGCTAAATTTAAAGGGACCCCGATCCGGACCATTACAATACCCTCCCTCCCAATGGGAGCCTCCAGGCGACCAACAGATTTGCCTGTATTATCGATGACCCGGGTGGGTGGGGGGATTTGGCCAGTGGGCAAAACAGAACAACACTACCTTGACTTTCAGGCTGACAAGAGTTTGGAAAAACAGTTTGTGCCTTCTGGGTCCAGGTTTGGCGAGAGCGTTCTGTTACAATGGCGGGGCATTGGGAGCAAGGGTGGACCCAAATGAAAGACACATCTTGTGAGGTTACTTAGATTTAGTTTATTGTTCGATACCAGGAGAACAAGGCAGGAGCAGGAATAGCGAACTGGACAAGGACTCAGGACTACGACTAAGCTGGGACAAGGGGTCTGGGCTAGGACTTGGAATTGGATCCCACAACTAGAGGAGACATGAGGAGGCTGGGGTATGGACTCTGAGCCAGAGACTGGGCAAGGACCTAGTACCTGGGTCTTGCCTCAGGCTCGGACCCCAGAACCAGGCAAGGACATGACATGGGCTAGGGAGAGGAGGAACACGGGAACACAGAGCCTCAGTCTCGGGGAGCAGGTACATGGAACCATGGACACATACACAGAACACAGAGTCGGGACCCCTCCTTGGGTACAGGACATAGGGCCGGGACTCACACACAGAACAGAGAGCCGGGACCCCTCCTTGGGTACAGGACATAGGGCCAGGACTCATGACCCTCTGCAGGGCAACGGCAGGACAGCCTGACTTACCCCACGGAGGGGAGGACAAGACAAGACAGAACATGACCCCCTGCGGGGCAACAGCAAGACAGCCTGACCTACCCCACGGAGGCGAGGACAAGACAAGACAAGACCAACACGAATGAACACCAGACAGTACCTATCTAGCTCCAGTGATGGAACTAGATCAAAGTGCAGGCAGGGGCTGCAGTCGAGGGCTAGAGGCGAGAGGAGCAGAGAAGGGATTCAGACAAGGGGGTAGGACAGGAATCACAAACCGCCAGGGCCAGGACTTGACTCGGAACTGGGAAGCCACTAGTGCCAGGACTTGACTTGGTGCTTAAATGCCGTCAGGGCCAGGGCTTGACTTGGTGCCTCCAGGTAGTGGCAAGATCTCGACTCGGCCCGGGAACAGTCAACAGCGGTTCTTGATTCCCTCCGATGGGTTAACTGACGGACCCACCTCGGTGAGGAAACTTTTCAGGCTTGCTTCGGCGAGGTAACTGGACAGGGTTGCTCCGGTGAGGAAAGGCGAATTACTGGCACTCGCTTCGGCAGAGACTAGGCTTGCTCCAGCCAGATGACATCGGCATGCCGTGACTTTAGTGACTTTGCAGACACTCTCATGCCGAACAGCTGAAAGCCAGAGACTATAAACTACCGGTTCAGCCGAGAGTAAATTGCCTCTAATCACCAAGGTTGAGGGACATGGGAAAACAGGGAACCCTGAATATTGTCCAGTCCACTAACTCAAAAACAGTCCTTCCAGGTGAGGTGGCACTTCACCTGTGAGTCTGTTGGGGGTCATATACTGTGTTCAGTGCTCCCAGTGTGGCCTCCTGTATATCAGTGAGACCCAATGTAGATTGGGAGATCGCTTCACTGAGCACCTCAGCTCTGTCCACCAGAAAAAGCGGGATCTCCCAGAGGCTATCCTCTTAATTCCACTTCCCATTCCCATTGCAATATGTCCATATTTGGCTTCCTCCATTGTCATGATGAGGCCACATTTAGGTTGGAGGAACAACACTTTATATTCCTTTTGGGTAGCCTCCAACCTGATGGGATGAACATTGATTTCTCAGACTTCCGGTAATACCTCACTTCCCTCCTTCACCATTCCCCATCCCCTTTTCCCTCTTTCACCTTACCTCCCTGCCCACCCATCTCCCCCTTCTGGTGTTCCTCTCCCCTTTTCTTCCTTCTATGGCCTTCTGTCTCCTTCACCAGTCAACTTCCCACTCTTTACTTCATCCTTCCCCCTCCAGGTTTCACCTATCGCCTAGCGTTTCTCTCTCCCCTCCCCCCACCTTTTAAATCTACTCCTCTGCTCTTTTCTCCAGTCCTGCCGAAGGATCTCAGCCTGAAATGTCGACTGTTTACTCTTTTCCTAGATGCTGCCTGGCCTGCTGAGTTCCTCCAGCATTCTGTGTGTGTTGTCTTCCATTCGCTATTTTGGCAGGTAAACTTGTCTGAAATTAACTGCTGCAGACATTGACACTAGCCCATGGAGCAGAGATTGATTAGTTGTAGACATTTACTGGAATGAAATCTTCCCTCAACAACAACCAATAGCATTACTTCAAAGTTTACTCAAGTTGTTCTGCTGGATTCAAGAGAGGTATAGGAAACACAAACTTAGTTTTTAGGGCTGTAGCTGGGTAATGTAGAAGATAATTTGATTCATCACTCAATCTGTTCATAGTACCCTGCATTCATTAAGTTGAAGGGCTGCGGCCAGCAACGATCAGTGATGAGGTTTGAGGGGCTGAGTGGCCTACTGCTGTTCCTATTTACTGTCTTGAGTTAACCAAGTTAATGAAAATTAATTAAGAATAATTAATGGAATAGCAATGGCTAGAAGTCTTTTTCAGAATGTACAGGTTGACCTTCACTAATCCAGCACCATTGGGACCTGAGGAGTGCCGGATTAGTGAAAATGCCGAATTACAGAAGGATCACATTAAGCATAATCAGTGCCGGATTATCGAAGGAACCGGATTACAGGTAGTCAGATTAGTGAAGGTCGACCTGTACTTGGGTCAATGGAATTTGCTCTGAACAAAAGAGCAAGATGTTCATTACGTCATATTTCTTCAGGGGCAAATTCAACTGAGCTATGATTCCGGGATCTCTGGACTGAAAATTAACCTTACAAAATGGAGTGGTGCCAGAAAAATGTTAGCTTGTGAAAGGAAACAAATTACTACATGAAGCTCAGAGTGAATGTCACAGAGAGCTGGATATTTAAGTGCTTACTTATTAGGTTTCATCCTGGCAATTAGCCATAGTCTTTAAAATGTACTCCTTTCATTAAGGAAATGAATGAAGATACACAACACATGCCATTGTAATTCGGTAGATTTATACAGAAAGACTGAGGAGGTTGATAAACTGTAATGGAGAGAGAATGGTTACATCTGTGCATGTATTCAAGGTGTTAGTCCCACTGGAGCTCAGTTCACGTAGCTACAGAAGATCCGGTTTCTGAAGAACTCTGCAACTTCTCAGTACAATTTCCATTGATTGAGACTCTGCCCCTCTGTAATCTATTGGCCTTCTGTCTCTGTATCAATTAGATTAATTTGTTAATAATAAATATTAGTTTCTTTGCAGTATTAATGTGTAACATTAACAGGACCCAAGTCCTCGGCCAGCTGCTCTCATTGCACCACACTGTCCCTGGACAATAAAAGGTGATGACGAGAGCTTGGTAAAGGTACACCACTTCCCATATCCCATACTCACATCACAAAATGCTTTACCACCCTTAACGTCGCAGCATAGCTTCTGGTTGATTGAGAGAAAAAGGGATCTGAAGATCAAGATCTCCACTGGGCACAAATACATGGTCTACAGGCTAGCAGTGATCTATATGCTTCTGAGGTTGGGACTAACTACAACAGCCAACTCAAAGCACTGGAATGATAGCACTACAAAAGCATAGGGTCGTACACCCAGAAATTGGCTTTTCAGACCATCCATTCTGCTCATTTCATTTTCCAGGATTTGGCTCATTACCTTGACATTTCAAGTGCCCATCTAATTACTACTTAAACATTGTGAGAATACATCCTCCCTTAGCATAGTGCATCCCAGATTTCAAATGTCTTTTTCAAATACCGTCTTAACCTTACTCTAAACCTTGGCTCTCTGCTTGCTGTGGGAAGGACTACCTTACTATCGACCCTATCTATGCCCGTTGACATTGTAATCTCAATCATATTCTCCCTCAGCCTCCTCCTCGTAAGGGCAATAAACTCAGAGTATCCAGTCTCTTGTCATAAAATTCTGGGACATCTCCTCTGCATACTCTCCAGTACCATCGTACCTTTTACGCAAGCAGAACTGCACGTTCCAGATGTGACCTAACAAACACTTTGTGAAGTTGCACCACATTCTCGCTACTTTTATTTTCTATGTCCTATTTAATGAAAGTGCCTTATATCTTCCTTGCCACTTATCAACCTGTGCAGCCACCTGCTAGGATTCTTGGATTGATACACCAAGATTTCCCTGATCCTCAATACTCTCTCTGTATGTCCTGACACTAGTTCAAAGTTCAAAGTTCAAAAGTTCAAAGTAAATTTATTACCAAAGTACATATATACGTCACCATATACAACCTCATGATTCTTTTTCATGCAGGCATACTCAATAAATCCATAGGATAATAACCATAATAAAACCAGTTTGAGCATTCTACCAGTGTGCAAAAGACAATAAACTGTGCAAATACAAAAAGAAAGAAATAGTAATAATGATAAATAAATAAACAATAAATATCAAAAACATGAGATGAAGAGTCCTTGAATGAAGTTATCCTCTTTGGTTCAAGAGCCTGATGATTGAGGGATAATAACTGTTTCTGAATCTGATGATGTGAGTCCTGAAGCTCCTGTACCCTTTTCTTGATGGCAGCAGCGAGAAAGGAGTGAGAAGTAGAGGTGCTGCCATGCTTTCTTATTAATTGCATTTATAAGCTGGGTCCAGGACAGATCTCTGAAATACTAACATGGAGGAATTTAAAATTGCTGACTCTCTCCACCTCTAATCCTCTGATGAGGACTGGCTCATGGACCTCTGGTTTCCTCCTCCTGAGGTCAATAATCAGCACCTTGGCCTTTCAGATATTGAGTAGAAGGTCCCCGTTATGGCACCACTCAGCTAGGTTTCTGATTCAGCACCACCTTTGATGCAGCCCACAACAGTGGTGTTAGCAGCAAACTTGAATATGGCATTGGAGCTGTGCTTGGCCACACAGTCACAGGTGTAAAGTGAGTAGAGCGGGGGGGCTAAGCACACAGCCCTGTGATGCTCCTGTGCTGAGGGAGATCGCGGATCCTCCATAAGAACATTGCCTCACATACTATCCTTGGATTAAATTCTATTTTCTGTTCGTTGCACCGACTTATTAAGGTCCCCACCATCCAGGATATGTTCTCTTCTCATTACTACCATCAGGGAGTATGTGTAGGAGCATGACAGCCGACACTCAATGATTCAGAAACAGCTTCTTCCTCTTTGCCATCAGATTTCTGACCCGTCCATGAACCCATAAACACAACCTCATTATTCCTTTCTTTTGCACTACCAACTTATTTTTGTGATTTATAGATTTTCATATCTTTGCACTGTACTACAGCCACAAAACAACACATAATCATGTCATGTATCAATGATAATCAATCTGATTCTGATTCAATATTATCTGGTAGTCCAAGACATCTATATCACTACAGAAAACACCACCAAAATTGTGTCTTCTCTGAACTGACTAATTATACTCCCACATTCGTTTCAAATCGTTGATGTGTATAACAGACAGTAAGGATCCCATCAGGAATTATTGCAGTAAAGCACTAGTCACCAGGCTTCGGATCACAAAGACAACCATCACCCTAGTCTATCTACCTCTTCTAACCAAAGAGAACAAATTCAGCCAAACATATTGCTCCTGAAATGTTCCATTCCAGACAACTTGTGAGTCTACACTGAATCTTCGGCAGTGCATTCTTGTTGTTTGACTCCATGCACAGAACACCCCTACTTTATTGCCCCCGGTGTTCTTTAGTATTTTCCCTCAAGAGACCAGCAATAGCAACCTCAGGTACAGCTGTTCAGGTACTGGTGATATATACATATCCAAGTCTTCTTAGAAACACAACAACTTCTTCTTTCTAAGAGTAACTTGCACCAGAATTTTATCGTTCTCCTTCCTGAATTTCCTTCCTCCATCTCAGAGATGAAAACAGATGGGTGGTATTACTATAAGATCTCACCCACATCGTCAGTTACTGATACCCCTTTAGCCCCTATAGGCCTTACTCTTCCCCGGTCACTCTTTTTTTCCTTAATATATTTACAATATGCTTAAAGATTGACTTATATTTTCTGCTAGTGATATTTCATGCCCCCTCTTTGGAGACATTGTGTCATACAGTACAGAAACAGGATCTTCAGTCCAACTCTTCATGTGACCATATGAACTACTTTGCCCTCCTATTCCCTTAAGTACCCTAGGCCTTCGGCTGGTGATGTAGTGGGATCAGCACTGGACTTCAAAGCAGATGGTCCTGAGTTCAAACCCAGCTGGGTCCCAAGCTGGGCAACAGCAGTATCTGAGTGGAAGGAAGGCCTTGGCAATCTACTTCTGTATCTTGCATGAAAACTCTACCCTATGGTTCATGAGGTCACGAAGAGTCGGACTCAACTTAATGACTGAATAACAACAGGCCTTCCATACTCCTAATGAGCCTCCCCCATTTTCAGTTCCCTAAACATGTTATTTCCCTAATACATGTTAATATCCAACTTTCAATATTCCTTAATATCCTTTCAATCTTTCAGTAAATTTGGCCCAGTTTTCTCACTGTTTCACTTTAAACTTCTGCACATTCGCAGAAGGATAAGTGAACCAGTGTTAGTGTCCTATACCGGACACCTGCAATATTAGAGCTTATTTTCACTCTGTCAGAGAGGTTAGTCTGCTTGTCGTTATTGTTCTGACACCATACTGATGAAGTTGTCATTGTGTTCCAAACTGCCAAGGGAGGAGATTACCAGGTGAACAGAGAACAAAACTCTAGGATGTACTCAAAACTTTCTTTAAGAAATACAACAGTCTCACTGACTCCTGGGACCCTCTGGCTCATGAGTGCTCAAAGTGAAGAAGGAGCATTTGAGCTGAGTCAATGCATTGGGAGCACTCACAAGTCCTACATACAAATCCCATTGTGGAAAGTAAGTTTGAAAGTAATGTAATTCAATGGAAAATTGGGAAATTAAACCTAAACCTGGTATGAATGTTATTAAGAGGACACAAGGTGTAAGGTGGACAGGCAATGGTTAACAATTAAACAAATAAAATGTCTGACTCACACAAAATATATATATTCCATTCAGACACCTAAACCCCGCAGGAAAAGTGGTCCACAAGTGACTGACAAGAAAAATTAAAGTTAGTACTAAATTGAAGGAAGAGTCTTATAAAGTTGCCAAAGGTAGCCATAGGATTGAGGATTATGAGAATTTTAGAATCCAACAAAGGGGGACCAAGAAATGGATAAGGAAAGAAATGGAATTTGCAAGTAAGTAGCAAGAAACATGATAAAAGGACTGAAAGGTCCTTTATGAAGGATCTAGTAAAAGTGAGGAACAAAAGTATTAGTCAAGGAGAAATTGGTGAGACCAATAGCCAATAAATCCCAAGGGTCCAATGATCATATCACAGAGCTGTGAAAGAAGTAACTATTTGGAAAATTAATGCATTAGTTATCATCTTCTGAAAATCCATATTTTCTGGAACTGATCAGATGATTTGAAAGGTGATGCAAGGGAGGGAGAGAGAAAGCAGGGAACTACCAGCCTATTAGGCGAACATCAATAGCAGGGAAATAGCTGGAATTTAGAATAGAGCATGTAATAGCAGAATGCCATGAAATATATAATAGAATAGAGCAGAGACAGTGTAGGTTTATGGTGGTTGTCTAACCAAGATGCTACACCACACAGTCAACTGTGCTAAAAACCATTTTCATATTCTTAAAGTTTATTAATAGGAAGTCAAAGTCACACAGCATAGAAATGGGCCTTTGGTCCATCATGTCTGTGTCAGACATCAGGTGCCTAACTAAGTTAATCTCAATTCCAGTACTCAGCCTGTAGCCTTCTACTTCATACATTTCAAGTGCTGATCTAAATGCTTCTTCAACACCCGTTCCGCAGTGGTACAATATTCTCTAACAACCCCAGGATGAAAAAAAATCTTCATTTCCTCAAAGTCTCCAACTCCATACTGTAAACCTGTGCCTCCTGGTTCCAGGTATCTCTGTTTAGGGGAGGGGGAATTTTTCTCTCTTCTATATATATCTATGCATTTATAATTCTGTATATCTCTGTCAAGTTCCCTATCAGCCTTCTTCACTCCAACTTACCCAGTCTCCCCTCATAACTCAGACTCTCCAAGCAGGCCAATGTCCTTATAAATCTCCTCTGCACTCTCTCCAATGTAATCACGTCCGCCTTACGGTGCAGTTTCAAGAGCTGCACACCATACTCCAGATGTGGCCTACCAATTTTTATGGAGTGTGACGAAAGTACACATAGACTAAGATGTTAACTGTCCTGTGCTGGCACCAGTGGGATCAGCAGTTGGTCTGCCACCTGTCTTCAGGAGAAAGAGAGATAAGGGAAACAATGGAGCAGCATTCGGAGATGTTAATGAAGAGACGGGAGAGCTGTCAAGACCGGCTCCTCTTTGAACCCTGAACTGTTTGAAGCAATGGACAGGCGATACCCCAGCAGAGGGATAAAAAGGGACAGGTTCACTAAGGCAAGACACACACGACACCACGAGGTAACGAGACCCTGGAAGCGGTGCGCCTCCCACAAGTCGGTGGGAGTTTTGGAGGGCTGCTCACGGGACCAAGCCATAGACGCACAGGGTGGAAAGGTATGATCGGCGGGAACCTGGTGTGTGTCCACCCTTGCTTGGGTGCCAGGTTCACCGCAGAGAAACGATCGTATCTGGAAACGGAGGGGTCACAGTTGGTGACCTCAGAAGACATTACAAAGGGCTCGCCCGAAAGCTGACTGCGAAGAATATCGAAGGTCTGTGTGGAAGCCGTTTGAATATTCATTCGCTTGTGCTTTCTCTCGCCTCCCCCCCCCCACCCCCGTCCATCGCCACGGCAGTGATTACTGTGAACTGAACTGAACTCAATTGAACTGAACTTTGCGTCACTTTGAAACTGGTTATTTACCCCTAGACGACGATAGAGCTTGATTGATCCTGTTATCCTAATTCTGTGTACATGTGTGGTTATCAATGCTGAACTGTTGCATTTATTATCCTTTTGATTAGAGTACTGTGTTGCTTGTTTCTTTAATAAAACTTTCTTAGTTCCAGTAATCCAGACTCCAACTGAGTGATCCATTTCTGCTGGTTTGGCAACCCAGTTACAGGGTACGTAACAGGAGTTACTGTATGACTCTATACAGGCAGTCCCTGGCTTTCCAACAGGTTTTGTTTTTTATCAAAGGTTTCAAAGGTACATTTAATGTCAGAGAAATGTATACAATATACATCCTGAAATGCTTTTCCTTCACAACCATCCATGAAAACAGAGAAGTGCCCCCAAAGAATGAATGACAGTTAAATGTTAGAACCCCAAAGTTCACCCCAGCTCCCCTCCTTCCCACGGTTAAGTGGCAGCAAGCAATAATCCTCCTTCCCCCCACCGGCAAAATAAAAGCATCGGCACCCGCCACCAAGCACTCAAGCATGAGCAAAGCAACAGCAAAGACACAGACTTGCAGTATTCCAATGACTACATTGTTCACCTGGCATTCAGCATAACATAGGCTCTCTCTCTCCCCCTAATAAGGGAGAGAGAGGTGTCTCTGTTTCACAGCAAAAGGGGAGACATAACAAACAACTCGCTGGTTTACGATGTTGAAAGTCCGTTGCCTCACTTTCTCCGAGCTCTGTGCCCAAAGATCTCAGGTCTCTGGGCACACAGACTTAGATCTTCCATCTCAATAGACAATAGGTGCAGGAGTAGGCCATTCGGCCCTTCGAGCCAGCACCGCCATTCACTGTGATCATGGCTGATCATCCACAATCAGTATCCTGTTCCTGCCTTCTCCCTATATCCCTTGATTCCACTATCTTCAAGAGCTTCATCTAACTCTTTTTTGAAAGCATCCAAAGAATTGGCCTCCACTGCCTTCTGAGGCACAGCATTCCACAGATCCACAACTCTCTGGGTGAAAAAGTTTTTCCTCAACTCCATTCTAAATGGCCTACCCCTTATCCTTAAACTGTGGCCTCTGGTTCTGGACTCCCCCAGCATCGTGTCATCTCTCATGACACACCAGTCTTCTGCCTGGACACTGACCTCTGATCCCCCCATCTCCAGAGCCACGAAATCTCGGTCCTCCAAAGATGAGTGAAGCTCTTAGGCCAAGCCCTTGGCACGCCGAATAACGGCCATTCCTGAAACCCCGAAAGTGGGTCCCATTCCTGCAAAGAACCATAGTCAGTGCGTAACTCCAGGTCAGGGTCTTTAAAAGAACCCTGAGAGGGAAAAATAGAGATATTAAAGATGGAAATAGAGCCATTTCCAAAGATGCAAGCAAAGGAGACGCCATTTTATGAGTCAATTTTGACGATAAATTGTAAAATACAATAAAGTCACTTGATAGAGTACACACACACCCACAGCATTGTAAAGAATGGTGTCAAAGGGAGTCAATTAGCATGACCTTTATTTGTCTTCCCCTTGTCTAGTTTCAGTGGCACAGAATCAGGATGCCCCACACTCAGTGGTCGGTTTTGATGGACCTGAGGTATCAGTCGATGTTACACTGTTGGACAGAGTAGGGTTGCACAGGTAACAATACAAGTGATTGTTTGTCAACGTCCAAAGCAAATCTCATAAGTGCCTCCCGCAGTGAAACTGGCAGCCTGTGCTCTTAAGAGGCAATGGTGACTAATTGCTGTGGGGAGGTTACATGTAAACAGATTTTCTTTTACAAAACCGGTCTTCCTTCAGATGGAATAATATTCATAAGAACTCCTTCATGGGGATGGGATCTCCAAACATTGGGTGTTCATAACCCAGAGACGGTCTATAACATGTTCCATCACCTTTCTTAAACATAGGTAGAAGTTCCAGTATCCACAGCTTTCCTGCTAAATATTTCTTATGATGCTCTTCCATCCCATCCTGAGGTGTGTCCACCAAATATCCTTCAAAAAGCATTCAATAATTAAGTGACAATCAACTCTGATAACCTTAGTAACTAAAGCACCTAAAGCATTCCCATTACTCAGTGGCTGATTATACGGAGTGGTTCTAGGTGTGAAATTCATGTTCAATCTGTTTGATTTCTGTGCTCTCCGAGAGTAAGGGCATTGGAGCTCTATTGCGTATCCTCAGCCTACATCACTGAAACAGATTATCTGCCATTGGTGTTTGCAGGGTATCCTGGCCAGATTGGACAACCCTAAATTACAACTCTTACAAAAGTACGTCAGATCTTGTGAAGCACCCTGGAGCATCTGAAGGGTCATTAAAGGTGATATATAAATGTAAGGATTTCTTATATACATCTAGTACAAGCTCCAGACACAAGCATCCTTTCAATGACAACTTTTATTATAATATCATCACTTCACAACAGTTAATTCTGAAATACACTCTGAAATGTTTGGCTTAAAATTCAGCAGAGAATAAATGTATCCCTTCCTCACAATAAGACATCATTAGGATTTTCTTTAAGAGCATAGTGTTTTCAGGGGTCCCCAACCTGCTTTGTGCTTTGGATCAATACCACTAAACAAGAGGTCGGTGGATCCCAGGTTGGATTAAAAAAAGTATTACAAATCACAGCATTCAATCACGAGATGAGCAACCCCATAAATTGTAAATGTGGACCGAGGGAGCAGTCAGTCAAGAGCAATTCCACCAAGTAATGGTCGCGGGGGAAACTGGGCTGCATCCCTCGGTCTTCAGTCACGGCATGCTCAGTACGTCTGAACTGCAGGAAGCACTTTCCCAGCACATTCCCCGAAGCCGACTCGATAACCATTGCCCTGGCAAAATCCTAAAAGCAAAAGGAAAATCATATTAACACTGGAGACGCAGAAGATGACAGATGCTGTAATCTGGAGCAAAAAAGTGCTGGAAGATCTCAGTAGATCAGGCCCATCCCTCTGCCTCCACTAATGCTCCCTGGCCTGCTAAGCTCCTCCAACAGTCTGGTTTCTATTTTACATTGAGTTGCTTTTAACTGCGTCAAGTGTATTTAAAACAAGGTGGAACTACTGTCAGATTATAGATTGCGGCCAAGCCCATTTCCACAGTGAAGGTACTTTGTTGAGGGGTGGTGTGCCCCTTGTTCTCCCTGCCTCGCCACCCAGCTTTTCTCCCTCAGGTAGCACTGATGCCAGGTGATACCTTTGACATTCCCCCCCCCCCGCACTGAGGAGAGGCAGAGCAAACTCAGCTGTCAGCTCAATACACAAAGCGCCTGGCGCGCCTGAAAACGGCGTGACTTTACCGGGGCTGTTGCTGGATGCCCGCTCACTGCTAGCCCCCCTCTGCTTCACCCTGCTTATCCGATTACCAGGAGCAGCCTCAGTGTCACAGGGAGAGGAGCTTCTGCCTCCATCTCCAATGACTGGTTCCCTCCCCACCCCTGCCGGCCTCCAGTACTGCCTATGTGGGATTTACATGTGCTGCCTGCTCCCACACCCCAAAGATATGGGGGTTAATCAGCCCCTGTAAATTGCCCCTGTTGTGTAGGTGAATGGGGGTGGGGAGTCAGCATGGATTTGGTGGAATGAAGAGCCTGTTTGTGTGTTGTATGACCCCAGGCAGGTGCAAGCCTTTTGTTTTCTTTATATGCCGTAGTGATTATTATGTAATTATCTGTCATTTGGCTTTCAGAAGATCAAAAACTATTTTCCATTTTTTAAGGGAAGGTTCCTTCTTTCTGTACCAGAGAACAGAGAGAACCACTGAACTCACAGCTCAAGGTAAAGAATTAGAGGCTGAGTATAAAGTATTTCCACCATTTAAAGTTAAATTGGATAGCTATATGGACAGGAAAGGAATGGAGGGTTATGGGCTGGGTGCAGGTCGGTGAGACTAGGTGAGAGTAAGAGTTCGGCACGGACTAGAAGGGCCGAGATGGCCTGTTTCCATGCTGTAATTGTTATATGGTTATTTCCCCGGTACTGCCGGGATTTTCTCTGTTACTTATGGAAGGAGGGTGTCACTGACAAAGCCGGCACTTACTGACCAGGAGAAGGGGGCGGTGAGGCAACTTTTGGAACCCGTGCATTCTCTCTGTGAATGTGATGTTGGGGTGAGGATTGCAGGACATAGACCTGTGACGAAGATTGCATTCCCAGATCTGATCGGTGGTGTGCAGCTTGGAGAGGAACAGCAGGAGGTAATGTTCCCTTGTACCTGCTCAGTAGCTGCCCTTGTCCTGACACACTAGGTGAGGAAAGGCTCGGAAGAGACCTCAGCAAGTTCTTTCTGTGTGCTTTGCCGCTGCTGTGGAACACTGGTTGAGGGAATGAGGGTTGACAGCCAAGTCCATGCTGACTATCGTCTGCACAGGGTCATACAGCACAGAAGTAGGCCCTTCATCCCATGCTGAGCATCCTTTGTATAGGGACATACAACACTCATTTGCACTCATCTCATTTTACTCTATCCTTATTCCCATCACAATCAAGTGGCCTGCTTTGTCCAGGATGATGTGGTACTTCTTAGACTATCCAGGCAAGGTGAGAGTGTTCCAAAACTGTCCTGACTTGTGCCCTGTGGATCGTGGAAAGGCTTTAGGGTGGTAGAAGGTGAGTCACTCAGTGCAGGATACCTAGCCATGATATTTTTTTGGAAAGACAAGGCACTGCAGATGCTGAAATAGAGACCTAGACTAATACAGCATGTAAACAGGCCCTTCAGCCCAATCTAACCATTTGCCCAAATTTAGCCCATTTCCCTCAAAATCTTTCCTATTCATGTATTTGTCAAAATGTCTTTTAAATGTTGTTCTTGTAAATGCTTCAATCACTTCCTCTGGCAACTTCTTCCATAAACAGTACATACCACCCACTTTGTGAAGAACGAGGGTAAGGTAGGTGACCACCCTCCTTATGAGAACCTCGGGTAAACACCTACCTTTCTACATTCCTTCCTGCATATGGGGTGTTATTTATTTCTCTCCCTACCCTTCCTTGTGCCATGTGCCTTTGTAAGATCTATCTGCCTGTAATTTATCCAGAAGATAAATGGATCACCCTTAAGTTACAAGTTCCAGAGATGACTTGACTTTTTTCCATTATAAGGAAAACTCAGGCCAGCATCAAAGTTTCCTTTTCACTTCAAGCTTGAAGGCCAGCATTTGTCAGTGAAGAAGTCAAAACCAGATAGGAGTGACAAACATTGGGATCAGGAGCAGGAAAAGGCCACTTAGCCCCCCCAACCCTGCTCCACTCTTCAATATGATCATGCCTGATTGTAACCCCAACTCCGCATTCCTGTTTATCAGTGATCTACCTCACCTAGATACCATTTTGTATCGAGAATATCTCTCTGCACACTTTGAAGAAGAGAATTTCAAAGTTTCACAGCCATCTGAGAGGAAAAATTGCACATCTCTTTCTTAATTGGATGACCATTGATCTTTAAATATTGACACCCATTTCTAGACTCTCTCACAAGAGGAAATATCTCTGAGGACCCTATAAGTTTCAATCAAACTTTTTCTCACCTTTTCTAAATTCCAGCGGGAACAAGCCCAGCCTATCCAATCTTTAGATCATTAAACAACTTGCTTATTCTAGGTTGGAGTTTAGTAAACCTTCTCCGAATCAATTATGATGTATTTAAACAGGAGACTAACACTGTTCACTGTTCTCCAGATGTGGTCTCACCTATACTATATATAAGTGAAGCATTACTTTTTGTATTTAATTTCTCTCATAATAAATGATAACACTTGCAATACCTGGGTATCAGCTTTACAGGGTCTCAGAGAAGCAAGGCAGAAGATAGTAACACCGAGACAGCAAGCTGCTAGTCTCCCGCCCTCACTGTTGCAGGAGCAACACCTTCCTCCCTCGATGGAGAGAGAGACTGTCTGAGATACCGAAGTGTTAGGATGAACTGTAGTTCTGATGGATTATGGTCTTTTTGGGAGCTTTGCTATGGCTCACATAGTGGGTGGTGGTGGGGGGGGGGGAGGGTGTGATCTGATGCTTTCTCTGGTGCAAGTGGGAGGAGGAGGAGAGGGAGGATTGAAGCTTTTACTGCCACCTGTGTGTAGGGGGGGAGGGAGAGCTTTGGGGTTCTCATGTTTCTATCAATCATTCTTTGGAGTTTTTTCCCTGTTTCATGGATGTCTGCGTAGAGTAAGAATTTCAGGTTGTATATTATATACATTCTCTGATATTAAATTGAAGAATATCCGGATCCCTCCATGTCTCAGAGCTCTGCAATTTCTCAATATTTAGACATTATATTTTTGAGGTTTTTTTTCCTGGCAATTTGACATTCTCTCACATTATGCTCCATTTGCCAGATCTTTGCCTACTCACTCAACTGGTTGGTTTCTTGTATAATCTTCGGCTGTGGCAAATAATGTGAGGCTGGATTCACGAGAGCCAGCATTAATGATCTTGAGTTCCTATGCAGACGTTTGCGTGGCATGTACATAGCCCAAGGATCAGGGACAGAGGCTGGAGAGCCGAGCACACACAGACCAACAGCTTCAGGGGATATGGACCTCCCCCCCCACCGATTTCTTTACACCTGATGCAAGCCAGTCTGGATTCACAGCCCTCCAGTCCCTGCAAGCCCTGCGATGCCATTTTCTCTGTGGCCATACCAGTTAGGATAACTTCGTCACCATCCTGAAGAAATTTGCGGTTGTGTCCACTGCCCAGGTCAATGGCTTTTGTTCCCTTCCACGACAGCTCTAGCATTGAGCCGAAGTTCTCTGGGCTCTACAGTACACGGCCAGATACATTCCATTACATAATGTTCAAGAACATTTAAAAGCTATCAATTAAGAAAACTGAAAAATTATTAATTATCAAAAGATACAAAATCTTAGACACCATAAAACAGCTTGATCTGAAGTAAGTAATGTGTTAACCAGTGCTCGTCATTCTCACAGTGTAACTGTACTGAGTTTGTGCACCAGGTATCAGAGAGTTAGACAGCACAGAAAAGGTCTTCAGCCAGCCAGTTCCGTGCCAACCACCCATGCGTAACACTCGTACAGCACAGAAGGCAGCCCTTCAACCCATCGTGTCTTTTCTGACCATGCAGTAGCAACCAGCATAGATGGGAAAGTCTCGGGGTGGAGATGTCAGCAAAGTTGCATGGAATCCCAAACCTCCTGATACTCACAGGGGAATATGTGGCTCTGCTCATAACCTCCAGCATCTTGTGGCCATTTTGTAACAATTATTCTTGCAAAGGCAGCTGCAGGTTCATATTAAGCGCAGAGAAATGCGGCAAAGATAGTGTGTAATCAGTAAGAATACCACATCATTTTCCAGTGTTGTTGGATCTGTGAATATCCATGGATTCTTTTGCCACTGGGTGAGACAGGGATCAGCCTAGTGGCTCTGCACCTGTGTCACAGTTCCAGCATCCTGGATTCCATCCTGACCTTGGACACTTTCGGTGTGGAGTTTGCATGTTTCCACAGTGACTATGTCAGACTCCCTGGGGTGCTCTGGTTTCTTCTCACATCCCAAATTTGTGCTGGCTGGTAGGCCAAATGGCTGCTCTAAATTTCCCCTCGCGTTGGCGGGTGGCAGAAGAATTGGGGAAGAGTTCATAGGTTAAAGGGGAATAAGTGGGTGGGATTGATCTGAGAGCCAAAATAGACTCAATGGACCAAGTGGCCTCCAGTTAGTTGTTAGAAACGTGAGATAGGAGAAAGAGACTGATACTCACATGGCCACTGATAGTTCCAGATGCCAGTAAGTCTCCAGGCCTTATGTTGCACCCATTAATTGTATGGTGAGCCAACTGTTGTTTCATTGTCCAATACATGTTCTGAGGAAAAGTGAAGAACAGAATTAGAACACATTAATTTCTGTTTTAAAAGAAGTGTATTCAGCAAACCCTATAAAAGCAATTCCCTACATATGTTGGTCACTTTTAATATGCCAAAAGGTCGGAAGGCCATCCTTAAAAGTGTCACCAGAGAACATCTGACAAGGAGATAGGGAGAAGTCACGAGTAACTGGAAGGCAGGTCTTAGGAAATGAATTGCAAGGATGCAGCAAGGAGAAGGGATTGGGGAGGAAGTTCATGGTTTTGGCTGGGTAGCTGACAGCATGGTAAGCAAGTATGGAGTAACAGTGAGGAAGGAGTAATGTCATCACCAGGAATGAGCAAAACACCAGAACACCAGGAAGGCAGAGATACTGGGGAGTGCGGGAGTAGGAAGAGGCTCCACAGACAGAGTAAGGGCATGGAGGGGTTTGAATGCAAGGATAGTGAGCATGTACAGGTGGGCAGGATTGTCCATCAATGTAGATGGCAGTGTGAAATCTGCAGCCCCACAACATTTGCTCCAGGTATTTGATGGAATGTCAGCAGCTTTTCTCTAACTGTTCCTGATGGGCAACTTCTGCACCAGCAGTGCTAATTCAAATCTCACGCCCTGTACTTCATCCTTAGAGACTGAGACTACTCAGTCACCCATCACATGAGTTCATTCTGTATCTATTTTGTTTGCTTGGAGCTCCGAAGGTAACCCACCAGAGGGATTGAGGTGAAGGTGTCCTACCAGAGGGACAGGGGGTGAACGTGTCCTACCAGAGGGACTAGGGGTGAAGGTGGCCTACCAGAGGGATTGGGGTGAAGGTGACCTACCAGAGGGACAGGGGTTAAGGTGACACACCAGAGGGATTGGAGTGAAGGTGTCCTACCAGAGGGACATGGGGTGAACGTGTCCTACCAGAGGGACTAGGGGTGAAGGTGGCCTACCAGAGGGATTGGGGTGAAGGTGACCTACCAGAGGGACAGGGGTGAAGGTGGCCTACCAGAGGGATTGAGGTGAAGGTGTCCTACCAGAGGGACATGGGGTGAACGTGTCCTACCAGAGGGACTAGGGGTGAAGGTGGCCTACCAGAGGGATTGGGGTGAAGGTGACCTACCAGAGGGACAGGGGTTAAGGTGACACACCAGAGGGATTGGAGTGAAGGTGTCCTACCAGAGGGATTGGGGTGAAGGTGACCTCCCAGTGGGACTGGGGTGAAGGTGACCTACCAAAGGGACAGAGGTGAAGGTGTCCTACCAGAGGGATTGGGGTGAAGGTGGCCTACCAGAGGGACTGGGATGAAGGTGACCTACCAGAGGGACAAGGGTGAAGGTGTCCTACCAGAGGGACAAGGGTGAAGGTGACCTACCAGAGGAATTGGGGTGAAGGTGGCCTACCAGAGGGACTGGGATGAAGGTGACCTACCAGAGGGACAAGGGTGAAGGTGACCTACCAGAGGGATTGGGGTGAATGTGACCTACCAGAGGGACAGGGGGAGATCCAGAAAATCCAGGTTTTGATTTATGACCTTAATCATTCACACTCAGTTCAGAAAGGCGTACTTTACTCTGTGAGTAGTGAAACCTGTTTGTTTTAAAAGGATATCGCTGGTGCATTCCTTACACGAAGTAGTCTCAGTTTCAGCTGAGCTTTAATTTAATCGGAGTGTTGATGACACACTGTAGGGTTTTCTCTGAGAGTCCAACTCATTCCCTGCCTCCTCTGCTCCGGCCCCCACGGCTCGATACTGATAACCAGCCCCCTCTGCACCATTACACCTCCTGACTTCCGGACCGGTGACTCCCCTGCTCCGCAGTGGCTTTCTGCCCCTTTGTACCAATCCTGGCTTCTGATCTCTCCTGATTGTTGGCAGTTCCTGCTCCCCCTGCACATCATCAGCTGCTCCACTGCTCAGCAACGCAGCAATGAAACTTCCACACTCCTTGCCCGACCTCCACTGTAAGTGCCAATTACACTAACGTTTCCCTCCGGCAATTTCACGATTACTTTGGGAGCTACAGATCTGATATCAATAGCAACCTTAGTGCAATTCAATTTCTGTGCAATCCAGCCCATGTCTGGAGGCTGAAATCTCAGTAACCAGAGGATTCAGGGCTGAGGAGTCACGGACAGCAGTAGAAGTGTTTCTAGGGTCAGGGACACCCTCCTGGAGGGAATGATAAAGCAGATTCATCTGTAATTTTCAGGAGGGATGTTGTGATGTCGAAGTGTTGGGATGGACAGTGGTTTCTGATTGATTTTTGATCATGGTCTCCAAGGACTTGCTGTTACTTGCATAGTGGGGGCGGAGTCAGGGAGTCTGAACCGTTTTGCTGGAACAAGTGGAGGGAGGAGGAGGGGGAGGGTTGATTCTTTGGGGCTGCTTGTGCGTGGGGGGGCTTCGGGGTTCTCACGTTCTCTGTCTTTCATTCTTTGGGGTTTGTTTTTTCTCTCTGTTTTGTGAATATCTGTGAAGAGCAATAATTTCAGGCTGTATACTGTATATGGTCTCTGACATTAAATTGAATAATTGGAAGTTCATTTAAATCAGAAAATTCTACGCTGTTGCTGGTAAAGTGCAAAACAGGTTGGGTAGTTGTCTGGGGCAAGATGGGCTGATTGGCCTGCTGTGGGGTTGGAGGATTCAGTGACTGGAAAATGATGGGATGCAGGGCACCAATCTCACCTTGAAGTTGGTCCGGCAGATAGTTGCCTTTTCTGCCATCTCTTCACCTGCACCAACACAAAAAAAATTCTTGAAGCCAGATCAGATATCAATAGTTTGATTAATTGAATTACTGGATTTAAAAAGTCAATGGAATAGCAAAAATGCTTCATAGAAATGTATTTGTATTTTTAAACAGATTCAAGCACACAAGGGCGAACATTAAACTTTATGAAGTATTTGATAGATTACATCCCCTAAGCAAACATCATTCTTTGTACATTTAGAAAACAGACTGTTCCATTAAAACAAATTGTAGTTTCTTCCCTCTGAGACAAGGGCTTCCAACAAAACAAAGGCCTTTTTCTCAGTCAACTGACTTCCAATAAATCCAGTGAGGTAAAACGTCAGCTCCAGGTGTGTGATTGCAAGAAGCATAGCTAGAGCACTGATTCAGCCCAATTTGACCGGACGTTGGCTAACTCTTATCTGGATATGTCTTCCCTATTCCCATTTCAAGAACCTTCCTCCTATTATTAATCCTTTTCAAATCTGCTTCTAATTCCTCTCTTCATGAAATTTTCATCTCCAAGTCAATACCTTTGGGCAGTATTTCTAACATCTCATGCTATCAATTTTTAAAGCATCCAGTGTTTCAATTTCCTCCTCGTTCACTGTTACTTTATTAGCACCCTCCTCCCTGGTAATGACAGTTGCAAAGTACTCTCTCAGCACTTGAACACTGACCTGAGAATTCATGTACAAGTTCCCATTCTTATCCTTCATTAGGAACCAATCCTTTCCATCAGTAACTGAAATGAAACACCCTCACTAGGTAAAGGGATGTCCCCAGGTTAGAAACAGCCAACTTATAGACACCGTATATATGAGCAAGCTCCCATGATGTTATTAAGCTCAAAAGTGTGTGATGTACATACCCACGTCTGTTCCTACGAGTGGCAAAACTAGCTCTCTCCCTCTCCCCACCCTCTGGAGGTACTGTAGTGGGACAGTTACCATACTGAGTGATTTGCAGTACTTTTGGAATAATGGACGCTTGTTAAAATGGAACCCATCATTAGCTGGGAACAGCCTGTATTTACAAATTGATGTTGATAAATAAGGTTACAATATTGAATTTTTAAAAAATTATCAATTGATATCATTGCCCCAAATTTAAAAAGTGACGCATGACACATTGAAGTTTTCTGTAACTCACCTTTAATGGAAACAAAAAGGTTGATGTCAAATGTGTACGGATCTTCACTTTGTAGGTAGGGCAAAGGCGTGGGATCCTATACAATCCAAACGTCAACACAATGAAGTCAACTGACATTCCAAGCTGCATTAGATACTTAAAACTCAACGCCCACTCCGTCAGAGTCTTGATTCTGTGCTTAAATACAGTAATGGATGTCTACTGGGCTAGCAAAGGGGTGGAGGGCTTAGCTGGAATACCAGATAAATATCTGTTTTTGCCAAGTAGGATTGCACCAAATTCTGGGTGGAAAGAAGATGGCAGAGATAATTATGGCGAAAAATGATGAGGAGAAGGTGCAGAAAAAAACAGGCAATATTGAGGAAGGTGTGAAGGCAGCACAATCTCTCAATTCCCCCTGGACACAGGGGGATTGCCAGGAGAGGTTCAATACCCCTGCTCAAAGCAAGGTTCAAGGTCATGTCTGGCAATCACAAGATGGTCAGTTAACTTCAGTGGTGGGGAAGCATTTAGAAACAGTATGATGGACAATGCTAATATGCATTTGCAGAAGCCAGAGTTGATAAAAGTCCTCCAAAGTGTATTTATGTAAGGCTGAATGAGCCTTTTGATTGGGTAACAAAGCAGGTTGAAGGGAATATTCTCATCTTTTTTTTCCAGTCCTGATGAAGGGTCTCAGCCTGAAACATTGAAGGTGCTCTTTTCCATAGATGTTGCCTGTCCTGCTGAGTTCCTCCAGCATTTTGTGTGTGGCGTTGAAGGGAATATTTCTCAGCCTTGAAAAGATAGCCAGGGGTGTTCTCCAGAGCACAGTGCTGACACTCTGCTTTCTGTGATGCATATCGATGACCGGGATATGCAGGTAGAATCTCTTTTGCAGATGTCAGGACACTAGTGAATCGAGATGTAGATCCAAAAGGTGTGTGGGTCTGTACAGAGTGTAGGTGCATCTGCATTTTTGAAAGTAGCAAGGCATGCTGAGTGTGTGGCTTGTAAAACACATGGTGATCCAGGATTCACAACCCAAGCACAGAGTATACAAGTAGAAGGTTTAGCTGAGATATGCACACCAAATGCTGGAGGAGCTCAGCAGGTCAGGCAGCATCTACGGAGATGAATGAACAGTTAATGTTTTGGGCTGAGATCCTTCATCAGACTGCGAAGAAAGGGGGAAGAAGCCGGAAGCAGGTTAAGCTGAGCTGTTGTAAAATGCTGGCCAGCTCAACACTAGACCAGACTATTGTCTCCAATTCTAATCATCCAGCTATAGGGGGACTTGAAGGTGAGAGAGTGCCGACGTGATGGCTGCAGGTTGGGGCATCTCAGCTCCAGGGTTACATGGGAAGTTGGGTCGTTCTCCTGGAAGACGACAGAGTCATCAGTTTAATTCAGGGTAAACAGAGAGAAGCAGTTCCCATAAATGGGTGGTTCAAAGAATGGGGCCACTCTGTAAGAATTTTGAGCAAATGTACAAGGCGGGGTGAGGGGTAGTTGTGAACAAAAGGTTTAATATACGCAGAGAGTGATGATGGCTTAGAACCTGGTGTCCAGATGGGTGTGGAAGCAGAATCAGTGAAGTTCTGACAGGGAACTCAATACAGATTTACAGGGCAAGAGCAGGGCAATGGAAGCTCAAACAACAGGAATTCTGCAGATGCTGGAAATTCAAGCAACACACATAAAAGTTGCTGGTGAACGCAGCAGGCCAGGCAGCAGCTCTAGGAAGAGGTGCAGTCGACGTTTCAGGCCGAGACCCTTCGTCAGGACTAACTGAAGGAAGAGTGAGTAAGGGATTTGAAAGTTGGAGGGGGAGGGGGAGATCCAAAATGATAGGAGAAGACAAGAGGGGGAGGGATGGAGCCAAGAGCTGGACAGGTGATAGGCAAAAGGGATATGAGAGGATCATGGGACAGGAGGTCCGGGAAGAAAGACAGGGGGCGGGGGGGACCCAGAGGATGGGCAAGGGGTATATTCAGAGGGACAGAGGGAGAGAAAAAGGAGAGTGAGAGAAAGAATGTGTGTATAAAAATAAGTAACAGATGGGGTACGAGGGGGAGGTGGGGCACCAGCGGAAGCTAGAGAAGTCGATGTTCACGCCATCAGGTTGGAGGCTACCCAGACGGAATATAAGGTGTTGTTCCTCCAACCTGAGTGTGGCCCCATCTTTACAGTAGAGGAGGCTGTGGACAGACACGTCAGAATGGGAATGGGACGTGGAACCAAAATGTGTGGCCACTGGGAGATCCCGCCCTCTCCAGCGGACAGAGCGTAGGTGTTCAGCAAAGCGGTCTCCCAGTCTGCGTCGGGTCTCGCCAATATATAGAAGGCCACATCGGGAGCACTGGACGCAGTATATCACCCCAGCCGACTCACAGGTGAAGTGTTACCTCACCTGGAAGGACTGTTTGGGGCCCTGAATGGTGGTAAGGGAGGAAGTGTAAGGGCATGTGTAGCACTTGTTCCGCTTACACGGATAAGTGCCAGACTTGTTCTGCTTACACGGATAAGTGCTAGAACTTACAAGTTCCGTGTAAGCGGAACAAGTGCTACACATGCCCGTACACTTCCTCCCTTACCACCATTCAGGGCCCCAAACAGTTCTTCCAGGTGAGGCAACACTTCACCTGTGAGTCGGCTGGGGTGATATACTGCGTAAAGTGCTCCCGATGTGGCCTTTTATATATTGGCAAGACCCGACGCAGACTGGGAGACCGCTTTGCTGAACACCTACGCTCTGTCCACCAGAGAAAGCAGGATCTCCCAGTGGCCACACATTTTGGTTCCACATCCCATTCCCATTCTGACATGTCTATCCACGGCCTCCTCTACTGTAAAGATGAAGCCACACTCAGGTTGGAGGAACAACACCTTATATTCCGTATGGGTAGCCTCCAACCTGATGGCATGAACATCGACTTCTCTAACTTCTGCTAAGGCCCCACCTCCCCCTCGTACCCCATCTGTTACTCATTTTTATACACACATTCTTTCTCTCACTCTCCTTTTTCTCCCTCTGTCCCTCTGACTATACCCCTTGCCCATCCTCTGGGTCCCCCCCCCCCACCGTCCTTCTCCCTGGGCCTCCTGTCCCATGATCCTCTCATATCCCTTTTGCCTATCACCTGTTCAGCTCTTGGCTCCATCCCTCCCCCTCCTGTCTTCTCCTATCATTTTGGATCTCCCCCTCCCCCTCCCACTTTCAAATCCCTTACTCACTCTTCCTTCAGTTAGTCCTGACCTGAAACGTCGACTGCACCTCTTCCTAGAGCTGCTGCCTGGCCTGCTGCGTTCACCAGCAACTTTTATATGTGTTGCAATGGAAGCTGATGGGATTGTTCCACAGGCGGCTAGCAGAAATGGGCCATATGGATAGAGTATTTGGTAGTGGTTCAAGGAAAACACTCTCACTTTGAACTCAACACAATGTGGGTCCAAGTTCCCAAAGCAGAGACTTGAGCACAAGATCCAGACTGGGTTTGCATTGCTGAAGAAAGCAGTGGCAGGGAAAGTCAAACCAAGAACATTGCAGAGAATAAATATTCCAATGTACAATCCCAGAGAGCATTGGTAGCTGTCTGCCATCTAACAAATGATACTTCATCCTCCACCATCATTACTGAAATCTGATATTTATTTCATTGTGGCCTGCGGTAAACTGCCGCAGTAAATTAACTGCAATCTTTTACAACAGAGGCCACACCTCAAAGCCAAGCTTTCATTCTAATCAAGTAAATCAGGAATATTGTTATGGTTAAACTGACATGAAGCCAGCCAGTTACCTAGTAACCTTGCCATTTACCTGTACTGGATTGGCCACTACAAAGGGCAGCAAGGCTTCCATTGTTACGACCCAGGGAGAGATGGTCGTTCCAAAACTCTTCCCCAGAAATGGTCCAAGGGGAACATATTCCCATTTTTGAATATCTCGGGCTGTAAAATAGAAAACCAGCTTCAGGCTGAAAGCAGCAAGCGATAGCAAGGTGAAACAGCCTTGGCACTAATCTCTCTCTCCCTCTCTCCAAGTTCTACCAAGTTACAATCCTTTGAATGAACCAAGTTTTAACAGTGACATTTTTGACAACAAGGCAAGGCAATATTTGGATGGACTGAGGCTCACAGGGAAGGTTAAGTACTGGCTGAGTGTGAGAACAGTGGATAAAATCGGAATGCATCAGGACGTGTACATGAATCCAGTAATCTCAGCCCAACATTCTGAGTAAAGACGGGAAGATTGGAATGACATTGGAATGATAGTGTGCACGTAGCATGGGAAAGAGGAGGTGAGCAAGGATGGGGGCAGGTTAGGAGTGTGAATGCAGGCTGCAGATAGGCGTGGGGGTGGGAGAACAGATGGTGCGGAGTGATGGTAGGATTGAAGATGTGGACTGAGAATAGAGATGAGAAGGTCAGTTTCATGATGAAAATGAAGATAGAAGTTCAAATCAAGATCAGAGCACAATATAAAGGTAGCCAGAAATATGACAGTAAGAGTTTCCACTGATATTTAAAAAGAGCTGACAAGGTGAACATTGGTCCTACAGAATGCAATTCTGGGAAATTAACTTTGGGAAACAAGTAGATGGAGGTTGTATTGAGTGGTCATTAACCTTCCATCCGGAGGATACAAGTAACATCATAATAACTCCAATTAGGAACTGAAAGGAATGGAGGAGCTCAAGGAAATTATAATCACCCGTCCCCAGTGTCCAGACTTCTCTCATCATTTTGTCTACTTACTGAGGATGTGGGCTGTGGTTGAGGCTTCTGGGAGGTTGGCAGGAACGTGGAGTTGAGGTTTACATCCAATGAAGTCAAGATCTTATAAAATGGGGCAACAGACCCAAGGCAGGGAGAACTAACCCAGAAAGAGCCAGGCATTAGATTCAGTTCTGGGGATGATAACTGAAGAAGACCAACAATTAAGTAGCAGCAGTTTGGTGGTAATAGAAGATATGACAGGCCAATGAGAGAACATGATTGGAACTGGTCAATGGCGTAGGGAGCACAGGTTCTGTAGGGGCCTTGAAAGTTCTAACTAGTTCCATTAACACCAGGAAGAAAAATATGATGCATCATCCTTTCTGTTTCCAGCAGCGAATGACCTGCTGGGCATTCCCCAGCCTTCTACCCTTTCCATTCCAGACATCCAGAACTAACTTTCAGAGCAGCATGAGCAGAATGACATAAGAAACTATGATTACGGTTTCAAGCATCGTACTTAGACAAATCTCTTTCTCATGCACATCATGGGTCTTTTCCACAACGGACATAACACCTGACTGGGGAGACAATGACGAAATGGTCAGCTTACCACTCCAATCATTCATAAGAACCATGCCAAAGATATGCTCATGTGCCTGGGATATGGGGATAGGCTCTCCCAACTTGTTGCCTGGTCCTATAAAGAAGCCCTAATTTAGGAAGAAAAAAAGATGAGAAGTTACAGTTTGTTTTCCTTCTGATTATCACAAGCACAAAGCATATAACCATATAACAATTACAGCATGGGAACAGGCCATCTCGGCCCTTCTAGTCCATGCCGAACTCTTACTCTCACCTAGACCCACTGACCTGCACTCAGCCCATAACCCTCCATTCCTTTCCTATCCATGTATCTATCCAATTTAACTTTAAATGACAACATCGAACCTGCGTCAACCACTTCTGCTGGAAGCTCGTTCCACACAGCTACCACTCTCTGAGTAAAGAAATTCTCCCTCATGTTACCCCTAAACTTTTGCCCTTTAACTCTCAACTCATGTCTTGTTTGAATCTCCCCAATCTCAATGGAAAAAGCCTATCCACATCAACTCTATCTATCCCCCTCATAATTTTAAATACCTCTATCAAGTCCCCCCTCAACCTTCTACACTCCAAAGAATAAAGACCTAACTTGTTCAACCTTTCTCTGTAACTTAGGAGATGAAACCCAGGCAACATTCTAGTAAACAACAGGAATTCTGCAGATGCTGGAAATTCAAGTAACACACATCAAAGTTGCTGGTGAACGCAGCAGGCCAGGCAGCATCTGTAGGAGGAGGTGCAGTCGACGTTTCAGGCCGAGACCCTTCGTCAGGACTAACTGAAGGAAGAGTGAGTAAGGGATTTGAAAGTAGGAGGGGGAGGGGGAGATCCAAAATGATAGGAGAAGACAGGAGGGGGAGGGATAGAGCCAAGAGCTGGACAGGTGATTGGCCAAAGGGGATAAAAGAGGATCATGGGACACGAGGTCCGGGAAGAAAGACAAGGGGGGGGGGACCCAGAGGATGGGCAAGAGGTATATTCAGAGGGACAGAGGGAGAAAAAGGAGAGTGAGAGAAAGAATGTGTGCATAAAAATAAGTAACAGATGAGGTACGAGGGGGAGGTGGGGCATTAGCGGAAGTTAGAGAAGTCGATGTTCATGCCATCAGGTTGGAGGCTACCCAGACGGAATATAAGGTGTTGTTCCTCCAACCTGAGTGTGGCTTCATCTTTACAGTAGAGGAGGCCGTGGATAGACATGTCAGGACGGGAATGGGATGTGGAATTAAAATGTGTGGCCACTGGGAGATCCTGCTTTCTCTGGCGGACAGAGCGTAGATGTTCAGCAAAGCGGTCTCCCAGTCTGCGTCGGGTCTCGCCAATATATAAAAGGCCACATCGGGAGCACCGGACGCAGTATATCACCCCAGTCGACTCACAGGTGAAGTGTTGCCTCACCTGGAAGGACTGTTTGGGGCCCTGAATGGTGGTAAGGGAGGAAGTGTAAGGGCATATGTAGCACTTGTTCCACTTACACGGATAAGTGCCAGGAGGGAGATCAGTGGGGAGGGATGGGGGGGACGAATGGACAAGAGAGTGGCGTAGGGAGCGATCCCTGTGGAATGCAGAGAGAGGGGGGGAGGGAAAGATGTGCTTAGTGGTGGGGTCCCGTTGGAGGTGGCGGAAGTTACGGAGAATAATATGTTGGACCCGGAGGCTGGTGGGGTGGTAGGTGAGGACCAGGGGAACCCTATTCCTAGTGGGGTGGCGGGAGGATGGAGTGAGAGCAGATGTACGTGAAATGGGGGAGATGCGTTTAAAAGCAGAGTTGACAGTGGAGGAAGGGAAGCCCCTTTCTTTAAAAAAGGAAGACATCTCCCTCGTCCTAGAATGAAAAGCCTCATCCTGAGAGCAGATGCGGCGGAGACGGAGGAATTGCGAGAAGGGGATGGCGTTTTTGCAAGAGACAGGGTGAGAAGAGGAATAGTCCAGATAGCTGTGAGAGTCAGTAGGCTTATAGTAGACATCAGTGGATAAGCTGTCTCCAGAGACAGAGATAGAAAGATCTAGAAAGGGGAGGGAGGTGTTGGAAATGGACCAGGTAAACTTGAGGGCAGGGTGAAAGTTGGAGGCAAAGTTAATCAACGAGTTCTGCATGCGTGCAGGAAGCAGCGCCAATGCAGTCGTCGATGTAGCGAAGGAAACGTGGGGGACAGATACCAGAAGAGGCACGGAATATACAACCCCACCATCTAGATCATTTATATGACAAACAACACTGGACTCAGTACAGATCCCTGAGGCACACCACAAGACACCGTCCTCCAATCTGACACACAGTTATCCACCACTACTCTCTGGTGTCTCCCATCCAGCCACTGCTGAATCCATTTTACTACTTTGATATTAATACCGAACGATTGAACCTTCCTAACTAACCTTCCATGTGGAACCTTGTCAAAGGCCTTACTGAAGTCCCTATAGACAACATCCTCCGCTTTACCCTTGTCAACTTTCCTAGTAACCTCATCAAAAAATTCAATAAGGTATGTCAAACATGACCTTCCACACACAAATCTATGTTGACTGTTCCTAATCAGACCCTGTCTATCCAGATAATTATATATACCATCTCTAAGAATACGTTCCATCAATTTACCCACCACTGATGTCAAACCCACAGGCTGATAATTGCTAGATTTACTCTTAGAACTCTTTTAAAACAATGGAACAACATGAACAATACGCCAATCCTCCGGCACCATCTCCGTTTCTAATGACATTTGAAATATTTCTGTCAGAGCCCCTGCTATTTCCACAGTAACTTCCCTCAAGGTCCTAGGGAATATCCTGTCCAGACCAAGAGACTTAGCCACTTTTATATTCCTTAAAAGCGCCAGTACTTCCTCTTCTTTAATCATCATACTTTCCGTAACTACCCTTCTTGTTTCCCTTACCTTACACAATTCAATATCCTTCTCCTTAGTGAATACCGAAGAAAAGAAATTGTTCAATATCTCCCCCATCTCTTCTGGCTCCGCACATAGCTGTCCATTCTGATTCTCTAAGGGACCAATTTTATCCCTCACTATCATTTTGCTATTAATATAACTGTAGAAACCGTTTGGATTTATTTTCACCTTACTTGCCAAAGACATGTTTAGCTAACTTTTGCAGGCAGCCTGGTACCTTGGCAAGTTCAGTGTCCTGTCACCTACAGAACTAAGCTGTTACTTGCCCTTTTAAACTTCTGCCTCAGAAATAAATTCACAGTGAAATAAGCTCCCGGTGGAGTCCTGGACTCTGGGAGTACAGATGTGAGGACACTAGTGGAGAAATAAAGCAACATTCCTTGTCCCTCTTTTTAAACGGATGCACTGGATCTTCTTACATCACGTGAAGTGGGTTAGGTGCCCCATTCACAGGGTGTCACAGCAGATCAGGCAGCAGGCCTTTGGTCCTGCAGCAGAGCATCAGACTGCAAGAGTGCTTCATAATACAACACCAGCACACAGCAAGGCCCTGCCCACTCAGCTAAGATTACAGCGTGCAGTCTTCGAAGGAGATTAGATTAAATAGGAGGAAGACACAGGAGACTGCAGATGCTGGAACCTGCAGCAATTAACAAGTCGCTGGAGGAACTCAGCGGGTCAGTCAGCATCTGTGAAGGAAAATGGACAGTCAATGTCTTGGATCAGGACCCTTCGTCTGGACTGGAATCAATAAATCAAACAGATCTCAAATATTTAATAGAATTTGTCAAATTTGGAAACTCTGGCGTGGTTTCTGAATTATTATGCTGCTACAGATTTTAAGGAGCTAGGACTTGCACTGTTTGCTCAGCAGTGGCGAGCGGAGCCAGTGTGGTGTAGAGGTGTCACCAACCCAGACTTCAGATTGGAGGGTGCAGCAGTCAACATCCACAGTTCTTCCGGCGCGTAGACTTTGAGGAGAGAAGAGTCTCGGTGAGGCATGGTTATCTACTTAAAGGCCCTATTTTGGATCAAATGCAACTTTTTAATTCACTGAGATAACCTGATGGTGAACCCGGGATCATTTGGCTGGTGTGATTACAGTTTTCACTCCATCTTTGAGGGGGTTTGCTCTCAATTCTAATCTACTACACACCTTTAATTAAAACTTGCATCTTGAAGCAGAGTTAGCGAAAAGACAAATAGCCAGAGGATAACCAATTGCTTAGCCAAGTACATCGAGCAATTAAGTGAAGGCGTGCACCGAGTGCGGGTGATGTGTCACAGCAGACCCTTGGAACTGAAAAAGTGCTGAGCTGCAGCTGGAGACCACAAAACTGATGCAGACTGGTGTCGTCCATGGCAACCACATCTGCAGCTCGGGCAGCTTCGGCTCAGAGTTGACCAGCTTGAGTCTGAGATTTGAACACTGAAGCACAAGGAGGGGTAGGGTTGTCTGGATGCTTTGTCCCTTTGATTCAGCACTGCCAAAATGGTCAGTAGAAAGGACTCAGACATGAGGAAATCTGCAGATGCTGGAATTTCAAGCAACACACAAAAAATGCTGGTGAACGCAGCAGGCCAGGCAGCATCTATAGGAAGAGGTACAGTCGACGTTTCGGGCCGAGAAGTTCTGGCCTGAAATGTCGACTACCTCTTCCTATAGATGCTGCCTGGCCTGCTGCGTTCACCAGCATTTTTTGTTGTGTTAGTCGAAAGGACTGCTAAGTGTGACTGCAAGGGATGCAGATATGGCAGAAGGCAATGTTCGAGGAGAGCCTCGCCCCATTTACGTGTGTTTGAGCCATGGAATTCTTGAAGTCACTCCAGGGGTGATGAGTAAACTTTTCACAGCACCGCAGTACACATGACCATTTGCCTTGTGAAAGTGTAAAATATAGCAGTGCTGGGAGTGGTATATTTAACCAATTTCCCCCGGGATCAATAAAGTATGACTATGACTATGACTATGACTATGACTTTAGAGGGGAGAGACACCCACAGGCATGAAGGTAAATCCCAAAGGCAGTAGAGCTGAGTTGGTTAGCGCTGAGTCGATCAGCAAATCATTGGGGCTGGACGTAGTGCATGAACTGCTAGAGCAGAGTTGGTTAGCAAATTGCCTGAGCTGAATTGGCTAATGAATTGTCCGGGCTGGGCCAGTTCACAAATTGTCCGGGCCGACTGGGTTATTGAATTGTCTGAGCCAACAGTACTTCCCGACTGGTGCCAAAACTGACAACTGGGGCAGGAAAGGAATTCGTAATGGACTAGTTCCTGACCTTTATTATGTCCTATTCACCATAATTATTCACTTCCAGATGTGGTGGTCCATGCAGGAACCAATAACACAGAAAGAACAGTGGTGGAGCTCTGTTAAGATATTTTACACGTTTAAGGTTTAAAGTCAACCAAAGGCAATAATTTCTGGATTACTACCTGATCCATGCGTAATTTGGTAAAGGCCAATACCATTGGAAAGTTGACTATGTGTCCTGGGGATTGGCTTGGGCAGAATGGCCTTCAGTTCATGTAATGCTGGTACCAGTATTGGGGAAGTTCAGCGCCTCACCTTACCAGGGCTGGGACCAGTATTCTATCAAATCAGCTCGGGGTGCAGAAAAGGCTTTAAACTAAGTAGTTGGTTGTGAGAAGTGAAGGGTGAAGGATAAAGAGGGAAGTTTATAAAGTTAAAGAGAATGGACAAACTGATGCATAGTTGCACTGAAATGAGTAATGATTTTCGGAATCAGTCAGGAAGGCACAGAGTGTATAGAGAGTAGAGTCACAGTGAGGAAAACGGTAAATAAAAACAAACTGAAGGCAGTTTATCTAAATGCATGCAGGACTTGTGATAAGTGAGACAAATTGATGGCACAAATATACCTAAGTACATGGTCCAACAGCCATCAGGGAGATATGGTTGCAAAGTGACCAGGGCTCAGAATTAATTATTCCAAGATGCTTAACCTTTAGAGTAGAGAGAGAGATTAGATAAAGCGATTACAGAGAAAGGATCTAGGCTCAGAAGATTAAGAAATAGAGCCAGCATTGCTCGAGCTAAGAAGCAGCAAGAGACAGTAACAATTGATGAGAGTCGCCAATAGAGTCCTAAAAAATGATGGTAGATAAGACACAGTAAAAGTCAGGAACCAGTTACATCTGTAAAATTAGTCAGCACCATCATGGGTACTAGCCAAGACATCTTCAAGGAGCGGTGCCTCAGGAAGGAGGTCCATCATTAAGGACCCCCATCACCCAGGACATGTGCTCTTCTCATTGTTACCATCAGGATGGAGGTACAGAGACCTGAAGGCACAAACTCAGCGATTCAGGAACAGCTTCTTTCCCTCTGCCATCAGATTTCTAAATGGACATTGAACCCATGAACACTACCTCACTACTTGTTATTTCAGTTTTTGCATCACTTATTTTAACTGATACACATACATAGAGTAACAGTTTGCGTGCTACGAGCCCATTTCTGGTTCCAGGCACCTTGTGGAGGGTATAGAGTTCCTTCCCTCTCCCCCTCTTTCTCCTCCCTCTGCCATGCCTCACAGAACCATTGGGAAGGTGCGCTCTGAGCCCACTTTGAACTGAGTATCTGTTTCTCACAAAGCCCGTGATCCTATTTCAACATTACACGGAAATGCACACAGTCACAGGGAGAACAAACAAACTCCATACAGGTAACACGGGATGTCAGCACTGAACCAGATCACTGTGCCTCTGTGTTTTTTAGCATTTAAAGAGAATGGTTCACCGTGGCCCAATCAGAGCATGGGAAATTGTGACAACACTGTTCCTGACCAAATCTCTTTCTAAAGTTAAAGCACTTGAGACTCTGCATTTGCTATTAATTCAGTGCAACACTGCTGGAGGAACTCAGCAGGTCAGGCAGCATCTATGGAAGGGAGTAAACAGTCGGTGTTCTGGGCTGAGTCCTGATGAAGGGCCTTGGCCCAAAGTGTTTACTGTTTATTCAATTCCATAGATGCAGCCTGACCTGCTGAGTTCCTCTGGTATTTTGTGTGTGTTGCTCTCTCTAATCTCACTTGAAAACACACCTCCAAAATGGGTGGGATCAATTGCATCATGCAATGATAGGATTTCCCTTCATTCACTGCAATTTCTTGGAATAAATGCATTTTGTTTGCAGAATCATAGTAAAATATAACACAGGAGGCTATTTGGCCCACTGAGTCTACTAGCTCAATGTAGGCGCAATCGAAATAGTCCCACCCTCTTTGCTTCTCTTGTGGAGCTGTAAAATGTTGTCTTTCTGCTGCTTTTTCACTTTTGAACATTCTACATTATCCTTTCTCTTCCCCTCCTTTATAATTATACATTTCCATTCCATCACCAGAAAAGGACAGATTTCCTTCTCTTGGGGAGATTTGTGAGCCCGGTGTGCTTTGGCAACAAGCCAGTACCTAGTGTTCCATTTCACTACCCCTCACGAGTTTACAGGTGGCGGGGTGGAAATGCATCTCTACCAAAGGAGGTGTGAGATGCCCCTTATCACCCTTGGGAAAGGTGCAACATCTGCCGAGCTCCCCACCCCCCCAGTCAGGGTCACATGAAGCCATGGGACCAGGCGATGGATGGTTGTATGAGCAGCCGGTGCATATCACAAACTCTAGTTATGCACCCACTGATGCCAAGCAGACAGTCTCTGGAGAGTATTGATAATGGCTGGGCTTACCCATCTTGTAAAGACACTACCCAGAGAAGGCAATGGCAAACCACTTCTGTACAACTATTTGCCAAGAACAATAACGGTCATGAAAAGACCATGATCACCCATGTCATATGACACAGCACATAATGAACGAATTAACTAATGAGTTTATTTTCAATTCCAAATAAAGTCTTTCCTGGTAGGATCTGAGCTCATGTCTCTGCAGTGTAATCCCAGGCCTCTGGTTGACTGATGCAATAATTCAACCACTCCTCTACTACCATACTTCGAGCTCCTTTTAACACTTGCTTCAATCATGAAGAGTCAAAACATCACACAGCGTAAAACAGGCCATTCAGCCCATCATTTTCCATGCTGACCATCAAGTACACATTCATATTAATCCCATTTATCAGCTCCTGGCCCATTGCCTTCCTTGCCTTGGTGATTCACCTAGATTCTTCCCAACTGTTGTGAGCGTCTCTGTGTCCACTATCCTGGCAGACTGTGGATTAGTTTCAAAGTGATTTCTCTACTTAGCAGAAGCTTCTTGCGTCAACTCTGTGTCCTATATTTAATCAGCCCTGCTTTCCAATTGCTGCCTGACACAGCAGGTTACACATCTGCCTCTCTGTTGCTGCTGTAGGCCAAGAAGGAATGGACCAGACTTACCATCTCCAACTCAAAGTCCAGAAGTTTGCAGGCTCCGAACACGGGCGGCTTTGCTGAAAAGGAAACATTTTTCAGCTGTAAACGTCACCATGGAAAATACTTTTCAAAGCATTAGCTCTGATGGAATTTTTAAACATGATCATTTGTACAGACATGTTCAGCAGATAAAATTACTGAAAGATGTCCGGCACAGCGACGGTACGTTGGGTGCAGGGAGGATGTTCCCGATGGCTGCTGCTGAAGGCTATGGAGGCCAAGTCTTTAAATATATTGAGGAAGGAGGTAGATATACTTCAAGACATCAAGGGATATGGGGAGAAGCTGGGAACAGAGCCACGTCCCAAGAGCCAAATGGCCGATTCTGCTGCTATTTTTATTGTTTCTAGGTACCTGTTGCATTGGGCTCCAACTCAGCAAGAATGTGGCTCCTTTTCCCATGGTGGCGAATCAAGAACCAGCACAGGTGAGAGGGAAGGGATTTCACAGGAACCTGAGAGCCAACTTTTTCCACCCAGAGGGTGGTCCAGATATGGAACAGGGTGCCACAGGAGGTTGTCCAGGCAGGTACATTAACAACATCCAAAAAGGCACTTGGACAAGTGGCTGGAAAGGAAATGTTTAGGGAGATCTGAGCCAAGCGTGGTCTAGCGTAGACAGGCATTTTGGTTGGCATGGATTAATTGTTCGGAGGGCCTGTTTCTGTGCTATTTAACTCTACGACTCTGCGATCATTAGTGAGCAATGGATGGTTTGGGTTTTAATGGTTCAGTCACTACAGTAGGGCAGAGTACAGTGGATGCCCACGTTTGGTCTAATGCACTGCAGACTCTCCATTCCCTAACAATGGATAAAGTGGATTAAAAAGCAAACAAATCGTAGCGTAGTGGTGAGCACAACACTTTACGGTACAGCTGACCTGGGTTCAATTCCCACCACTGCCTGTAAGTAGTTTGTACGTTGTTTGTACATTCTCCCTGTGACTGCATGGGTTTCCTCTGGGTGCTTCAGTTTCCTCCCACAGTCCAAAGCCGGATTGGTATTGCAAACTGTCCCGTGATTATACTAGGACTAAAATCAGGGGATTGCTGGGCGGCAGTGCTCAAAGAGCCAGAAGAGCCTATTCCATGGTGTATCTCAGTAAATAACAAATTAAAATGTCATAGTGATTGTTCTGTCACCCAGAGCTCCAGATTTGTGGCATTCACTTCCCAAATGACCTGTATGAAGTCTGAGTGAGTCTGGTTCACAGAAAAAGACACAGCAGCAAGCAAGATGGGACTGGAGTGCTCTCTGGTCAGGCTTGGATAAAGCCGTGGCATGGGGTTTTGAGAGAAGTAATGAGATTCTACATCCTGTCAAAATTAGGAACATACACCATTCATCAAACTTGGCAGGCCTTCACTTGAATGAACAGAAAGGAAAGGGATTAATGAGATGACCTTGAAATTTTGGGATGCATCATTTGGTAGTGAATACTTGTCAGTCGACAATACTTGGATTGTCGCACAGACACCACAGCGCTGTGAGAGAAAGTAAACAAACTGCGTCTCTTCTGAACAATCCAGTGTGAAACTGTACAAATATCAGCAACAATACCTCCTGAAAGGCCATTGAGGTAAAAGTGTGGAAAATTTATTCAGCAGTACATGCAAACTGTTGAAGGATCTCAGCAGTTCATACAAACGGTCAACAAAAAAATCAAGTCAAGTTCAGTTTATTTTCATTCAAACATACAAATGCATGTACAGTACACCGCCAAATGAAACAGTGTTTCTCCAGGCCAAGGTGCACAATATATAACTCACACACATAACACATAAAGTAATTCAGGTTCAGTACCCCTTATCCAAAATATCTGGGGACAGAAGAGTTTTGGATTCTTTTGCATGTTTGAATAAATAATGAGTTAGCTTGGGATCGCCATCATTCCTGACTGAATTTAAGTGCTACTGGTAATCAGTTGTTCATCACACATATGCAGTGATGCAGCCTTTCAGCAGGCTAGGTTTTCATCAGCGGCTATCTTGGCAAACTCATCGATGAATTCATGATCAACAGGCGCTTTATCACCAAAAATCTTTAAAATTTTAATGCTGAGCCTTTTCTTAAATTTCTGCTAACAGCCTGCTGAATATTCACAATTATCTTCAATCTTCAGTTCATCCTGATAGGTCTTAGCTTATTTCATGATTAGCATACTATTAAGCAACATATATTCATTTCTGCACTGATGGATTCACTCTTCCAATACACAATCGAGATCTTCATTTTTCACTGTACGCAGTGCTTTTCTATTTTTCATTAACTTCTCATCATTACATACGTGAGGTCACTTCTCAGAACTGCCTGCAGTGCGCAAAACCTCGCACATTGCCTGGGGACTTTCCCAGTGCCTTGTGGAATTTGTGACATCATGTCAGTGCTCAAAAAAATTTCAGATTTTGGAGGTTTTTAGATTTTGGAATTTCGGATAAGGGGTACACAACCTGGATTACTGCAAATAAGTGCAATGCCCTAGTTAAGAACATGTTTTATTGTATTCCTGCTGCTATGCTGTTAAGCATTTTATTTAAGTATTAAATGGCGGGAGGAGAAGATGGCAGCGCCACGCAGTGCGCACAGCTCTCCGGTGAAATGATCTCGTATCTGTAAGTAGGACGCCGTGCACAATTCTGATTTGATGGAGACAGACATGAGAAGCAGAGGAACATCTGGAGAAATTTCTGAAATGCCCAGTTCACTGCTTCTGCTACTGTGCGATCGAGAATCTCCGGAGGGAAGGCCCCAAAATCCCCGGCTTTGCCTGCTGCTGGTGACCGAGGCTGAGGTCGAAGTGTTCGGCAGAGATGGTGCTTGGTGCTCGGTACTCGGTGTCGGAGGACTGATCAGAGCTCGAAGTTTTCGGACGACTCAGGGTCGGACTGTGGTCGGGCATGGCAGGGAGAGTTTTCTCCTTCTCCTGTCTGCGTGAGATGTGGGACTTTCGAGAGACTTTGAACTTTTTTTACTGTGCCATGGCCCGTTCTTCATCAAGTTATGGTATTGTTGCACTGTTGTAACTATACATTATAATTATGTGGTTTTTGTTAGTTTTTCAGTCTTGGGCTGACCCGTGTTTCTGTGATATCACACCAGAGGAATATTGTATCATTTCTTAATGCATGCATTACTAAATGACAATAAAAGAGGACTGTGTGTCTTCATAATCTAATCTAATCTAATTTCAGCAGCTTTCCTGTAAAACACAGTGTGTTCTGGTAATTAAGCTTCGTAGACTAGTTATTTTGGTTTCCGCTAAGATGAGGAGACGTTGACTCAGCTGAGGCATGTTGAGTCAGCCGATCGGGTTTGACTCGGTAACGTGCTGTCCAGTGGGATGCAATGAGCATTTCAGAGAGCTGGGCGGCATCAGATTTCTGAGGGACAGTGGGTTGCTTTTGTGCCTTTGTTGGCAGGTGTTGGAAGAATGAGGAGGTGCGGAGAAGAGCACAAGGGAAGACACTCGCTGAATCCCACCCGAAGGGGAGACGCTGTTGTAAGAAGCGCATTATGCAGACGAATGGTTCCAAGCAGAAAGTGCCAATACTTCTGTGTCAGCAGTTTGTTCATAACTTTCTTCATGGGAAGTTCGTACTGTGGCTGGTGACAGGGGTTCAGCGCTGTGAGTAATTAAAACAATACAACCGACTACTTCGGAAAGGAGCTCCAACGTTTATGTGCACATTTAGACTGGTTTAACTGTAATGGACCCTTTTCTTTTCTTTTCTATTAACTGTTGTTAAAGTTGAAATACCTGGAAACATACTTCCACTTTAATAATTTTATGCCGGTATAAGGTCTGTTATTTCCTGGCAAATGATAACTTTGCATGGGGCAATATTGATACAGCATTCACCCAATTTTCATTCCCTCAGTGGAACAGTCCAAATTTCCTATCTGATTGAACCTGAATCAAACCGACCCTAGATGTGTGTTGTTTAATAAAGGAGGCCTCCTGTTACCCATCCAATACTAACTCACATAGCCAAAGTTAGCTAACGAGCCTAGTTTGTTACATGCCTCGGTGAGGGGGCTACATAAGGTGCACTTACAACACAAGTTAGGAAGTAGACAGTATAACGCAACTGGTGCTTCATACATGATGAGATCTGGGTAGTGGCAGGGAGTTCAATAAAGTTCAAAGTAAATTTATTTTCAAAGTACACATATGGCACCATAAGCAACTCTGAGATTCATTTTCTTGTGGGCATACTCAGTAAATCTATAGAATAATAACCATAGAAGAATCAATAAAAGACCACTCATCTAGGGAATTCAACCAGAGGGCAGAAGACAACAAATTGCAAATACAAAGCAAAGAAATAAGCAATAAATATCAAGAACATGAGAGGAAGAGTCTTTGATGGCTGTGGGAACACTTCAATGATGGGGCAAGTGACATTGAGTGAAGTTATGCCCTCTGGTTTAAGAGCCTGCTGGTTGAGGGGTAATAACTGTTCCTGAACCTGGTGGCTTGGACCCTAAGGCTCCTTTACCTTCTTCCTGATGGTAGCAGCAAGAAGAGAGCATGCCCTGGTTGGTGGGGATCCCTGATGATGGATGCTGTTTTTCTGCAATAGCATTTCATATAAATGTGCTCAACGGTGGGGAGGACTTTACCCATGATGGACAGGGCCATGTCCACTACTTTTTGTAGGAATGTCCATTCAAGAGCATTGGTATGTCTACACCAGGTTTTGATGCATGAGTCAATATGCTCTGCATCATACATCTGTAGAACTTTGTCAAAGCTTTAGATATGCTGAACCTCTACAAACTCCTCATGAGATAGAGGCACTGCTGTGCTTTCTTGATAATTGCACTTACATGAAAGGCCCAGGATGGGTCCTCCAAAATTATAACACCTGGGACTTTAAAGTTGCTGACCCTCTCCACATCTGATCCTCCAAGGAAGACTGGCTCATGGACCTCTGGTTTCCTCCTCCTGAAGTCAATAATCAGCTCCTTGGTCTTCCTGACATTGAAAATCTGGCTGAGTGGTCTCATATCAACAAGTTCTCACTCAATCTCCCTCCTGTCTGCTGATTCACCATCACCTTTCATCACCATCACCATCTCCCTCCTATCTGCTGATTCACCATCACCTTTCATCACCATCACCATCTCCCTCCTGTCTGCTGATTCACCATCACCTTTCATCACCATCACCATCTCCCTCCTGTCTGCTGATTCACCATCACCTTTCATCACCATCACCATCTCCCTCCTATCTGCTGATTCACCACCACCTCATCACCATCACCATCTCCCTCCTAGCTGCTGATTCACCATCACCTTTCATCACCATCACCATCTCCCTCCTGTCTGCTGATTCACCATCACCTTTCATCACCATCACCATCTCCCTCCTATCTGCTGATTCACCATCACCTTTCATCACCATCACCATCTCCCTCCTGTCTGCTGATTCACCATCACCTTTCATCACCATCACCAACTCCCTCCTGTCTGCTGATTCACCACCTTTCATCACCATCACCATCTCCCTCCTATCTGCTGATTCACCATCACCTTTCATCACCATCACCATCTCCCTCCTGTCTGCTGATTCACCATCACCTTTCATCACCATCACCATCTCCCTCCTGTCTGCTGATTCACCATCACCTTTCATCACCATCACCATCTCCCTCCTGTCTGCTGATTCACCATCACCTTTCATCACCATCACCATCTCCCTCCTGTATGCTGATTCACCATCACCTTTCATCACCATCACCATCTCCCTCCTATCTGCTGATTCACCATCACCTTTCATCACCATCACCATCTCCCTCCTGTCTGCTGATTCACCATCACCTTTCATCACCATCACCATCTCCCTCCTGTCTGCTGATTCACCATCACCTTTCATCACCATCACCATCTCCCTCCTGTATGCTGATTCACCATCACCTTTCATCACCATCACCATCTCCCTCCTCTCTGCTGATTCACCATCACCTTTCATCACCATCACCAACTCCCTCCTGTCTGCTGATTCACCATCACCTTTCATCACCATCACCATCTCCCTCCTGTATGCTGATTCACCATCACCTTTCATCACCATCACCATCTCCCTCCTATCTGCTGATTCACCATCACTTTTCATCACCATCACCATCTCCCTCCTGTCTGCTGATTCACCATCACCTTTCATCACCATCACCATCTCCCTCCTGTATGCTGATTCACCATCACCTTTCATCACCATCACCATCTCCCTCCTCTCTGCTGATTCACCATCACCTTTCATCACCATCACCAACTCCCTCCTGTCTGCTGATTCACCATCACCTTTCATCACCATCACCATCTCCCTCCTATCTGCTGATTCACCATCACTTTTCATCACCATCACCATCTCCCTCCTGTATGCTGATTCACCATCACCTTTCATCACCATCACCATCTCCCTCCTATGTGCTGATTCACCATCACTTTTCATCACCATCACCATCTCCCTCCTGTCTGCTGATTCACCATCACCTTTCATCACCATCACCATCTCCCTCCTGTATGCTGATTTACCACCACCTTTGCTTCTGTCTCTGACAGTGGTGTCATCAGCAAACTTGAATATGGCGCAGGAGCTGTGCTTAGCCACACAGTCAGAATGTGAATTGGAATCAGGTTTATTGTCACCAGCATGTAATGTGAAATTTGTTAACTTAGCAGCAGCAGTTCAATGCAATACATAATCTAGCAGAGAGAGAAAAAATAATAATAATAAACGAACAAGTAAATCTATTACGTATATTGAATAGACCCCACAGAAACCATAGAAAAACTACAGCACAGAAACAGGCCTTTTGGCCCTTCTTGGCTGTGCCGAACCATTTTCTGTCTAGTCCCACTGACCTGCACACGGACCATATCCCTCCATACACCTCCCATCCATGTATCTGTCCAATTTATTCTTAAATGTTAAAAAAGAACCCGCAATTACCACCTCGTCTGGCAGCTCATTCCATACTCCCACCACTCTCTGTGTGAAGAAGCCCCCTCTAATGTTCCCTTTAAACTTTTCCCCCTCACTCTTAACCCATGTCCTCTGTTTTTTTTTTCTCCCCTTGACTCAGTGGAAAAAGCCTGCTTGCATTCACCCTATCTATACCCATCATAATTTTATATTCCTCTATCAAATCCCCCCTCATTCTTCTACGCTCCAGGGAATAAAGTGCTAACCTATTCAACCTTTCTCTGTAACTGAGTTTCTCAAGTCCCAGCAACATCCTTGTAAAGCTTATCTGCACTCTTTCAACCTTATTAATATCCTTCCTGTAACTTGGTGACCAAAACTGAACACAATACTCCAGATTCGGCCTTATACAACCTCATCATAACATTCCAGCTCTTATACTCAATACTTTGACTAATAAAGGCCAATGTACCAAAAGCTCTCTTTACGACCCTATCTACCTGTGACGTCACTTTTAGGGAATTTTGTATCTGTATTCCCAGATCCCTCTGTTCTACTGCACTCCTCAGTGCCTTACCATTTACCTTGTATGTTCTACTTTGGTTTGTCCTTCCAAAGTGCAATACCTCACACTTGTCTGTATTAAACTCCATCTGCCATATTTCAGCCCATTTTTCTGGCTGGTCCAAGTCCCTCTGCAGGCTCTGAACACCTCCAATCTTTGTATCATCAGCAAATTTGCTGATCCAATTTACCACATTATCATCCAGATCATTGATATAGATGACAAATAACAATGGACCCAGCACTGATCCCTGTGGCACACCACTAGTCACAGGCCTCCACTCTGAGAAGCAATTCTCTACTACCACTCTTTGGCTTCTTCCATTGAGCCAATGTCTAATCCAATGTCTAATCCAATTTATCACCTCTCCATGTATACCTAACGACTGAATTTTCCTAATTAACCTCCCATGCGGGACCTTGTCAAAGGCCTTACTGAAGTCCATGTAGACAACATCCACTGCCTTCCCTTCATCCACTCTCCTGGTAACCTCCTCGAAAAACTCCAATAGATTGGTCAAACATGACCTACCACGCACAAAGCCATGTTGACTCTCCCTAATAATTCCCTGTCTATCCAAATGCTTGTAGATTCTGTCTCTTAGTACTCCCTCCAATAACTTACCCACTACCGATGTCAAACTTACCGGCCTATAATTTCCCGGATTACTTTTCGATCCTTTTTTAAACAACGGAACAACATGAGCTACTCTCCAATCCTCCAGCACCTCACCCATAGGCACTGACATTTTAAATATATCAGCCAGGGCCCCTGCAATTTCAACACTAGTGTCTTTCAAGGTCCGAGGGAATACCCTGTCAGGTCCTGGGGATTTATCCATTTTAATTTGCCTCAAGATAGCAAGCACCTCCTCCTTTTCAATCTGTACAATTTCCATGATCTCACTACTTGTTTCCCTTAATTCCATAGATTTCATGCCAGTTTCCTTAGTAAATACAGACGCAAAAAACCCATTTAAGATCTCCCCCATTTCTTTTGGTTCCGCACATAGCCGACCACTCTGATCTTCAAGAGGACCAATTTTATCCCTTACAATCCTTTTACTTTTAATATACCTGTAAAAGCTCTTTGAATTATCTTTCACTTTGACTGCCAAGGGAACCTCATGTCTTCTTTTAGCCCTCCTGATTTCTTTCTTAAGTATTTTCTTGCACTTTTTATACTCCTCAAGCACCTTATTTACTCCCTGTTTCCCATACATGTCATACAACTCTCTCTTCTTCTTTATCAGAGTTGCAATATCCCTTGAGAACCAAGGTTCCTTATTCCTATTCACTTTGCCTTTAATCCTGACAGGAACAGACAAACTCTGCACTCTCAAAATTTCTCCTTTGAAGGCTTCCCACCTACCAATCACATCTTTGCTAGAGAACAACCTGTCCCAATCCACGCTTTTTAAATCCTTTCTCATTTCTTCAAATTTGGCCTTCTTCCAGTTCAGAACCTCAACCCTAGGACCAGATCTGTCTTTGTCCCTGATCAAGTTGAAACTAATGGTGTTATGATCACTAGAACCAAAGTGCTCCCCTACACACACTTCCGTCACCTGTCCTAACTCCTTTCCTAACAGGAGATCCAATATTGCATCCCCTCTACTTGGTCCCTCTATATGTTGACTTAGAAAACTTTCCTGAACACATTTGTCCTGCTGCATGTGCCTCGCACTTGGTGTCACAGAAGGGGCTGTATATTCTCTGTGAATAATCCTGTCTCGCCTTCCTGACGGCACAGGAAAACAAAACTCATGCTGACGTGACAGCCATCTTATCCCACGATCTGAAGGCAGCATTCTGATCATTCAGTGAGTTGGGACCTCTGCTGTCAGCCTTGGCTTCTGCCTTCACAGAGCTCTTAAACAGATGCATTTTATAATGGTGATAACCTCAATGCACTTCTCTGTATACCCAGTCACAGATCGCGCATACTCATCGATGCTGATCCTCTTCTTGGTTCAATGCAGTCTGCCCCTGGAGACCTTGACTACGAGTGATACAACAATACTTTAACTTACTGGGTAGCACCACCACTGAGGGCAACGTAGTGGCACAACAGGTAGAACTGCTGCCTCGCAGTGGCGGGATCCCTGGTTCAATCCCGACCTCCGGTGCTGTCTGAGTGGAGTTTGCACATTCTCCCTGTCACTATCTGCGCTTCCTTTGGAGGTTAATTAGCCACTGTAAATGGCCTCAAGTGTGAAGTCTGGCAGGAGCTCATGAGAGTGTGAGGAGGATAAAAGTGAGATGTTATTGTTAAGATTAGTGTAAATGGGCTGTTTATAGTTGGCAAGGACTCAAGCAACCAAACGTTCTGTCTGCCTGCTGTGTCTCTCTAAGTTCTGTCTGCCTGCTGTGTCTCTCTAAGACTCCTTGACTCCTGACCCCATTGAAGGGTGAAACATCATTTGCAACCATGGCTTCCTATGTGACCCCATGCCATCCACAGCATACACATGCCCCATCACCAAGACCCAAATCTTCTGCCTCTGAATCCTCCCTCTCATCATGGTTACACTCTTACAATGACCATCTTTATACCTACATGTTTCCAAGCCCTGTCTGCTTACTTTCACCTGGAGGAATTAAACATGTAATTAGGGAAGTTATACATCATATATATAGGACACTGGTGAAACCACATCTGCAGGACCGTGGACAGGATGGGATGCTACTGCGTTCAAAGTTCAGAGAAGCTGACTAGATGAACACCCAGAACTGGGTGGTCTGGCCTATGAGGAAAGGCTGGACAGGCAAGGCTTATACCCACTGGAGTTTAGATGGGTGAGAGGGGACTTCATTGAAACAGAATATCTTGACAGTTCTTGTCTGGGTGGACGTGGAGAGGATTGTTCCTGTGGGAGAATCTGGAACGAGGTTCAATTTTTCAAACTTTCTTCCTCAAAGGATTGTGGAAGTTCAGGAACCTTCCAGGCAGAAGTATAGAAATTCTTGATACACTAGGAGGTAAAAGGTTATGATAGAGAGCGGGTGGGAAAGGGTGGAGAATGCAGAATTAAAGTTGCATCAGATCAGCAGTCATCTTATTTAACAGTGGAGCAGATTAGTTGGGCTGTGTGTCCTCTTCCTGTTCCTAAATCGTATATTCATGGGACCTTCACCAGCCTTAAATATCTGCACAGCTCTGCTTCTGGTCAGATGTCCATCCCTGAATTTACTCCATCCGTAATGAACAGGCATGTCTTCAGTTTCCACATGTCCAGATTTCTCTCCTTAAACCCTCTTGCTCTCCACTTCTGGCTCTCCTTCAAAGCACAGCAGGGACAACCTCCCTGACTCAGCTCGTGCTGAACTGTCCTTGGGCACCAAATCTTGCCTGATGCATTATATCAACGCAAGCTATTTCAGACACTGTGCATGTTTAGCTGACTAATTTTGCCCTCTCGCAAGTGTTTAGAATTATGAAGGTAATTTTCTATTAAAGGACGTCCAACGCTCAAAAACTTGCACCATCATTAGCAACTGAAGGGCATTCCAAACATAAAATCAATATCATGGGGTCACATAAATCTATCATCAGTGACAATAGTCGATACAGTTTCAACACCATCAATAAAGCTACTATAATCCAAATTCGGACTGCCCTTTCTGAAGTCACCTTCGAAAAATTATTCAATTAATTGAGTTACCTTCGACATACGACAATTTTTAAACTGCATTCCTTTGCTTATCAAGAGCTCTCACCAGCCAGGGGCTCACTGAAATTAATTCTGTATTGGCTCATACTCACTGTCGTCGGGTTTCATCTGTCCCAGGGGTCTTCTGACAGGGGTCCCGGACACAACAACAGACGATGCACGGCCATGGTAGCCAACAGGTAAATACAACCTGAGAAGGTACCACACAGAGTATTAGTTTAAACTCTGCAATGCCCACCTTCATACTGTGATCACGTATGATAAGGGCAGATGAACTTATTCACCCTGACCAACCTGACCTTGGACTCTTGCATGTGGCAAGTATATCAGTCACAACATACACCAGCAGGACAACATTCAGCCCATCAATGAATGTAATCTAAACCATGTCCTGTGTTTAGTCATAGAGTCATAGAGATATACCATGTGGAAAACGATCCCTGCTGACCAAGATGCCCAATCCTAGCTCATCTGATTTGCCAGCTTTTGGCCCATAAACTTCTAAACCTTTCTAATCCATGTACCTACCCAAATGTCTTAAAAATTGTTACTACACCACTTCCTCTTGCAGCTCTTTCTCTCGCTCTATACACGTGTGTGTGTGTCTATATATCTATATCTACATCTATCACCCTTTGTGTAAAAGTATTCCCCTCAAGTTCCTACTAAATCTTTCCCCTCTCATCTTAAACCTGTGAGTGCTCCAGTTTCCTCCCACGTTGAAAAAATGTGTGGAAAGGGTTAACTTTAGGTATACTATGTTGGCACCAGATGTGTGGTAAGGGTTAACTGTAGGTATACTATGTTGGCACCGGATGTGTGGTAAGGGTTAACTGTAGGCATGCTATATTGGCACTGGATGTGTGGTAAGGGTTAACTGTAGGCATGATATATTGGCACCGGATGTGTGGTAAGGGTTAACTGTAGGCATGCTATGTTGGCACTGGATGTGTGGTAAGGGTTAACTGTAGGCATGATATGTTGGCACTGGATGTGTGGTAAGGGTTAACTGTAGGTATACTATGTTGGCACCGGATGTGTGGTAAGGGTTAACTGTAGGCATGCTATGTTGGCACCGGATGTGTGGTAAGGGTTAACTGTAGGCATGCTATGTTGGCACCGGATGTGTGGTAAGGGTTAACTGTAGGCATGCTATGTTGGCACTGGATGTGTGGTAAGGGTTAACTGTAGGCATGATATGTTGGCACTGGATGTGTGGTAAGGGTTAACTGTAGGCATGATATGTTGGCACTGGATGTGTGGCGATACCTGTGGACTGCCACAGCGCATCCCTCACTGATTTGTTTTGCACTTTTCAATTTATTAACATTGTTCGTACATAAAGGTAAACAAAACTGAACACAATACTCCAAATGCGGCCTCACCATCATCCTGTATAACCACACCATGACCTCCCAACCTGTAAACTCAATGCCCTGATTTATGAATGCTGCCATGCCAAAATTCTTCTTCACCACCCTGTCTAACTGTGATTCCACATTCAGTGGACCAATGTACTTGCAGTCCTAGAGCCCTCTGTTCTACAAAACTCCCCAGGGCCCTGCTGTTTAGTGTGAAACTCCCACCTGAACCTGACTTTCCAAAGCACCCCGCACTCATCTGAATTAACTACATTTGCCATTCCTCAAAACTTACTGAACCAGTCTGAACTTTCCTGTTATTTGTTGAAACTGGTGCCTCGTTACTTTTCCAGATTTACCTTTTCCACATCGTTAACCATTTTATAAACCTTCAAACCAGAAATATTCTCCTTTTAAAATCAAAAAGCTAGTTCTCCCCTTTCATTCTGACTCTGGAATTATGCTTCTGTATCTACACACCAAACTTCATACAGCAATGTGTATTCTTACACCAGGTCTCACTACGTCCTGTCATTCCATTAGAACCATAAATGGGAGATGCTAAAGGCCTAATAAACTAATTAGAAAGGCTGGCTCTGTTATAGGAGTCAAACTGGAGGCTGTGCTGGAACAAAGGATCTGACAGAAAATCCTGGCAATTCTGGACAATGTTTCTCACCCTCCGCATGCCACCTTGCCTGAACAGAGGAGCGCTTTTAGTAATAGACTAAAAGAATTGTGCCGCTCCAAACAACACTATATGAGGCCATTTTTACCCTCGGCCATTAGGCTCTATAATGAGTCAACCTATAGCCAGGGAAGTGATGACCTCCCCCACCGGCGACTGTTAATGGTAACTTATTTTTTATTCTTTCTTCCTTCTCTTCTAATATTTGTATATCTGTGCATTTGTAGTGCTACTGAGACACTGCAATTTCCTTTGGGATCAATAAAGTATCCATCTGTAGAAAGTGCTGATCTGTGATCCTGTCCTCACCAGCCATCATGAAATAAATGTGAAATTGAAACTCACATTCTACTGGGAAGACTGATTGCTGCCCCTTTGTTTCTGGGACTTATACTGCCTACAGCAGATATTTCAGGGTTCAGCAGAGATGCCACTAATGCTGCCGCTCCAAAATCCTTCAAATCTACTGGCAGTTCAGTTATCCATATCGGTATCCTCCCCCAGGACAATATTCCCGCATCAATGCCCTTGTTATACTCAGGCAATTACATTTGCCAGGCCATTTTACCTGCATCCCTGCGACAGAAAGTCTTCCCCAGGCTCTCTCTTAGGAAGAGTATCCCAGGTGGACAGCAGGCATTTTGAGGTAGGTGGCATGATAGTGTAGTGGTTACAGTGTAGGCGACCCAGGTTCAATTCCCACCGCTGCCTGTAAGGAGTTTGTCCATTCTCCCCGTGACCACGTGGGGTTTACTCCGGTTCCCTCCCACAGTCCAAAGACGTACCAGTTGGTAGGATCATTGGTCATTGTAAATTGCCCCATGATTAGGCTAGGATTAAATCAGGGGATTGCTGGGCAGCATGGCTCGAAGGCCAGAAGAGCCTGTTCTCTTCTGTATCTCAAGAATTAAAAGAAATTATATTTCCAAAGCCTCCTTGAAAACTAGGAACGTTTCCACTGATTTGTGTGAATCTCTGATCCGTGAATGCTCAAAGTGGAAAGGGAGCATCAAGGCTGAATGCTGGTGACACACAGAGCCCTGTGTAAGTGTAGTGGGAGCACAGCAGATCACAAGGCTGCACAAGCACATCCCACCAGTCACCCCCTGTTTCCATGCTGGCAACGTCTGCAGTTCACACACGGGCCTCATCAGTCACCTCAGAAGTTCAAAGTATTATTAGAGTACATACCGTACACATCACCACGTACAACCCTGAGATTTTTTCTCCTGTGGGCATACTCAACAAATGTATAGAATAGTAACTGTAAATGGAATCAATGAACAACAAACTGTTGAAATGTAATTATAAATAAATACAATAAATAATGAGAGCATGAAGTATCAAGACAGAGTCCTTAAATTGAGATAATTGATTATGGGGACATCTCAATTAATGAGTGTTATTATCTTCTTTTGTTCAAGAGCCTGATGGTTAAGAGGTAGTAACTGTTTTTGAACCAGGAGGTGTGAGTCCTGAGGCATCTGTACCTTCTACCTGACGGCAGCAGCAAGAAAAGAGCATGGCCTGGATGCTGCTTTCCTACAAAAGTGTTTCATGTAAATGTGCCCAATGGTTGGGAGTCTTTTACCCATATATACTGGGCCAAATCCACTACCTTTTGGAGGATTTTCCGTTCAAAGGCATTAGTGTTCCCCTACCAGGCCAGAATGCAGCCAGTCAGCACACTTTCCACCACACATCTATAGAAGTCTGTCCAGATTTTAGATGTCATGTAAAATCTTTGCAGCCTTCTAAGGAAGTTGAGATGCTGTTGTGCTTTCTTTGCAATTACATTTATATCCTGAACAGGTGCTCTGAGATAGTGACCCTCAGAAATATAAAGTTACTTACCCTCTCCACCTCTGGTCCTCTGATATTTACTGGCTCTTGGACCTCTGCTTTCCATCTCCTGAAGTCTACAATCAGTTCATTGGTCTTGCTGACATTGTCATTATGACACCACTCAGCCAAATTTTCAATCTTCCTCCTCAATGCTGATTCACCACCTTTGATACAGCCCACCACAGTGGTGTCATCAGCAAACTTGTATATGGTGTTGGAGCTGTACTTAGCCTCGCAGTCATAAGTGTAAAGCGAGTAGAGCAGGGGGCTAATCGCACATCCTGTGGTGCTCCTGTGCTGATGGAGATTGTGGAGATGCTTTTGCTAATCTGAACTGACTGGCGTCTGCAAGTGAGAAAATCCAGGATCCAATTGCACAAGGGGGTATAGAGGCCCAGGGCTAGGATTGATTAACTTGGAGGGGATGGTGGTGTTAAATGCTGAGCTGTAATCGATAAAGAGCATCCTGATGTGTGCTTCTTTCCTGTCCAGATGTTCCAGGGTTGCGTGAAGAGCCAAAGAGAAGGCATCCGCTGTAGACCTGTTGGTTCGGTAGGCAAATTGGAGCGGATCCAAGTCACCACTCAGGCAGGAGCTGATATGCTTCAACGCCAGCCTCTCAAAACACTTCATCACTGTGGATGGAAGTGCCACTGGGCGTAGTCTCTGAAGCACATTACAATGTTCTTCTTAGGCACCGGTATATTTAAAGCCTACTTGAATAATGTGCTTACCTCAGACTGCTGGAGATATCCATGAACACACCGGCACAGGTATTCAGTACTTGGCCAGGTACTCTGTCTGGACCAGATGCTTTCCTTGATTTCACTCCCTTGAAGGTAGACTGCACATCTTCTTCTGATGCTGAGACCAAAGGACCATTAGGAGACATGGGTGTATGATGGTTCCTACATGTTCTGATGAGCAAAGCGAGCATAGGAGACACCGAGCTCATCTGGAAGCGAAGCTCTACTGTCCCCAGTGTTTAACTTTGTACCAGGCTATGGCCTTAGAGAACTCAGAAGACTGGAATGAAAATAAGTCATCCTCAGACTTGAGAACGTGCCATAGAAAGCAAGTGACCTAACTCCATAGCCCACCTTTTCCTCACTTCGAGGCTTGTGTGCCTCAGTGACCCGGACAGCTATGTTGGCTGGAGTCAGGACTTTATGCTTTGGCTACTGGTAGGGTCACCCATGCCAATCAGGTCAAAGGGTAGAGGTCTGACTGAGTGGTCCACCAGTCCTCTAGGTTCAGGGGCTCAGCTAAAGACTAACAACTAAAACAAAATTGCTACACTGACAGCAATGAAGATTCCTTTTACATCTGAGTGTGTTGGTATTCCTGGGTATCCACCCGGAATTTGCATGACTGACAGCAGTGAAAACTGAGAAGAAGCTACTGGCACAATGAAAGAAGCTCTGAGCACCACCAGATATGAAGGACCTTCAATGCTGCACAAAACACCAATGTTGTAATGGGCTTACCTGCTACCTTTCCTATACTCCTAAACTTCTGTCTCCTCTACTCCTGCCCCTCCCTCTCCCTCCCTCCTCTACTCCTGCCCCTCCCTCTCCCTCCCTCCTCTACTCCTGACCCTCCCTCTCCCTCCTCTACTCCTGCCCCTCCCTCTCCCTCCACTACTGCCCCTCTCCCTCCCTCCTCTACTCCTGCCCCTCTCCCTCCCTCCTCTACTCCTGACCCTCCCTCTCCCTCCTCTACTCCTGCCCCTCCCCTCTCTACTCTTGTCCCTCCCTCTCTCCTCTCCCCTACTGCCCCTCTCTCTCTACTGCCCCTCTCTCTCCTCTACTGTCCCCTCTCTCTCCTGTACTCCTGCCCCTCCCCTTCTCTCCTCTACTCCTGCCCCCTCTCCCTCTCTCCTCTACTCCTGCCCCCTCTCCCTCTCTCCTCTACTCCTGCCCATCTCTCTCTTCCTGCCCTCTCTCTCGACTCCTGCCTCTCCCTCTCTCCTCTACTCCTGTTCCTCTCTCTTCTCTACTCCTGCCCCCTCCCTCTGTCTCATCTACTCCTGCCCCCTTTCTCTCATCTACTCTACTCCTGCCCCACCTCTCTCTCTCCTCCACTAGCCCCTTTCTCTCCTGTACTCCTGCCCCACCCCCTCTCTTCTCTATTCCTGTTCCTCTCTCCTCCTCTGCTCCTGCCCCCTCTCTCTCTCATTTACTCCTGCCCCCTCTCTCCTGTTCTCTTGCCCCCCTCTCTCATTTACTCCTGCCCCTCTCTCTCTCATTTACTCCTGCCCCCCTCTCTCCTGTTCTCCTGTCCCCTCTCTCTCTCTCCTGTTCTCCTGCCCCCTCTCTCTCATGCACTCCTGCCCTTCTCCCTGCCTTCTACTGCATCCTCCTTCTCTCTACTCTGTTCCTGTACGCACAAATCTGTAGAAATAGTATCTACCATGAGGTACTCTACATTGCCTTGAAAGTTCAAATCACTATTTAACAATCTGAGTTTTACAAATACTCCCTCGCCTCCCTCTGTGTAACCCCTAGCAAGTGAGGACATTCAAAACCTTGCCCGAGTCCACCCACCCAAACCTCACTGTGCCATCATGCTAAGTTTGCTGCATCAGGGGTGCCTCAGCCGCAAGCTCCACTCTTTAAATCCCTCTTCAGCCTCACCAGCCCCTCGCTCTCGCATCTCCTGCCTCACAAATCTTGCTAGATACCTATGCTCCTCTTTTTCTGGTATCTTATGAAAAACTCTGGATACAGGAGTAATGGAAGTTATTATTTAATCTAAGGAAAAGCCTTATAATGCTGCCAGGAAAGGCAGTACATCTGATGACTGGCAGAATTCACAAAGTCAACAAACAAGGGCCATAAAATTGATAAGGAGAAACATCAAAACAGACTGTAAAAGCTTCTGTCGGTATGATGAGAAAGGAGGGCGAATGTGGGTCCTTGAGGATGGAAGAATGTCATTACGTGGAGGAACAAAGTCACAGAGAAATGGCACTAGTATTTTATGTGTTTTCATCGAGACACGAAACGTCTCCTGTTAATACTGGAGAGGCAAGAGTTCAGTGGAAATAGAAGAAATCAGAATTAGCAAGAGGTTCTACTGGGGAAGTCAGTGAACCAGCAAACTGATAAATGCCAAGGAGCCGATTACCAGCGTCCCAGAGGGTTCTCAGACCAACTAACAACATCTTTGTCTCCCTGTGTATCCACTCCTCCTCCGCTCTGCAACTTAAAACACACTCGCCTTCTCTCCTCTCCAGTTCTGATGGAGGATTATTGAACCAAAAAGCTAAACTCGTTTTTTTTCTCTCCACTGAAACTGCACAGCCCTCTGTCTATCCCACCAATTTCTGCTCATGGATTTCAGGCAGTTCATTGCTTCAATTGAAGGAGAGACTGATTGACACCCCACCCAGCTCACCACTCTGAGGTTATGGCTCTTTAACCAGCAATTTTTTGAGGCTGTTTTTGTTCAACGTTTTGTCCTTCCAAAGAGTTACAGAAAGAGCCAGTTTCCAAGGAAACAAGTACAGAACAGAACAACACTTAAAGGGTTTTCACATGCATTTGAAGAGCAATTCAATGCATTAAGTGACTAACACAGCCAAATAACTAAGCTGAAAGGAGCCCTCGGTCTCTACTCTCCCAGTTCTGATGCAGGGTCTCCATTTGAAACAATGACCATCCTTTCCCTGCACAGATCCCGCCCACTAAGCTCGTTCAGCAGTTTATCTTTTGCTTTAATCAAGAATAAAATGTCCATTGAACAGGTTAGACTCATACACCCAGGGATGCCTTAGATTTAACATGAAAGGTAATATTAATGTTATAAGATTCGAAATACATTTATTATAAAAGCCTGTGATTCATCTTCCCCACAGACAGTCATGAAACAAAGAAAACTATGGAATCCGTTCAAAGGAAAACATCGACTGCCTACCCCCAATACGCGGGGAGAAAAGAACAAATTGCGCAAACGGCAAAAAAACCAGTGAAAAACTCAGAATATAAAACACACAAAGTCATCTTTGAAAGAGTCCAGGTATATTCAGTACGGCTCAGTTCAGACCCATCTTACGCTGTGTCGTTCGTTATCTGCAGGCCGCCCCAATCAAAATCGCACAAAGGAAGGAAGGACCAGGAACCAGAAACACATGGTTGAAGTTCCAGGTCAGAATGTTACAAGTCTCCTTAGATTTGGTATCAGTTTAAATATAAAGAAAGGAATCACACATCAGAGGGATTCTTCCTGCGGGGGGGGGGGGGAGGGGGAGGGTATAAGGTTGCCCAGGGTTGCTTTGGACTGCAAGGAAATGAGTTGAGTCTAATTGTGCCCCTTTTGCCTCTCAGACACCCTCAGTTCTGCCTCATCAGCCACAATGGAGGGTGCCTTGCAGCCAAGTATCTCTTAAGGTGAGGTAGAAGTTGGTTCAGGGATAATTGACACAGAATCACAGAAATAGGCCCTTCAGCCCCACAAGCCCATGCTGGGCCCATGACTACTGGGGAATAGGAACTCAGCAGGTCAGGCAACAACAGCAGAGAGAGAAACAGAAATAAGAATAACCAACATTTATCAGAACCTGTATCTTCAATAAAGGGTCTTTGACTATCAACGTTAATTCCTTTTCTTTCCACAAATGCTACCTGACCTACATTCCAGGAGGAAGGAGATGTCCTCCTTTTTTAAAGAAAGGGGCTTCCCTTCCTCCACCATCAACTCTGCTCTCAAACGCATCACTCCCATTTCACGCACATCTGGTCTCACCCCATCCTCCCGCCACCCCACTAGGAATAGGGTTCCCCTTGTCCTCACCTACCACCCCACCAGCCTCCGGGTCCAACATATTATTCTCCATAACTTCCGCTACCTCCAACGGGATCCCACCACTAAGCACATCTTTCCCTCCACCCCACCTCTGCTTTCTGTAGGGATCTCTCCCTACGCGACTCCCTTGTCCATTCGTTCCCCCCCCCCCACCATCCCTCCCCACCGATCTCCCTCCTGGCACTTATCCTTGTAAGCAGAACAAGTGCTACTCATACCCTTACACTTCCTCCCTCACCACCATTCAGGGCCCAGACAGTCCTACCAGGTGAGGCGACACTTCACCTGTGAGTCGGCTGGGGTGATATACTGCATCCGGTGCTCCCGATGTGGCCTTCTATATATTGGCGAGACTCGACGCAGATTGGGAGACCGTTTCGCTGAACACCTATGCTCTGTCCGCCACAGAAAGCAGAATCTCCCAGTGGCCACACATTTTAATTCCACGTCCCATTCCCATTCTGATATGTCTATCCACGCCCTCCTCTACTGTAAAGATGAAGCCACACTCAGGTTAGAGGAACAACACCTTATATTCCGTCTGGGTAGCCTCCAACCTGATGGCATGAACACTGACTTCTCTAACTTCCGTTAATGCCCCACCTCCCCCTCATACCCCATCCGTTATTGCCCATCCTCTGGGCTTCTCCTCTCCCCCTTTCTTTCTCACTAGGCCTCCCATCCCATGATCTTCTCATATCCCTTTTGCCAATCACCTGTCCAGCTCTTGGCTCCATCCCTCCCCCTCCTGTCTTCTCTTATCATTTTGGATTTCCCCCTCCCCCTCCCACTTTCAAATCTCTTACTAGCTCTTCTTTCAGTTAGTCCTGACAAAGGGTCTCGGCCCGAAACGTCGACTGCACCTCTTCCTAGAGATGCTGCCTGGCCTGCTGCGTTCACCAGCAACTTTTATGTGTGTTATGAGATACCTACCTCATTTTCCAGTGCACCACCTGTGATCTTCCATGCTTTGATGTTTCAAGTGATCATCTAAATACTTTTTTAGTGTTAGGACAATGCCTGCCTCCACCACCTCCTCAGGCAGTATGTTCCAGATTCTACTCACCTTTGACTGGAAACATTTTTCCTCAAATCTCATCAAATTTTCCTACTCCTTACCTTAAACCTAAGCTCTCTGGCCATTGACACTATGGAAGGGACAAAGTATCCACTATCTATCCCTTCTTAATCCCTCCTGATGCTGTGTATTTGAAGCTTGGTTGAGGACAAGAAGGGCTGTTGAACTGTACTGATGAGACTTCTCTCTCTCCAGTAACACACCCCCCCCCCCGCCCTTTTCGCTGACCAACTTCTGGTTTAGAGCTCTAGGCCAGAACTTGCTTGAAATCACTCCTCAGGGGTGGAAAAATTGCATGGGACTTTTGTGCGGAGCCAAAGGGGGCAGTGGTGGGGAAAAGCACATACATGAAAGGGGTAGGAAGATGTCTGAGACAGCCACCAGAAGTTTTACATAGACAGAGGTAATACTGCTTGCTGGGTAGGAACTTGTGTGCCAAGACTGTCTGGTTTAGTGGGGTGGATCAAATGGAGGGTTTCACACCGATAATGCCAGCCCCATCAGAGGTTTAAGTCTACTTGCAGCAGAGGGATAAGCACTCGCTGTAACAGTCCGAAATATCCACACAACCACAGGAGCAGAATTAGGCTATTCAGCCCATCAAGTCTGCTCCACCATTCAATCCTGACCGATTTATTATTCTTCTCACCCCCATTCTCCTGCCTTCTCACCAAAACCACCATCGCACTTGCTAATCAAGAACTTATCAACCTCGGCTTTAAAATTTCCAATGACTTGGTCTTCATTGCTGTCTGCGGCAAGGAATTTCACAGATTCACCAGCTTCTAGCTGAGGAAATTTCTCCTCATCTCTGTTCTAAATGTATGTCTTCTATTCTGTACCCTCGGGTCTTAGACTCTCTCAATATTGGAAACATCCTCTCTCCATCCACTCTGTCTAGATTTTTCACTGCACTACTGGCATGGTAAGAGCTTGCCAACTCTCAAGGGTTGTCCAGAACTGAAAACTCATCCAATAGATTTTGAAAGAAGTCTTACACCTTTGCTGCAAAGAGTTCAAGAAAGATTCACATGGATGTTGCAGGGTTTGAGTTATGGAGGAGAGATCTGGGACTGTTTTCCTTGGCACGATGGAAGCTGAGGGATGATCTTGTAGAAGATTATAAATTCTCAGGGTTTATTGGTCACATTGAAAGAGGATCTGAGGGGCAAGTTTTTCAGACAGGGTGGTGGGGAAATGGAACAAGCTGCCAGTGGAAGTGGTAGAGAGGTTATGATTGTGGTATATAAAATTATGAAGGATATCGACAGCATGTTCTACAGGAAGCATTTCCAATATCAGCAATAGATAGGGGACATTGATTTTAGGTCAGGGAGAAAGAGACTTAGAGGGCATCTGTGAGGGCCTTCTTGACTGCGAGAGGAGAGGAGTGGAGAGAGCCTGGAATGACTGGTTAAGGCAGGGCCACTAACAGCATTTAACAATCACTCAGCCGTGGACAGCTAAGGACCAAGGGGGACTACTGCAGGAGGGTGTTCACTGGCAGGTGGTGGATACACAGAACGAGCTGCCAGAAGAAGTGGCAGAGGTGACTACAATGGCCATGTTTAAAATATATACAGATAGGTACAGGGATAGGAAAGGTCTAGAGGGGTATGGGAAAATGGGATTGGCATAGACAAGCATCCTGGTTGGCATGGACAAGTTAGACTAAAGGCCATGTTTCCAGTTCGTGCAATTCATGAATCTCGGAATCTATCGGGAATTCCCCCACAGTTTTCCTTTATTAATTCTGATAGGGCGGAGATGAAAATTTGCCTCATTTGATGTGATACAACCTTCGGGAATCATTACATTACTGCACAGAAAGGCGCCAACAACTTCTGGATGAATGCAGACGCAGGTGAAAGGAGGTGCACTGACCAGTTAGACATAAGGGCATTGTCCTTGCCGCGAAACATCACTCCAACGTTCGTGGCATGCTGGCGGGATGAATAGAAGTCTGTAT